>NC_091990.1:19527745-19843442 GCF_044704955.1 Pristiophorus japonicus | reverse complement strand
TACCCGCTTTGACTCCATATCCTTTTATACCCTTGGCAAGAATCTATAAATCTCATGATTTAAAATTGAACTAGCTTCCACTGCTTTTTGTGTGAGAGAGTTCCACATTTCTACCCCCCATTGTGTGAGGAAGTATTTTCTAACTTCTGACTGGCCTGGCCCTGATTTAACGCTATGTCTCCTTGTCCTTGACTCCCCCACCAGCAGAAAATGTTTATATACTCTATAAATTCCTTTCAAAATCCTAAAAGCTTAAATCCAGTCACCCCTTAATCTTTCATATTCCAGTGAATACAAGCCTAGTTTATGTAATGTCTCAACTATAATTTAGCCGTTGAAGCCCTGGTAACATTCTGGTGAATCAGTGCTACACTTCTTCCAAGGCCAATATATCCATTCTAAGGTACAGTGCTCCAAACTCTACACAGTACTCTAGATGTGGTTTAACCAGGGCTTTGTATAGCTGTAGCAAAATGTCCTCTTTATGTTCTAGGGGGGAGAAATTCGGGTCGTTTGTGTTAAGTATGGAAGAACTCCACAAGACTGAGTACTGTGAGCTAAAACTGATGTGACCTTAATCTCTTTAATACAACTCCAGAGTGTCTAAGCAGCATGACAGACAACCTTTTATACTCCCTTGCACAAGGTGTGCAGGTGACCTTTGGGCTTCCAACAGTTGCGCCCTCTGGTGGCAAGTCTTACACAGTTACAACATTTACATACATAACATCACTCTCCCCCAAACTATTTGATACAAATTATTTATAAGTTGAGACGATCCGGGGCCCTACACTCGCTGGTTGATCGTTTGAGTTCAAACTCTGGCACGGCTGAGTTGGTCAGACCATTGCTGCTCTGCGGCGCAGCTGGTCTGATAGGACTGTTGGGAATGGTGGGTTCATCCTCTTGATTGACAGCGAGGTCGATTGCTGGTTGGGTGTGTGTTGGTGGATCGATGATGGTGATGTCCTCTTCAGGTTGTTCCTGGTTGTCGGTGAACCGCAGTTTGGTCTGATCCAAATGCTTTCTGCACGTTTGTCCAGTCATTAGTTTGACTATAAACACTCTATTCCCTTCCTTGGCCAAGACAGTGCCAGTGACCATTTAGGACCATGACCGTAATTAAGGACAAACACAGGGTCGTTATCATCAATGTCACGCAATACAGCCGCGCGATCGTGGTACATGTTTTGCCGGTGACGCCGGGTTTCCACATGATCATTTAGATCAGGGTGGACTAGGGAGAGCCTAGTTTTGAGTGCTCTCTTCATTAACAATTCTGCAGGGGGCTCCCCAGTGAGTGAGTGGGGTCGTATCCAGTAGCTGAGCAGAACCCAAGATAAGCGGGTCTGCAAGGAGCCTTCCGTCACGCGTTTCAAGCTCTGCTTGATAGTTTGGACTGCTCCGTTCAGCTTGACCGTTGGATGCGGGCTTAAACGGGGCAGACCTGACATGCTTGATGCCATTGCATGTCATAAGCTCGTTGAATTCCGAGCTGGTGAAACACGGTCCATTGTCACTGACAAGGACGTCGGGCAAGCCATGGGTGGCAAACATAGCCCGGAGCCTTTCAATGGTGGCGGTGGATGTGATGGATGACATGATTATGCATTCAATCCATTTAGAGTAAGCGTCCACTACAACTAAAAAAATCTTTCCGAGAAAGGGGCCAGCAAAATCTACGTGGATCCTGGACCATGGTTTTGAGGACCATGACCACAGACTCAAGGGAGCCTCCCTTGGTGCATTGCTCAATGTGAGCACGTGTTGCACTGGTGTACGCATGACTCAAATCCGAGTCAATGTCGGGCCACCAAACATTTGACCTGGCTATAACCTTCATCATGACCATGCTTGGGTGGGTATTGTGTAGCTCGCATATAAACGTTTCCCTGCCTTTTTTTGGCAAAACCACATGATCACCCCATAAGAGACAATCCGACTGGATGGACATTTCATCTTTGCGTTGGTGAAAAGGTTTAATTTCATCTTGCATTTCCTCGGGAGCGGCCGACCAGCTCCCACTGAGGACGCAACTTTTTACAAGTGATAGCACAGGATCCTGGCTGGTCCAGGTCCTGATCTGGCGAGCAGTGATGGGTGACCCCTCGCTCTCAAAAGCATCCATGACCAGAAGCAAGTCTGTAGGCTGCGCCATTTGCACCCCAGTAGTGGGCAATGGTAGCCGACTGAGGGCATCAGCACAGCTCTCCGTGCCTGGTCTGTGGCGGATAACATAGTCATAGGCGGACAATGTTAGTGCCCATCTTTGGATGCGGGATGAAGCATTGGTGTTATATCTTTGCTTTCTGAAAACAGTGAAATGAGCGGTTTGTGGTTGGTTTCAAAGCTCAAACTGAAGTCCAAATAGGTATTGGTGCATTTTCTTAACCCCATATACACATGCTAACGCCTTTCTTGACCGTACTGTAGGCTCTTTCAGCCTTAGACAAACTTCTAGACGCGTATGCAGCTGGTTGAAGTTTGCCCGATACATTGGTTTGCTGTAACACACAGCCGACCCGGTATGAAGATATATCACAAGCTGGCACTAATCGTTTACACGGGTCATACAGTACAAGTAACTTACTAGAACAAAGTAGGTTTCTGGCTTTCTCAAAGGCTGTCTCTTGAAATTTACCCCAAACCCAGTCATCACCCTTATGTAGCAACATGTGCAACGGTTCCAGCAAAGTGCTTAACCCGGAGAGAAAGTTACCAAAATAGTTGAGGAGTCCCAGGAACGAACGCAGTTCCGTCACATTCTGTGGTCTGGGTGCATTCTTGATGGCCTCTGTCTTTGAGTTCATGGGTCTGGTGCCACCTGCCACAATCTTTCTCCCCAAAAATTCGACCTCTGGCACCAGGAAAACACACTTGGAGCATTTCAGTCTGAGTCCCACTCTGTCTAGTCGACTTAGAGGTTGTGCAGATGTTCGGTGGTGTCACGACCAGTGATCAGGATGTCGTCCTGAAACTCAATGGTGCGCGGAACCGATTTCAGCAGACTCTCCATGTTCCTCTGGAAGATGGCAGTAGCCAGCGAATTCCAAAAGGGTACCTGTGGTATATGAACAGTCCTTTGTGCGTGTTGATGCGCGTCAATCTTTTCGAAGATTCAACCAACTCCTGTGTCATGTAGGCGGAGGTTAGGTCCAACTTGGTGAACGACTTCCCCCCCCCGCTAACGTTGCGAACAGGTCATCCATGTTGGGTAGCGGGTACTGGTCTTGTAATGAGACTCGATTGATTGTTACCTTGTCTCCGCAGATTCTGACCGTGCCATTGCTTTTCAACACTGGAACAATTGGACTGGCCCACTCGTTTTACTCGACTAGCGATATGATTCCCTCTCGTTGAACTCTGTCCAGTTCGATCTTGACTTTCTCCCTCCTCATATATGGAACCGCTCGAGCCTTGCATCGGGGACTAGATGGATGTGCACCTTGGCGCCTGTGAAGTTGCCGATGCCTGGTTCAAATAGCGACGTAAACTTGCTCAGCGCTTGGGCGCACGAGGCATCATCCACTGATGATAGTGCTTTAATGTTGTCCCAATTCCATCGAATCTTTCCCAGCCAGCTTCTGCCGAATAGCGTTGGGCCATCGCTTGGTACAATCCACAGTGATAAATCATGCACAGCTCCATCGTACGATACCTTGACTGTCGCACTGCTAATGATTGGTATGAGCTCTTTGGTGTAGGTGCGCAGCTTTGTCTGAATCGGGCTCAGTTTGGGCCTTTATGCCTTGTTGCCCCACAGTTTCTCAAAAGCCTTCTGGCTCATAATTGACTGACTCACCCCCGTGTCCAACTCCATTGATACCGGAATACCATTCAATTTGACTTTCAGCAAGATAGGAGGGCACTTGGTGGTGAAGGTGTGTACCCCATAAACTTCTTCCTCGGGTTGAGTTGCCTCTCTTGTTTGTTCTGCGTGATCCGTGCCGGATCGATCATCCTCTGCCGACTCTGCCACGTGGTGAGTCGCAGCACTCTTGCACATTCGCTGGAAGTGCCCCATTGTTTCGCAGCCTTTGCACATGTAGTGCTTGAATCGACATTGATGGGCTCGATGATTACTCCCGCAGCACCAACATGGTGCTAATGGATTTGCATTCACGCCCGATGGCAGACTCTGAGTCATCCTGGGTCTTGCAGCTGCAGACGTGTAAGCCCTGCCATATGCAGTTCTGCCTGCGCGCAATGTTACTTTATGGACAGTACTTGCCAGTGAGCTTCGATGCTGGGAAGATATCTGTCTGGTATTATCGCTCGTGGATATGAATGCCTGGGCTATCGTGATGGCCTTGCTCAGGTCTCGGGATTTGGCGGACAGCAACTTGCGAAGCACAAAAAAGTCCTGCAACATTTCTCGCAAAAATCCAGCAAATTCGCAAGGCGTCTCAGGTCGGCGACATAACTCGCCTTGTCCTGGCTCTCGGAGCGGTGGTGCGTGTAGAAGCGATAACTGGCCATTAAGACGCTCTCCTTCGGCTTGAGGTGGTTCCGAACCAGCGTACACAATTCTGTATATGTCTTCTCTGCTGGTTTCTTTGATGCTAACAGATTCTTGATGAGGCCGTATATTGTGGACCCACACACGGTGAGGAGAATTGCCCTGCACTTAATCGCTTTATCGTCCCCATCCAGCTCGTTGGCCACGAAGTACTGGTCGAGATGTTCAACGAAGGCTTCCCAATCATCACCTCTACAAATCACTCTAAAATACCAACGGCAGCCATGACTATGTGAAAGTTCGTAATCTGTTACTCGTCGCCAATTGTTAAGGATGGAAGAACTCCACAAGACTGAGTACTGTGAGCTAAAACTGACGTGATCTTAGTCTCTTTAATACAACTCCACAGTGTCTAAGCAGCATGTCAGAGAACCTTTTATACTTCCTTGCATGAGATGTGCAGGTGACCCTTGGGCCTCCAACAGTTGTGCCCTCTAGTGGCAAGTCTTACATAGTTACAATGATTACATACATAACTGTTTGTGCCTCCCATTAGCGCCTCCTTTAATGGAGGGCCTTGTGTTCCCGCCAGTGCTACACGCCTCTCCACATAGCACTGAAAAATTCCCGAGGTTAGCGCCCCTGTCCCGCCCCCAAGAGGAAGTGGAATGTGAGAAATTGCGCTCCGCTTCCTGAAAAGGACAAATGGAATGTTAGCCTTTCTATCCAGAGTGCTACAGGGCAAAATTGCATCCTCCCCATCACCCCACCTCCCCCCACACAACCGGGCACTCTAGCTAGAAAGGCTAACATTCCATTAATCTTTTTGATTATTTTTCGAACTGCATTTTACTGATCTGTGTACATGGACCCCTAAATCTCTTTGGACTCCACTGGCCCTAGTTTTTCACCATTCAAATAATACTTGAATCTATCCTTTTTTGGTACAAAATGGCTGACCGCACATTTACCTCCGTTGAAATCCATCAGCCTCAGTTTTACCACTCCAGGGATTTGAGCACAAAATCCAAGCTGACACTCCCAGTGCCATACTGAGGGAGTGCTGCACTGTTGGAGGTGCTGTCTTTCAAATGAGACATTAAACCAAGCTCCCGTCTGCTCTCTCAAGTGGACGTATAAGATCCCGTGGCACTATTTCGAAGAAGGGCAGGGGAGATGTTCAAGGCAATGAGAATGGCAGGTGATTCACCAAAGCGCTTAAGAACAATGTTCCAGAGGTATATAATGTGAGCAACAAGATCAAGGCAAGGAATAGCAATGATAAAAGCCATACTGACAATGTGGATTAGGTCAACTCTTTCAATGTGATGAATAATTTGAGAGTTAACAGCAGCTTTCCAAACTGCAGAAAGTACCGAGGTAATGGCAATAGTAGTAAAGAGATGTTAAAGCATTTGTTCAGGTTGGCTGGGAATGCTGGCTGCACCCTAATTGAGTGTAACATTTTCATATATCTTCTTTTCACATCCTGCTGCTTGCCTAAACAAGAAAGCTGGAGATACTAAAGAGCAGCACAAGCACTGATCTATATTTTTCAGACTATCAATTGATTATATAGGTGGGCAGGTTTACATAGTGAGAAGTTTGGCCCAGAATTTGCTGAAAACATAGCAGCATCTGAACGATGCACGTCATTATTAACACGTAAATCAGCCAGCAGCTTGTGGTGAGGAAGAGAAACCCCCATGAATTGCGAATTGCCACAAATTGCTGGACAATTTTCTCCGCTCCGCCATTAGCTTTGCGAAAATGGCATCTTGCTCTCAATCTCTCCATGATTATCATGAAGTTGCTGCACTTACATATTAATTGCCCACTAAACATGCCACAGAAAGTTCAGTCTAGTAATTAACAATGTAAGTAACTTTTTAACAATGAGATCATTGTTAATGATTGCCAATTAACCTCTCTTGCCCAGAAAGTGAACAATTAAAAGTGCAGAATCTCATTCCTTCAGGTTGTGAATTGTTGTTGGAGGGTATAAACATTTCTAATTTTAAAGTTTAGATTTCTTTTCTTACTTTTCCTTCCTGGCTCTTTTTTCTCTTTCACTTAATCCAATCTTTCTTTCCCTCTCTTTTTGTATCTGTTTTGACATTGAATTCAACAGGCTAGAAATTTGGCTCTGTAGCACCCGATTTTTTGGCGCTAGGGGTGCCATTTTGTGTCAAAAATGGCATCTGCAACACATACGCAAACTGGTCCAGGTCATGCCAAACGCCATTTGGTGAGGGTGGATGCTAGGAGCGTGTGCTGGAAATATGTATGGGAGGCAGATTGTGACATCAATCAGTTGATTTGACACCAGCATTGCCATTTTTGTCCTCAACGTTGGAGCTAACGCCCTGTCGTAACCTCGCACAGCTGAATATTCATTCAGCAGCAGAAACGATATTTAAAGGGATCAGCAACCACTCTCAGTTTAGTTGCTTAATCATTTCTACTGCCTCTGTGTAAGTTTGTAGAAGTGTTTGGTGCTTTGCAGAGTTGTTTACAGTTGTGAGGTGACAGGGAGTGGTGCTGCAAGTAGAAAAAGCCTTGGTTCTGATGTCAAAGGTTCTGGTCAGACCACATGCTCCCAGTCAAGGGCAATGATCCCTCTAATTTTGTTTGGCACCGCACAGGTCATTCAAAATACCGCACATGCGCAGTTTTTGTATTGAAGAGCCGGCATGCCGTATTCCCTGGAACATTGGCCGTGGGCACTGTAGTTGCCATCCCCCTTGGCCTGCAGCATGACACAGAGATGGAGCAGAGGCAGCAAAGAAGAGGACAAGGAGAAGGAGAGGGGGAGGAGGAGGAGGAGCAGGAGGGGGAGGAGGAGGAAGGAGAAGAGGACGAAGCGGAGGAGCAGGAGGAAGGGAGGAGGCAACCAACACGTCCCATCTCTGACCAGGCTGTCTGTGGCCTCCTCATTCGATTACAGTTCCATGGAAACATAGAAACATAGAAAATAGGTGCAGGAGCAGGCCATTCGGCCCTTGGAGCCTGCACCACCATTCAATATGATCATGGCTGGTCATGCAACTTCAGTACCCCACTCCTGCATACACCCAAAACCCATTGTACAACAGTTACACACCTTACCATCCCTCTGTTCTGGAATATCACAGTATCCTCTTGACCACAATGCTGAAATAAAAGCCACTACAATAGAAACATTCCAAACCAGCTATATGCATCAATCCATCCAATATTACATAACAAAGTCAACTAATCACCCTTGTACATTCTCTTAGTGCCTGCCTTCTGTATGCCTTTGCCTGTCCTAGTGCTCCTATGAAGTGCTACCCCAGTGGTTGCAGCATGGCTGGGGGAAGACTGCTGACTTTCAGTGGGGGGACTGCAGATGGCTTTGCAGGATGATCTTGAGCAGCTCTGGGCCGAGAAGGCCCGGTTTAGACTGTGGCAATAGTCTGGACTGGCTGGCTGACAGGCAACAGCAACACTGGTGGAGTGGTTGGAGGACGAATGCTATTATCCTGAGAGAGGACAGCAGGTTCGTGCTCCATGGAATCATTGCCATTTCCCCAAGGTGATGTCTCAGCAATCCTAGTAATCTGTTGGAGGACAGATTGCTCGACTGCCGTGACTCCCAGCAAGCCCCTTTCCACAGTGGTAAGTGCAGCCACTTTGGCAGCAGTCTGAACTTGCGTGGCAGGATCTGAACTTCCCCTGTAGCACTCAGACGTTGGGTGGCTTCTGCTTGTGCTGCAATGGAAGGTAAGACATCAACCATCAGATGCTGCATGATAGTTGGGTCCACAAGTGCGCCAATGGAGTTGCCCATCACTTCCATGCTGGGAATCATGGGTTCCAAGTTCTGCGCAAAGCCCTGGGCAAAGTTGGTGCTGGACTCCTCCATGCTTCTTGACAATGACAACAGGCTTTCTGCCAGGCTTGCCAATGTACCAAAACATTTCTTTGGGCAAATGCATCAGCCTTCTTCTGCAGGCCGCCCCATTGAGGTCCTCATCTGAGTCCTCTGCAGCAGAACTTGTATGTGACCTCGTCCTATGTGGAGCTGGCACCTGCACTACCCTTTCCCCTTGCCCTGGCAACAGGCCATTCATGCCCTGTGACTCACCACGTGCAGATCCTGCCTCCAACCTATCCTCTAAAGTATGCGGAGTGGCATATCTGAGCTGGTGGCTGCGAGTGTGAAATCGAGTGATGGTGCTTTGGTGCTCGTCAATTTCCTGCACTTCGACCAGTGCCTGGCCAGGTGGCAGTCCTTGGCTATCTGAAAGGAGAAAGGCCCAAGCGTCGGGTTATGATGAGGTGGTAGGGAGGTAAGGCAAGAGGTGCATACTTCCACCATGTGCAGTATGTAAATCAGAAGAAATTGTGGGATGAGGGGTAAGTGGTATGTGAATGAAGTGGGGCTATCGAGCTCTGTTATAATTAAAGGGTTAAGAATGGATCTCGGAACTAAAATGAGCTGACACGTGCTTTCGTAGTGGTCAACATTATAAGGGTGTTTAACGGGAAATAACATATCAGAATGATTAATTGTTACAAGGATTGTAACCTGACGACAATTACAGGAGGCCAAACTGTTAAACCACAGGAAACCCAGAGGGGCAGATAAACAGGGCAAAGGGTCAAAAGTGACACAATGGAAAAACTCCATCTGGTAAAGGCAAGAGAGATAAGATAACATTCCAATGTGCTAATGAACTTTTGGGACACAGTGATGTTTAATGGAAAAGTACTGGAGATAGGCACGGTCAGGATTGTATCTTTGCTTTGAGTGACAAGGGATATGACCATTCAAATGAATGTATGTTTCATATATTGAATGTCTGGCAATTATAGGCCGAGGAGCTGTTTAGAAATCTTGTGTTTTCTTTGTTCAGAGACAGCAACTGAGGACAGCTCAGCAACAGGTTGACCGCAGACTTGACTCTCCCTTGCAAGAAATTAAAGACTACTTGAATCTTCGAATCCAGACCTGATGTTGAGTGTTAATTTTAAATACCCCAATATTTGGTGCTGCGACCAGGGTCTCAAGCGGGCGGTGGACACCGGCTGATGGCAGCCATGTCAAAGGCATGAGTATGCTTTAATTACCACGCACAGTTACGACAAGGGCAGAAATCTGTCTGGTGTCAGCTGCCTGAGGGATCCGAATCTGTAGGTCTGGCTGAGACTTCAAGTAGTCAGCGGAAGATCCCAGGTGAAACAATTGCGATCGGTTATATAGAAGTGTGTCTGTGTAACGTTGCGATTGATAGTTGATAAGGTTGCAAGTAACGGTCTCACTCGTGAGGAGTAAGTAAGGGACATACCGCTGACAACCAATAAGGTTGCAAGTATTAGTCTCACTCAGGGCGAGTAAGTAAGGGACGTATCGCTGACAACCTATAGCCATGGGAAGTAAGAAACTCGAGTGGGGACGTAAAATAATGATTAAACAAAATTGGAAACCAGACCACCCACCCGCTGAGCAAAGAAAATGGAGGGAGTCGGGAAAGAAACAAAAGGAGGAGAAAGCTCTCGTTTTAGTCACTCGCGGGTATTATGAATTAAGTAAATGGACTAGACTATTGACTGAGAAAGTGCCGAAATAAACTGACAGTAGATGTGATGACGACTGCATCCATCAGGACTCATAAAAAAGAACAACTGCCAGCAGCCCCCATCAATTAGAAACAGTGGGGAGGGGGCAGGACACCCAAAGTCCGTTATAACTGCAACAGACTGACAAATGTGATGGAAATGTAGAGAGAGGGAGGCTCTTTGTAATGCAAGAAATGAAGGGTCGAAGTTAGTTGCTATGGTGACCGTAAAAAAAAAAAAGCAGGAAGCAATTCTAAAAGATGTTTAGTGGGAATCCAAACCATGAAGTGTAGGCATATAGCAGCAAAACGTGCTAAAACCCACAGGGGCAACAGATTATGGTGCAGATTATAAAACAAACATTAAATGGTACGACACTGAAAAGAGTAGAGGAACAAAGGGACCTTGGAGTTGTAGGTCCACTGACCCCTGAAGCTCGCAGGCTAGGTAGATAAGGTGATTAAGAAGGCATATGGAATACTTGCCTTTATTAGTCGGGGCATGGAATACAGAAGCAGAGACGTTATGCTTGAACTGTAGAAAACTCGAGTTGTGTCACCACATTACAGGAAAGATGTGATTGCACTGAGAAGAGTGCAGGGGAGATTTACAAGAATGTTGCCTAGAGAATTTTGGCTGTGCGGAAATATTAGAGATGCTGGGTCTCTTTTCTTTGGAACAGAGGAGGCGTGAGGAGAGACTTTATTGAGGTGTATAAAATTAGGTGAGGCCTGGATAGAGTGATAGGAAGGTCCTGTTTCCCTTGGCGGAGAGGTCAACAACCAGAGGGCATAGGTTTAAAGTAATTGAAAGGAGGTTTAGAGGAGATATGATACGGATCAGAAATTGAAAATTGATTTAAGGAATAATGGATAAATAGTTATGACTGAATCAAAAGGAGAAAAGGGAAGATCATGTTTCTTTCTTACTGTTCTCGTGTTTTTCTTTGATGTTTCAGTAAAGTTTTAGGAAAACATGTGTGACTGTTTCCTTTGTTTGGCTGTGGCTCCTCCCCCTTTTCCAAGTGGCATTGGGAAGTTTAATATTGGAGTTACTGAGGTTAATTAACCTATTAAAAAACAGACTTTTATTATGGCCATGATCAACTTCTGGTTGATGTAAATTATGTGGAGAATCTTTAGTTCTGGACATAAGGCATTTCACATTAATAATTGGTATGGTTTTTTAAAATTCTGACCAATGTGTAACTGGGGAGAAAAGGATGAAATACTATTATATGCAAAGTTGGTTTTCTGAATGTTTATTTTGAGAATAAAAACACGGAAACTTTACAAAAGTAAAATTTTTAACTGGAGAGTTTAAACTGAAAAAGGCTGTCGGTTGAAGCCGACATTGATTGATGGTGTCTGTGTTTGTCAGCTTTCGAAACAAAGGAAGTTAACTCTTTCACAGGCAGCTGTGAACTCTGTTTTAACTCAGTGGGTGATACCTTTTGAATATTGGAAATCTTCTTAATTTGAAAAGAATCACCAGACATTCTGTTTCTTTTGTTTTAAGTAGGTGACCATCGGGAAGAAGTTGTTTAAAGGGGTTAGTGGATTGTGCCTGAAGGGGTCAGGAGGCACACCACTGTGACCGACTACATCTGAGAGTAAATCTCAGAAGTGGGATTCGTCCTCTCCAGGGGAATAAGGAAGAAGGGGTGCCTAATGGGATACCCCCACCTAATCAGGTACAGTATGATCCAAAGGGAGGTGGACAGGACATGGGAGCTGGAAGAATCTCCTCAGGTGCCAGATTTGGAACTACCTCATGTCTACATACATTCCTCGCAAATCCCGCCAATCTCACAAAGCAGTAAGAATCGTGAATGGTAGATGTAGGGACAGCTGAGAGTATAGGATAGGGATACATTTACAGTGGCATGGTAATCATACCACTGTAACCGCCCATTATATCAAGGGGTGCAAGGACGGGAGCGCGGTTGTACAAGCTGTAGAGTTTTTTTTTAAATGACTCATCCAAAGGCTCCTTCTCCAACGAACAAACAGATTTGTGGGAAAAGCAAATTGTTTATCAGAAACACATTCCAGGGCCAACAAATGGGCTAATGGTACTCTCAACTCAGGTGATATTGTATCATGATGTGCATCACAAAGTGGTACCCGTAATATTGAATCTGCCCAAAGTGGGACTACCTGGGTGGTGCAAGTCTAAAACAGCGCGCCTACATAGGAGAATGATCAAGGGATTTTGACAGAGGGCCAGTACAACCTGCACTGAGTTCAGGGAGAGTGATGGGCTTGATCGTACCTTGACAAGAATGATGCCGAGACTATTGGGGAGAATCATAACAGAAGGCGGTGAGGCCTGATTAATATGTTGCAGCTGGTTTAATGCTAAAAAGGGGGTAAACCAGATTATAGAAGGAGAACAAATCATCATCAACGAAACAGCTCAAAGTAATGTATGGATTTTGGTTAGTGGAACAAGCCCAAGGAAACCTGCAGCATATTGCAGAGGAAAAGCTCTCTTTCTGGGTAACTGATCGAGACCTAGGGCAATGTCACTTATCAATTTACTAAGAGTCTGTGCCAAGTCAGAAGGTTGGTACAGGTGTACCCGGTGGCACGAGTGTCAGTTATAGGAACAGAATGACATCACCCTGTTAGAGATAGTAGGGTATTACACAAGCATGCCTGAGAAAATTTAGTAGGATACAATGAACATGGGAAATTAACCCGGATGGATGGGATAACATGGAATTGCACCATGAAGGTAATTGCAGGACAGCATTTTCCTGTACAATCTGTATAAAGAGGGAAGGGTGAATATTGTGTCAGCACCATACACCGGGAATACCAGTACAGTACCAACCTGACTTGTCCCATTGCGACAGGAACCTTTTGTATTACCCCAGTCCAAACTGTGAGACTTGGGACGCGGGTTTCATTGGCCCAGAAATTCCGCTTTCTCCTTCCCGCGGACGTTTGACTAAATTTTAGAGAAAAAATACGCACCTACCTGAAGCTGCTTCCCCGCTCGACTTTCCGATGCACAGGCCTCCTCTTGCTGCGCATCGCAGCGCGTGCACGTCGGGACGTGCGTAGGCCTGGAGCTGGAGTCACATGGCTCTGGGCAGCCAATCAGGTATAGTATATTCTCATTCGTAGTAATAGGAGTTTCATAAGTCCGAAACTCCTATTACTATGAATGAGAAAGCCCCCAAAACATCCAAAACACTAATAAAAAATAGAAAATATACACTACATATTTAAGATTCATTTAAATTAAAGTTATTAATGTCTTATAAAAAAAAATTCCCGATTTTTTAAAACGTTTTTTTAATTATGCCTTAAAATAAACTTACCATTGTGGGGAAGGCTTTTAACAATAAATTATGTTTTCATAACTTTATTTTGATATGTTTTTGTGTGTTTTAAAAAACTTGCATCTGTAAAAGTAGACTATGTGCCTGGTTTTTCAGGCACAAGACATTTGTATGCGTTAATATTGCAAATTTGCACGTACAAATGTCCTCGCTCCTGATATATGCGTGCAATGCGCGCTAAAAACCGGCTTTTCCGATGCCTTCCCGGATCCATAGAAACTTCGTACGAGCCCGAGACGTCGGAATTTCAGGCTCAGTAAGTCATTATTTGCATAGGCAAATAAATATCACTGTGAGAAAGGAGTTAAAAGTGTAACTGCCAAAGGGAAGATATAATGAATTTGGGTAGTTAAATGGGCCAATTGAGGACCAAGTACAATGGGCATTAAGTGAAATGGGGAACAGAGGGACACAATGGCTAGACGCTGAGGTGATACTTACAGTACATATGATTGAGATAGTCCGACAATGAACCACGAGACTACGTATGGTTTTTATGTTATCTATTTTCGAACAACAACCGACACATGCTATCGGTATGCGGCGAGGGTGACACCTGTTAACACATTTGACATAGCCAGTATAGACCAAGAAGTTCAAGACTTAGCCCAATGTTTGAGAACCCTTTTACTAAAGGGAAACGATCGGACTTCGCAGTTGTCAGAAACCGGGGACGAGGTCGCCAGACAAATGCTGCAAGTCAAGGAAATCCGAGAGTCCCATGCCCAAACTATCAATAAGATAAGTGTGCAACTAAATGATCTAACCCAAGAAATACATAACGAACTTGTATTTGCAATGTACGACACATGATTGCTAGGGAACATCTGATACAATGTAAACCAGATGAAACAGGGAAAAATACCCGATTGTATAAGTAATGAGCAGTTGTCCAAATGGACTAAGGATGGTATTACCCTCTGTGATGTTCGTAGGACAACACAAGTGTTCTTGTCCCAAAGTAATTATATTACCAGAGAATTGAAATAGGTATGGGTCTAGCTATCCCACAGAGAGAGGGTACAGATGCCGAACTTCTGTGGGCAGTACAGAACATAGGCGAGATACAAGGCCAATCCCGGGTTCAGTTCCACGATACACCCCATTTTGCGGTAAAACTCAGTGACATATTTCAAGAGGTGCATACTGATAGTTTCACGCAATATTTGGATGTGATAGTGTGCGCACACCCCATGGAAGGAGGGCAATGTATAGCGTGCGGATTCACTTAGACGGTTAATCGCATATTGGAAATCAGCCCCCTTAGTCAGGGAGGGACTGAGGTGGCAGCCCAGGATGATGGGACATACTGCATATCTACCAAGGAAAATGAGTACAAGCATGATAATGTCATATGTGCGATCCCACAACCTAATTTCTGTTTTATGCCTAAAGCTGTGGTCAAACTAGGCCATCAATACTTATACCCACGAAGAGAAAAACGCATTAAGAACATCACTTTAAACAACCCGAGATGGGATGATGAAATGGAACAATATGACATACCAAGTTGGCAAGACATTCCCCGTCTCAAGGAACATTTGACGCAATTGAAAAAGGACACTGAGAAAAACATACGTCGTTATCATCAAATTTTGGAAGAATCCATACAGCATTCAAAGGACATTGAAGAAACCCTGGAAGACACTCAATAGTGGGAACATGTATGGAATTGGGGAATTAATGTGAATATCCATCCGTGGATTCGTATATTCTCTCACATATTCATACAGTTAGGGCTAGCTGTCAGATGGGGAATTGGGTTATGCATGGCATGCAGAAAGAGGCAACGGAGGAGGAAAGCAAAAGTTTTAATTATGGAACAGCAAAAGTTGTTAGCTGAGTAACCTGAAATACTTTGAGACGTAGGTCACGTCCCGAGTTCCCCAAACTGCGTGACTGATCACCACAGAATGGAGCAGGGGACACAGGATAAAGTAGAATTAGGTTGGTAATCTTGGGCTGGGTAGCCAAGTATCAAAAGGAGGGACTGAAGTGGGGTTGTCGAGCTCTGTTATAATTAAAGGATTAAGAATGGATCTCGGAATTAAAACGAGCTGACATAGGCTTTTGTAGTGGTCAACTTTAAAAGGGTGTTTAAAGGGAAATAACATTTCAGAATGATTAATTGTTACAAGCTGCATAACCTGAGGTTAATTACAGGAGGCCAAACTATTGAACCACAGGAAGCCCAGAGGGGCAGATGAACAGGGCAAAGGGTCAAAAGTGAAACAATGGAAAAACTCTATCTGGTAAAGGCAAGAGAGATAAGATAATATTCCAATGTGCTAATGAACTTTTGGGACACAGTGAGGTTTATGGCAAAGTACTGGAGATAGGCATGGTCAGGATTGTACCTTTACATTGAGTGACAAGGGTTTTGACCATTCAAATCAATGTATATCTCATGTATTAAATGTCCGGCCATTATAGGCCGAGGAACTGTATAAAAACCCCGTGTTTTCTTTGTTCAGAGACAGCAACTGAGGACAGCTCAGCAACAGGTTGACCGCAGACTTGACTCTCCCTTGCAAGAAATTAAAGACTACTTGAATCTTCGAATCCAGACCTGGTGTTGAGTGTTAATTTTAAATACTCCACTACAGTGAGACTAAGGATTACGCATGAGGAGACCATCATCTTTTATTGTTTCAACCCCATGGCTGGCCACAGGTTCAGCGATGCCCTCCCAATAATGGTCAGCACGGTCTCCTGCAATGAGGTAAGGTAATGCTGGCGCACCTGCCCCCCCGCCGGTTAGATCCTGTTGCCTCCTGTTATGTGCCACCTTGTCCTGTAAGAAAAAGGGGAGTGTGTCAGTGAGTATGCTGCAATGTGTTTAGGTGATATGCCTGTCATGATTGATTAGCTGACGGTGTATGCAAGCTGTGAGATGTGGTATGAGGCTTGCAGCTGTGGTAAGTGTGTGAGGGTGTGGTGAAGCTATGAATGTGAAGAATGAGTCATGTTTGGTACAGATTGTTGCTAGGTGGGTGTGGTGTATTGAGTAGTGTTTTGAGACTAGTGGTGCAGATGGTGGGATATGGCATTTAAAGATGAATTCACTTACCTTGACTACGTATGTGAGGTCAATAATCTTTTTCTGCACTGCGTTCAGATGCTTGGGGCTACACTGCTGGCATTGATGATGACGACTACCATTGCCTTTTCTGTATTTGCCTGTAGGGCCTCCTGGATGCCTGTGGAAACAGGACCTTTCACTTCCTGTTCAGCTCCGCACCCAAGGCTTCCAGTGCTGCATCAGAGAACCTCGGAGCATGCTCTCTCCCCGATGTGACATCAGTAACACTTTTTCTTACTCAGACTCTGTTCCCCAGCCAGTTGAATCTCCTGCTGCAGGCAGAATGCACCTTCCCTTTAAGAGGTGCAGACTGCCTTTAAGAAGCGCAGGTGAGCTTTAAGTGGTGCTAGCCTTGCACGAACATAGGCCCCCTGCTGAACGTGCAGGCATTCAGCAGCGCGTACTGTGCTGGGTTGCATGCCACAATCATGTTTGAGGGAAAAGTAGCATAGTGGTTATGTTACTGGATTAGTAATAAAGAGGGCTGGACTAATGATCCAGAGACATGAGTTCAAATTCCACCACAGCAGCTGGGAAATTTATATTCAGTTAATTAAATAAATCTGGAAAAAAAGCTAGTATCAGTAATGGTGACCATGAAACTACCGGATTGTTGTAGAAACCCATCTGGCTCACTAATGTCCTTTTGGGAAGGAAATCTGCTGTCCTTACCTGGTCTGGCCTATATATGATTCCAGATCCATGGTAATGTGGTTGACTCTTAACTGCCCAGAAAGCCACTCAGTTGTAACAAACCGCTACAAAAAACAATGATAAGAATGACTAACAGCACTGAGGGAGTACTTTCACTACACAGACTGCAGAGATTCAAGAAGATGGCTCACCACCACCTTCTCAAGGGCAATTAATTATGAACAATAAATGCCGATCTTGCCAGTGATGCCCACATCTCAGTAACAAATAAATAAATATCAGCAGGCAACATAATGTTAGCGCGCTGCCTACGTTTCTTTGAATGGGCGCGGGTTAATCTCGCATCACGATCCCTGTGCTCATTTTAGGGGGCAAACGAATTTCTAGCCGAGCCACTCGAATTCATCCTCCTTCTTGGTCCTAGCCTCTGTTGAAGAGATAGAGGGGGGTGAAATTGGGGTCCTTTGAGGCGCTAATGGGTTTTCAACCAAGTGCGGCAAGATCAGCGACTCCTGCTAAATTCGGCAGGAGTTTTGCGGTGGCAGTACGGTGTTGCGCCCCAATCTCCTTCGCCTGGAGATCGTGACGCCATTGCCCTGCGAAACAACCCGGTAGCGCCCCGGACCCGAACTTGCGTTCCGTCCCCTGCAGCATCGCCGGGCGAAAATGCCGACAGCTGCAGGAGGCATGGATCAGGCGGCCGGCCGCTACCAGGAGCGATACTTAAATGCGAGGTGGCCGAGGTAAGTCAAAAAAACCTTACCTTCTCTCTTGCAGGTTTTTTTGTGGGATCTTGCCTACGATCAATCAGCCCAGCACTTGTCAGTCCTAATATCTTTTTTTGTGGCTTGGTGTCAAATCCTCTTTGATTACACTTCTATGAAGCGCCTTGGGATATTTTACTACATTAAAGACACTGTATAAAGACAAGTTGATCTTGTTGTCAACCAGGCTCCAATGTCTCCTGTCACCTACCAGTAGTTATTTAGGAGCTTAATTAAATTCAATTCTTAGCAATGTGATTCCACAGTATAATCCTAGGATGTTTGCCATTTTCTTTCAAGGAGGCCGTGAAAAGCTCCCAGCTTTCCCAATCAGCTTGGTCCAATAAATCAGGTGAACATGATTAGGAAAATTGAGCGAATCTCCACTCTGCATTTCACCCACGTTTCCACTTCTGAATAAAACAAGGCAAGAAACTCAAGCCTGAAACAGGGGCGGGTTTCTCTGTAATATTACAATTGTGTCAAAGTAGACATTGAAGACCTCCATGCTATTTCCTGATGTGTACAGGCCACTGAATGCTCTTCACAAATCGACCAAGGTGTCAGCCGTGGCTCAGTTTGTGGCACTCTCGCCTCTGAGTCAGAAGGTCACCCGTTCAAATTCCCACTCCGGAGGCTTGAGCACACAATCTCGGCTGACACTCCCAGTGCCAGTACCGAGGGAGTGCTGCACTCTGAGGGGCCAACTTTCAGATGAGATGTTAAACCGAGGCCCCATCTGGTCTCATCGATGGCCATAAAAGATCCCATAGTATTAGTTTGAAGAAGAGCAGAGAAGTTCTCCCAGGTGTCCTGGCCAATATTTATCCATTAATCGACATCTAAAACAGATTATCTAGCCATTATCTCAATGGTGTGCGTGGAACCTTGCTGTGTGAAAACTAGCTGCTGTGTTTCCTACATTACAAAAGTGACTACACTTCAAAACTTCTTATTTGGTTGTAAATCGCTCTGGGATGTCGTGAGATCATGAAAGGCGCAAGTTTTGTTTTACATAAAAACTGAAGTTCGGGTTGCTAGGTGCTGAGTTAATATGAAAGTTCAAAGAACCCAGTCTAAAGACTGCTTAATTGTAAGGCTCAACTGTTTTACTTCCTATTTTGTTTTCTGCCGTCACTTGGTTTTAAAGAATATTAGGGGCTACTATTATGCTGTTGCCTTTTTTACCCCACAAGACTCCAACAGTGGATTTCCCCAGAGGCTTTTTCTGGACTGGAGAAGCAGAGGACCAACGTAAGAATGGCAGACAAGTCAAGATGTATACGAAGCACCTTCATTCATTCACCAGTGCCCCCTAACACCAGAATCCACAACAAGGTAGAGTCTTGCATAGGAACAGGGGTAAACCATTGAGCACCTCGAGCCTGTTCCACCATTCAATTCTGATTCATGGCTGACCTGTATCTTAATTCCATTTACCCACCTTGGTTCCATAATCCTTAGTATTCTTACCTAGCAAAAATCTATCAATCAATGGATATGGGGATGAGGCGGGAAAGTGTAGTTGAGGTAGAAGATCAGCCATGAATGGTGGAACAGGCTCGAGGGGCTGTATGAACTATTTCTGCTCCTATTTCTTATATTCTTATATTGTTATGTTCAATCATAGTTTTGACATTTTCAGTTGACCCCCAGCCTCAACAGTTTTTTGGGGGGAGAGAGTTCCAGACTTCCACTTTGTGAGAAGAAGTGTTTCCTGACAACGGCCTGAACAGCCCAGCTCTAATTTTAAGGTTCTGTGCCGAGTGGGGCAAATGGGGTAACCCACTTCTTCCATTGCTATCTGTCCAGATACCTATCTCCACAGTCCACAGTCGAAGGTGGGGAGGTTTAAACCTTCCCCCTCCCCAAAGATCCAGCTGTGAGAGATTTGCTGTAGAGAATAATTTTAGCAAACAGATTGTCATTTTGCTCTATATTTTTGTTACAAAATCGAGCATGATAAGTTATAAACTTATAACTTATAACCACAGCCTATATTCCAGCCTATTGGCAGGAAACTCATCTTAAGGTATTTGAGAAGTGGATTTAATTATCTGGGAAATGGTATTATGCTGTTTATATTGCAGCACGAAAAGAGGAACGCGGATTTTCTGATTGCTTCAGGCTATGAAAGCAGATATGAACAGCAGGACCTTGTACACGTCCTTCTCTAGGCAGGATTAAAGTAATTACAATGAATGGGCTAGACTTTCCACTTTCAGGCTAAGGCCGAAAAAAATGGGCCTTGTTCCAGCGATGCAGGACCTATCACCCGTGCTGATCGCCAGCTCAAGGCCCATTTTTTTATTTTTTGCGATTTTCCACTCGGCCTTACCCCGGCGATGTCAAATGGGCGATGTGATTTCTCAGCGATCTCACGATCGCCCAAAGAAAACAAAAGTGAATGAAAAAAAAAGCTTCCAGCAACGTATCACTGCGCATGTGCAGGTTGATTTTTTTTTCAGGTTGATGCTCCTTCCCGCGTTTTGGGAGGTCAGGGGTCATCACACATGCTCAGAAGCTCTGTGAGGGTCGGGGAGAGAGAGAGAGAGAGAGAGGGAGGAGAAGGTATTTTGTGGTCTGAATCAACTCATAATAATCGACATGGAGGCATCACTTGAGAGGCATAGGGCCAAGTCTTTTAGCGAGGAGACCAATGGGGCCCTCGTGAATGTTGTCAGCACCAGGTGGGAGGATCTGACACGGGGTGGGCATGGGAAACCTCCACCCCGTGCATATCGGAGGATTTGGGCAGAGATTGCCGACGTGGTCACGTCAGCATCTAATGAAGCCCGGACACCGGACCAGTGCCGCAAATGTTGGAACAGCCTACTGGCAGCTGCGAGAGTAAGTTGAAATTTATAATGATCCAAATAGTAACAAGAATCTGCAATGTTATCTGGTTACATTTAAACATAACTAAATTATGAATAAATTTATGCAACCCAGCATAAAGTTAAATGTTGTAATGTGAAATATGCAATGTAATGCTAATTTGCAATGGAACATTTAAATCTGTCAGTCTTAAATATCTTCAATGTCGTAAATCGCCTGATCCATTTGCTTATGCCGTGCAATGTTATCGTATCATTTACAGAAGATCTCGATCAATAATCGGGAGCAGCACAGGACGGGCGGGGGCTCTGCCATGATGCACATTAAGTGCTTGCGAGGAGCTCGCGGTGGCCTTGGTGGGGCCAGAAAGCTGTTCGGTCACATCCCGTGGTGTGGCTGAACCAACCCTTGAGACATGTGAGTAATGAGAAACGTGCATTGTTCAATGTGTGAATCATTAGTAGATACTGAAAATATCGTAGTTACGATGTAATGTTATGCAATTAAACTGTAATTTGATGTTATGCAATTACAATGTCATGTTATGCAATTATAATATCATCTGATATATAATGGTGATGTACTATAGATGTTCGAATGAGGTCAAGTTAGAAACATAGAAACATAGAAAATAGGTGCAGGAGTAGGCCATTCGGCCCTTCTAGCCTGCACCGCCATTCAATGAGTTCATGGCTGAACGTGCAACTTCAGTGCCCCAATCCTGCTTTCTCGCCATACCCCTTGATCCCCCTAGTAGTAAGGACTACATCTAACTCCTTTTTGAATATATTTAGTGAATTGGCCTCAACAACTTTCTGTGATAGAGAATTCCACAGGTTCACCACTCTCTGGGTGAAGAAGTTTCTCCTCATCTCGGTCCGAAATGGCTTACCCCTTATCCTTAGACTGTGACCCCTGGTTCTGGACTTCCCCAACATTGGGAACATTCTTCCTACATCTAACCTGTCTAAACCCGTCAGAATTTTAAACGTTTCTATGAGGTCCCCTCTCATTCTTCTGAACTCCAGTGAATACAAGCCCAGTTGATCCAGTCTTTCTTGATATGTCAGTCCGCCATCCCAGGAATCAGTCTGGTGAACCTTTGCTGCACTCCCTCAATAGCAAGAATCTCCTTCCTCAAATTAGGAGACCAAAACTGTACACAATACTCCAGGTGTGGCCTCACCAAGGCCCTGTACAACTATAGTAACACCTTCCTGCCCCTGTACTCAAATCCTCTCGCTATGAAGGCCAACATGCCATTTGCTTTCTTAACCGCCTGCTGTACCTGCATGCCAACTTTCAATGACTGATGTACCATGACACCCAGGTCTCGTTGCACCTCCCCTTTTCCTAATCTGTCACCATTCAGATAATAGCCTGTCTCTCTGTTTTTACAACCAAAGTGGATAACCTCACATTTATCCATATTATACTTCATCTGCCATTCATTTGCCCACTCACCTCACCTATCCAAGTCACTCTGCAGCCTCATAGCATCCTCCTCGCAGCTCACACTGCCACCCAACTTAGTGTCATCCGCCAATTTGGAGATACTACATTTAATCCCCTCATCTAAATAATTAATGTGCAATGTAAACAGCTGGGGCCCCAGCACAGAACCTTGTGGTACACCACTAGTCACTGCCTGCCATTCTGAAAAGTATCCATTTACTCCTACTCTTTGCTTCCTGTCTGCCAACCAGTTCTCAATTCACGTCAGCACACTACCCCCAATCACATGTGCTTTAACTTTGCACATTAATCTCTTGTGTGGGACCTTGTCGAAAGCCTTCTGACAGTCCAATACACCACATCAACTGGTTCTCCCTTGTCCACTCTACTGGAAACATCCTCAAAAAATTCCAGAAGATTTGTCAAGCATGATTTCCCTTTCACAAATCCATGCTGACTTGGACCTATCATGTCACCTCTTTCCAAATGCGCTGCTATGACATCCTTAATAATTGATTCCATCATTTTACCCACTACTGATATCAGGCTGACCGGTCTATAATTCCCTGTTTTCTCTCTCCCTCTTTTTTTAAAAAGTGGGGTTACATTGGCTCCCCTCCACTCCATAGGAACGAATCCAGAGTCTATGGAATGTTGGAAAATGACTGTCAATGCATCCGCTATTTCCAAGGCCACCTCCTTAAGTACTCTGGGATGCAGTCCATCAGGCCCTGAGGATTTATCGGCCTTCAATCCATCAATTTCCCCAACACAATTTCCCGACTAATAAGGATTTCCCTCAGTTCTTCCTTTTTACTAGACCCTCTGGCCCCTTTTATATCCGGAAGGTTGTTTGTGTCCTCCTTAGTGAACACCGAACCAAAGTACTTGTTCAATTGTTCTGCCATTTCTTTGTTCCCCGTTATGACTTCCCCTGATTCTGACTGCAGGGGACCTACGTTTGTCTTTACTAACCTTTTTCTCTTTACATACCTATAGAAACTTTTGCAGTCCATCTTAATGTTCCCTGCAAGCTTCTTCTCGTACTCCATTTTCCCTGCCCTAATCAAACCCTTTGTCCTCCTCTGCTGAGTTCTAAATTTCTCCCAGTCCCCGGGTTCACTGCTATTTCTGGCCAATTTGTATGCCACTTCCTTGGCTTTAATACTATCCCTGATTTCCCTTGATAGCCACGGTTGAGCCACCTTCCCTTTTTTATTTTTATGCCAGATAGGGATGTACAATTGTTGTAGTTCATCCATGCGGTCTCTAAATGTCTGCCATTGCCCATCCACTGTCAACCCCTTAAGTATCATTCGCCAATCTATCCTAGCCAATTCACGCCTCATACCTTCAAAGTTAGCCTTCTTTAAGTTCTGGACCATGGTCTCTGAATTAACTGTTTCATTCTCCATCCTAATGTAGAATTCCACCATATTATGGTCACTCTTTCCCAAGGGGCCTCGCACAACGAGATTGCTAATTAATCCTCTCTCATTACACAACACCCAGTCTAAGATGGCCTCCCCCCTAGTTGGTTCCTCGACATATTGGTCTAGAAAACCATCCCTTATGCACTCCAGGAAATCCTCCTCCACTGTATTGCTTCCAGTTTGGTTAGCCCAATCTATATGCATATTAAAGTCACCCATGATAACTGCTGCACCTTTATTGCATGCACCGCTAATTTCTTGTTTGATGCCCTCCCCAACATCACTACTACTGTTTGGAGGTCTGTACACAACTCCCACTAACGTTTTTTGCCCTTTGGTGTTCTGCAGCTCTACCTCATGGTCATGTTAAAGCTTGTGATCACCTGTGCATATGGGGTAAATGAAAGCATTGCAATGTTTTGACTTCGAAAAAAATTGGAATGCAATGATTTGAATAGTTAATCGTTGTTTATCAAATTAAAGGTCAAGTGGTCGTCGAGTCAGTGGAGTCCACTGCCACTGAACCGTCTCCACCATCACAGGAAGCAGAAGAAGAAGAGGAGCCACTGCAGACTCATGCTGCTGTGTTTCAGCAGCAGCAGGAGGAGGAGGAGGAGACGGAGACGCAAGAAGAGGAGATTTTTTTTATGCTGGGGAAACAACCTGCGGCCATCTCGGTTGAGATGGAAGAAGCACCGGGACCAAGCGGTGTGCAGGTGGCGATGCCAAGGCACGTTATATTGCAAACGCCGACCCCCACAGAGGTCTGGTCAGCATGGCGAGCAATCGCCTGCCTTGGGGGACCAAAGAGCTTGATTTCCCTGTGCTGGGAGACGGTCGCGATTGGTCGCGACCTTATCCACGGATTCGAGGGATTTTCTGTGAACTGGAGCCAGTTCTCTGCGAACTAGAGTCAGTTTCCAGCATCCTGGAGCGAGTTCTGCCAGAACTTCTCCAACTGGTCTTCTGAGCAGTCACTGACTGCAAGGGAGACCTTGGAGGCTATTCGGCAGCAGACAGCCACAGCCAATGCCCTACGGCATGCGTTGCTGGCTGGACACGGCGCTGCACCCCAAGGCGTTGTGTCTGCTCGCAGCGAAACTCCGAGCACGCAAGCGAGTACGGAGGACACAGTTTCTCCGGACTTGGAAGTAGAGCCTCAGGCTTTCACTTCCTCTCTGTTACCTCCACCACGGCAGGAAGCCTTGACATCCCACTCTGCACGACGTCTTGGTGTCGGTCGGGTGGGG
This sequence comes from Pristiophorus japonicus, assembly GCF_044704955.1. Classification (NCBI taxonomy): domain Eukaryota; kingdom Metazoa; phylum Chordata; class Chondrichthyes; family Pristiophoridae; genus Pristiophorus; species Pristiophorus japonicus. Next base: position 19,818,572 of record NC_091990.1, on the reverse strand, counting down.
TGCGAACACGGGGTGGGACAGGATCTGGAGGGGAACGTGGCCGCAGGTAGGAAGGGGGGAGTGTTTTTCTATGTCGTTCACTTGTTTTAAAATGTTTACTTGCTGTTATCAATTTATTATACTCTTGTTATTATTATTATTATTGTTACTAAATTGGCCAATTGTATTCAATAGTTAAATGTTCACTTGTTCACTTTTTATCATTACTTAACTGTTCACTTTCCATTCTTTCTGAAATGGTCACTTTTTACCGTTACTGAAATGGTAACTTGTTAGCATGATTGAAATGAGATCATTTGTTGTCATGACTGAAATGATCACTTGTTATCATTACTTAAATGGCCACTTGTTCTTTAAAATGTTCCATTTATTCTTCTTCTAACGTTTTGGGGATTTTAAGGGAAGGTTGGGTTGGTGTGGGGGGTTGGAGGGAGGGTGTTGTTCATTAGTTCTTAAAAAAAATTATTTTTGTTAATAAAAAAAAACTTTCTACAACTTTTGTACCTTTTCTATTATTTACATAAATTTTACAATATACAGTTCTTCATGCAGATTTGTTTGTTTATTCTGTTTCACCACGGAATATCATTACATAACTTCAGTGTGTAAAAACTGTTTATTAAATAATTCCAATATATCATGAGATCTATTTAGCATAGATAATGTGATAATACCTATTTATATTCCCTGTCCCAAATTTCTGAATACAATTGGCTTCAATTTTACTCTCTAAATAACTCAGAACAATTCTCCACCCTTCCTCAGAGGCTAAAAATGGCGTCCGTAGTGCCCATTTCCCTCTCTAAGGCCCTGAAAAAGCAACTATTTTTGAGCACTCTCTTGGGCCTTGCATCGGCCCAGTGAAGTGCATGCTAAGTGCTGAAACTTGGGATGGGCCTTGTGGGGGCGGTCATTTGGGTGATCATCTCAGCGATCAAAGTGGAAACTTGGGGGCCTATTTTTCCGGTGCTATTTTGGGCCTAGTTTCCACTTTTTGCTCAGAATGGGCGATAGAGGTCCATTTTGGGTGATAGATGGGCCATAGATGGGCGATGTGAAGTGGAAAGTCTAGCCCAGTGTTTTCCCTGAGATTAATTGGCTCTTTCAGACACTGCTAGCCATGTTCTGGAAGAAACATTTGTGAATTTAGATCTAGTAATCTTTCAGGCAAGAACATAAAATGATGCTGTGAGTTATTAGTGACAGACCTGTAAACACACCACAGTTCATCGTTCTATTCTGTAATCCCTTTAAATTGGGCTTTAATTGGGTTTCCATTTAATAACATCTTGCAATCATATAACAACCAACAACAACTTGTATTTCTATAGCACCTTTACGTAGTGAAACATCCCAAGGCGCTTCACAGAAGTATTATGAGATAAAAATTTGACAGCGAGCCGCATAAGTAGAAATTAGCGCAGGACTTGGTCACAGAGGTATGTTTTAAGGAGCATCTTGAAGGAGGAAAGAGATGTAGAGAGGTGGAGAGGTTTAGGCAGGGAGTTGCAGAGCTTGGGGCCGAGGCAACTGAAGGCACGGCCACCAATGGTTGAACGATCATAATCAGGGATGCTCAAGAGGGCAGAATTAGAGGAGCGCAGACATCACGGAGGGTTGTGGGGCTGGAGGAGATTACAGAGATAGGGAGGGGCAAGGCCATGGAGGGATTTGAAAATAAAGATGAGAATTTTGAAATAGAGGTGTTGCTTAACCAGAAGCCAATGTAGGTCAGCGAGCTCAGGGGCGATGGATGAGCGGGACTTGTTGCAGAGTTAGGACATGGGCAGCTGAGTTTTGGATCACCTCTAGTTTACGTAGGATAGAATGTGGGAGGCCAGTCAGGAGTGCGTTGGAATAGTCAGGTCTAGAGGTATCAAAGGCATGGATGAGAGCTTCAGCAGTGGATGAGCTGAGGCAAGGGCAGAGACAGGAGATGTTATGGAGGTGGAAATAGGCAGTCTTAGTTATGCTGCAGATATGTGGTCAATAGCTCATTTCAGAGTCAAATTTGACACTAAAGTTGTGAAAAGTCTGGTTCAGCCTCAGACAAAGGTTGGGGAGAGAGATGGAGTCAGTGGCTAGGGAACGGAGTTTGTAGTGGAGAGACTTGCATTTATATAGCGCCTTTTATTACCTCATGATGCCCTAAAGCACTTTACAACTGGTGAAGTATTGTTCAAGTGTAGTCACTGTTGTAATGTAGGAAATGTGGCAGACAAATTGTGCACAGCAAGCTCCCACAAACAGCAATGTGATAATGACCAGATAATCTATTTTTAAGTGTGGATTGAGGAATAAATATTGGCCAGAACAGTGGGGAAAACTCACCCTTGCCCTGCAATTTTTTTCTTTTCAAGCATTTATTCAACTCCATTTTGAAACTTACTATTCAATCTGCTGTCACCACCCTTTCAGGCAGTGCATTCCAGATCATAACAACTTGCTACATAATTAAGATGCTCTTCATCTCGCCTCTGGCTCTTTTGGCAATTACCTTAAATCTGCGTCCTCTGGTTACCCAACCTCCCATTAACGGAAAAGTTTCTCCCTATTTATTCTATCAAAACCCATCATCATTTTGAACAGCTCTATTAAATCTCCTCTTAACCTTCTCTGCTCCGAGGAGAACAATCCCAGCTTCCCTAATCTCTCCACATAACTGAAGTCCCTCAGCCCTGGTATCATTCTGATAAATCTCCTCTGCAACCTCTCTACTGCTTTGACATCCTTCCGAAAGTATGGTGCCCAGAATTGGACACAATGGGGGTCATTTTAACCCCAAAGAACGGGTGGGTTTGGGTCGGGTGGGAAGTGAAAATGTTTTTAAATTTCAAAGCCTAACCAACCCTGCCCAGGTCAGGTTTTAACAGAAGTGTGTCAGGGGGCAGTGACCAATCCACTCTCAAGAGGCGGCTTGGTTGGTAAAAGCTTTTAAACAAAGACTTGCATTCATATAGTGCCTGTCTAAATTTGTGGATGACACCAAATTGGAGGAAGATAGTCAATACTGAGGAGGACTGCAACAAACTACAGGAGGACATTAATAAACTTGGGCATATAATTGGCAAATGAAGTTCAACACAGATAAATGTGAGGTATTACATTTTGCCAGAAATAATAGGGAGATCACTTATTACTTGGGGCCAGAGTGTAGCGTAACAAAATTTGCAGATGACACAAAGATTAGTGGAAGAGCGGGTTGTGTAGAGGACACAGAGAGGCTGCAAAGAGATTTGGATAGGTTAAGCGAATGGGCTAAGGTTTGGCAGATGGAATACAATGTCGGAAAGTGTGAGGTCATCCACCTTGGGAAAAAAACCAGTAAAAGGGAATATTATTTGAATGGGGAGAAATTACAACATGCTGCGGTGCAGAGGGACCTGGGGTGCATGAATCCCAAAAAGTTAGTTTGCAGGTGCAGCAGGTAATCAGGAAGGCAAATGGAATGTTGGCCTTCATTGCGAGAGGGATGGAGTACAAAAGCAGGGAGGTCCTGCTGCAACTGTACAGGGTATTGGTGAGGCCGCACCTGGAGTACTGCGTGCAGTTTTGGTCACCTTACTTAAGGAAGGATATACTAGCTTTGGAGGGGGTACAGAGACGATTCACTAGGCTGATTCCGGAGATGAGGGAGTTACCTTATGATGATAGATTGAGTAGACTGGGTCTTTACTTGTTGGAGTTCAGAAGAATGAGGGGTGATCTTATAGAAACATTTAAAATAATGAAAGGGATAGACAAGATAGAGGCAGAGAGGTTGTTTCCACTGGTCGGGGAGACTAGAACTAGGGGGCACAGCCTCAAAATACAGGGAAGCCAATTTAAAACCGAGTTGAGAAGGAATTTCTTCTCCCAGAGGGTTGTGAATCTGTGGAATTCTCTGCCCAGGGAAGCAGTTGAGACTAGCTCATTGAATGTATTCAAATCACAGATAGATAGATTTTTAACCAATAAGGGAATTAAGGGTTATGGGGAGTGGGCGGGTAAGTGGAGCTGAGTCCACGACCAGATCAGCCATGATCTTGTTGAGTGGCGGAGCAGGCTCGAGGGGCTAGATGGCCTACTCCTGTTCCTAATTCTTATGTTCTTTATGTTGTTGGAGGGTGCAAGTCTCGGTGGGTTAGAGGAACAGAGGTTTCTTGGAGTACAAATACACAAATCACAAAACATTGCGACACAGGTTAGCAAGGCCATAAAAAGCAAATCAAGCACTAGGGTTTGTTTCTAGAGGGATAGAATTGAAAAGTAGGGGAGCTAAACCTGTATCGAACCTTGGTTAGACCACACTGAGAGTACTGCGTACTGTTCTGATCGCCATATTATAAAAAATATATAGAGGCACTGGAGAGGGTGCAGAGAAGATTTACAAGGATGATACCAGAAATGCGAGGGTATAGATATCAGGAAAGGATGAACACGCTGGGTCTCTTTTCTCTTGAAAAAAGGAGGCTGAGGTGTGACCTAATAGAGGTCTTTAAAACTATGAAAGGTTTTGATAGAGTGGATACAGAGAGAATGTTTCCACTTGTGGGGAAGAGCACAACTAGAGGCCATCAATGTAAGATAGTCACCAAGAAATCCAGTAGAGAATTCAGAAGAAACTTATTTACCCAAAGTGTGGTGAGAATGTGGAACTCGCTACCACAGGGAGTGTTTGAAGCAAATAGTACAAATGCATTTAAGGGCTGCTATGCGCAACCTCACAGTTGACAAGCTCCCCACTGGAGTGAAACTAAACTACAGAACCAGTGGGAAGCTGTTCAACCTTCGCCATCTCCAGGCCAGGTCCAAGACCACTCCAACCTCTGCATCTGTGCATACACAGAGGCTGAACTCCAGGACATAGTCAACATATTTACCGAGGCGTATGAAAGCATGGGCCTTACGCTAAACATCAGTAAGACAAAGGTCCTCCACCAGCCTGTCCTCGCCGCACAGCACTGCCCCCTAGACATCAAGATCCACGCGTGGCCCTGGACAATGTGGACCACTTCCCTTATCTCGGGAGCCTCCTATCAACAAGAGCAGGCATTGACAACGAGATTCAACACCGCCTCCAGTGCGCCAGTGCAGCCTTCGGCCGCCTGAGGAAAAGAGTGTTTGAAGACCAGGCCCACTAAACTGTCACCAAGCTCATGGTCTATAGGGCCGTAGTAATACCCGCCCTCCTGTATGGCTCAGAGACGTGGACTATGTACAGTAGACACCTCAAGTCGCTGGAGAAATACCACCAACGATGTCTCCGCAAGATCCTACAAATCCCCTGGGAGGACAGAGGCACCAACATTAGCATCCTCGACCAGGCCAACATCCCCAGCATTGAAGCACTGACCACACTCGACCAGCTTTGCTGGGCAGGCCACATAGTTCACATGCCAGACACAAGACTTCCAAAGTAAGCGCTCTACTCGGAACTCGTCCACGGCAAACGAGCCAAAGGTGGGCAGAGGAAACGTTACAAGGACACCCTCAAAGCCTCCCTGATAAAGTGCGACATCCCCACTGACACCTGAGAGTCCCTGGCCAAAGACCGCCCTAGTTGGAGGAAATGCATCCGGGAGCTCCTCGAGTATCGTCGCCGAGAGCACACAGCAAACCAGGCTCCCTAGCTACCCGTCCCTTCAACCACTGTCTGTCCCACCTGTGACAGAGACTGTGGTTCGCGTATTGGACTGTACAGCCACCTAAGAACTCATGCTAAGAGCGGAAGCAAGTCTTCCTCGATTCCGAGGGACTGTCTATGATGATGATGAGACAAGCATATGAAGCAGAAGGGAATAGAGCTGATAGATTTCGATGAGGAAAGACGGGAGGAGGCGTGAGTGCAGTATAAATGCCCACAAGGACAGGTTGGGCCGAATGGCCTGTTTTCTGTGCCATATATCCTAAGTAATACTTTCACGACCTCAGAATGTTCCAACGCGTTTTGCAGCCAATGAAGTACTTTTTGACGTGTAGTCACTGTTGTAATGTAGGAAACGGAACAACCAATTTGTGCACAGCAAGGTCGCACAAACAGCAATGAAATAATGAGCGGTGTAAAGTCCTGTCCCTGCAGTACAGACGCACATGAGACACATGCTGAAGTCAAGGTCACTCAGGACCTGCACCTTTATTTCACAGCTCTCGAATGCCACACTTGCCTGTGACCTGTCTTTATATACCTGTATGGAACAGGTATGCAGTGTCTCCTGCAAGTGCACCCATGGTGGTAAGGTATGCTGGTGGTTACAGGTCATAATTAGTTACAGTCATGTATAGCATGGTAAGATACAGTTATGTACAGTAATGTGAGATACATGACATCACCCTCCCCCAAGGTCTTATTGTCTTTATAGATTCAGTCTCTCAGGTGGTCTACGCTCTCGCGTGGAGCGTCTTAGTTGTGGTTCAGTTGTTTGCGTTGGTGCCTGTTTTTCTTTCGGTGTGATTGTTGGTATCTCGCCTGGCTGTCTGTTTTGTTCAATATGATTGTTGGTATCTCGCCTGGGCTGTCTGTTGAGATAGTCCGTTCCTCAGGTTGTTCCCTCTGTCTGACCACCAGGTGTGGTGTGAGTTCCACATTGTCGTCTGCCTCTGGTTCAGCAGTGTTGTTGGTGAATCTACTTTTGACTTGGTCTACATGCCTCCGGCAGGTTTGGCCATTGTGCATTTGTACCACCAGTAGCCTGTTTCCTCCCTTGCCTGTTACTGTCCCTGCAAGCCATTTGGGACCCTTACCATAGTTTAGCACAAACACTTTGTCCCCTATCTCATTCCACCTCCCCTCGAATTTCGTTCATGGTACTTGGTTAGCTTACGGCGCTTTGCCTCAACGATTTCATGCATGTCTGGGAGGATTAACGAGAGCCTTGTCTTTAAGGTCCATTTCATCAATAGTTGCGTGGGGGGAACCCCAGTCAATGAATGCAGTCGAGATCTGTATGCCAGCAGCAGTCGCGACAGGCGACCCCTGTAGCGTGGGACCTTGGATTTTAAGCATGCCTTGTTTAATGATTTGTACTGCACGCTCCGCCTGGCCATTGGAGGCCGGCTTGAATGGTGCCGTCTTAACGTGATTTATGTCGTGGTCAACTATAAAATCTTGGAATTCTGCACTGGTGAAGCAGGGACCATTATCACTGACCAATATGTCAGGAATTCCGTGCATTGCAAACATAGTTCCAAGGCTCTCCACAGTGGTGGAGGTGGTGCTGAGTTTAAAATGGTGCATTCGATCCACTTTGAAAATGCATCGATGACTACGAGGAACATTTTGCCCATGAATGGGCCCGCATAGTCTACGTGCACCCACGACCCCGGTTTGGTGGGCCAGGGCCAGGGGCTCAGGGCGGCCTCCCTGGGGGCATTACTGAGTTGGGCACAAATGGTGCAGCATCGGACGCAGAGCTCCAAGTCCGCGTCAATGCCAGGCCACCAGATGTGGGATCTGGCTATGGCCTTCATGAGAACGATCCCCGGGTGCTCGCGGTGGAGCTCCCAGACGAATGCCTCTCTGCCTCACAGAGGCATAACTACTCGGCTGCCCCACATCAGGCAGTCTGCCTGTAGTGACAGCTCATGCATGCGCCTATGGAAAGGTTTGATCTCCTCGGGGCAGGCATCGCGAGCCTCTGCCCAGTCACCATTTAAGACACATCGTTTGACTAAGGATAACCTGGGGTCGCTAGTCATCCAGGCTCTGATTTGTTGAGCCGTCATGGGCGAATCTGTGGACTCAAAGGCTTTGATTGTCATGACTATCTCACAGTCCTGTTCGTCAGACCCTTCCGTGGTCGCCAGGGGTAGCCTGCTAAGCGCGTCAGCACAGTTGTCTGTGCCTGGTCTGTGCCTTATTGTGTAGTCGTAAGACGCCAGCATGAGTGCCCACCGTTGAATGCACGCCGAGGCGTTGGCGTTTATTAGCCTTTCTCTCGGATAGCAGGGCGTGAGGGGCTTGTGGTCGGTTTCTAACGCGAACTTGGCCCCGAAATGTTATTGGTGCATCTTTTTGACACCGTACACACACGCGAGCGCCTCTTTCTCCACCATACCATACCCGCGCTCCGCCCGCGAAAGTGACCTGGAGGCATAAGCTATGGGTTGCAATTTACCTGCACCATTGACATGCTGTAAAACGCACCCGACCCCGTACGCTGACGCATCACATGTAAGAACTAGCTTTTTACCTGGATCAAAAAAAGCCAAAACACTGTTGGAACACAAAAGGTTGCGTGCCTTATTGAAGGCGCGTTCCTGGGCGTCCCCCCAAAATCAATCACACCCCTTTCTGAGTAGCACGTGGAGAGGCTCCAGCAGCATGCTTAAGTTCTGCATAAAGTTCCCAAAGTAACTGAGTAGCCCGAGAAAGGCGCGCAGTTCCGAGACATTCCGGGGCCTGGGTGCCAGACGAATTGCTTCGGTTTTGGACTCTGTTGGGCGGATTCCATCAGCGGCAATCCTTCTGCCCAAAAATTCAACCTCGGGCGCGAGAAACAGGCACTTGGATTTCTTAACTTTTCGGCCTACCCGATCCAACCACTTTAGTACTTCCTCCAAATTACGGAGATGGGAGTCGGTGTCCCTGCCCGTGATAAGTATGTCGTGTTGAAATACAACCGTCCCCGGGATGGACTTGAGCAGACTCTCCATGTTGCGCTGGAATATGGTAGCTGCCAACCTGATGCCGAATGGGCATCGATTGTCCATGAAAAGGCCTCGATGTGTGTTGATGGTGGTGAGTAGCTTAGACTCTTCGATCAGTTCTTGCGTCATGTACGCAGATGTGAGGTCTAGTTTCGAGAAAAGTTTTCCTCCAGCCTATGTGGCAAATAGGTCCTCCGCTCTGGGCAGCGGGTATTGGTCCTGTAGGGAGACTCTGTTTATGGTAGATTTGTAATCCCCACAGATTCGTACGGATCCATCAGGCTTCATGACTGGGACGATGGGACTTGCCCAGTCGCTAAATTCCATGGGTGAGATGATGCCTTCCCGCAGAAGCCTGTCCAGTGCATGTTCAATCTTTTCCCTCATCATAGAGGGCACAGCTCTAGCCTTGTGATGGACCAGTCTAGCATCCTGTGTGATGTAGATTTTAACTTTAGCCCCTTTGAAGGTGCCCACACCTGGCTGAAAGAGATGTTCAAATCAACTTAGAACTGTTGAGCAGGAGGTCCGTTCCTCTGACGACATGGCATGAACATCATCCCATTTCCAATTTAGTTTTGCCAGCCAGCTTCTCCCCAGCAGTGCTGGGAGATCTCCGGGGACAATCCACAGGGGAAGTCGGTTCACTGTCCCTTTGTGTGTGACAGAGCATGGCGCTGCCAAGGACTGGGACGATTTCTTTGGTGTAGGTCCTTAGTTTGGTGTCGACCCTTGTGAGTTTGCTTTTGTGCGGCCACAGCTATTCAAATTGTTGAGCGCTCATGAGAGATTGACTCGCTCCCGTATCCAGCTCCATGTTGACGGGTATCCCGTTGAGTAGGACCCTCATCATTATTGGAGGCATCTTGTTGTAAGAACAGTGTCCATTGATCGTGTTGACCCGCTGTAGCTCGGTGTCCCGGGCACTGTCCCCACCGTCTTCTGGTCTGCTTTCCGACCCTTCCGATTCTTTTACCAGCCGAGCTGCTGTTTTTCTGCACATGCGGGCCAGATGCCCTGTATAGTCGCAGTTTCTGCAAACAGCATGCTGAAATCGACACCCCCTTGATGAGTGCCTTCCCCCACATCTCCAGCACAGACCACTTCCATTGTTTCCGAAGCATGAGCTGGGTCTGGCTGATCTCTCCTAAGCTTCTCTCAGTTTGTAGTTGATTGCTCGCATTGTGGGTTGATGAGGTGTGAACGGTCGTTCATGTGGCCCTTGATGGCTTCTGGCACCACTGCCTGCTGTTGAGGGCCTGCTCTCCTGCCTTTGTCTGTGTGTGGGGGTAGCGGCTTGTTTCACACTGTGAACCCCTTGTTCCAATGTTTCGTTAGTTGTTGTACCCGCAGTGTAGGTCAACCTCGTTTCTTCTTCTCCTGCCAAGAATGTCTGCAACCAGAATGCCTCTAGGGTCAAGTTCTTGGTCTCTATGAGCTTTTGGAATATGCCTGCGTGGCCTATTCCTTCAATAAAAAAGTCTCTCAGTACTTCTCTCCTTAGTTCATCAGAGAACTCACATAAACTAGCCAACCTCCGAAGTTCCGCCACAAAGTCGGGTATGCTCTGGCCCACACAGCGTCTGTAGTTGTAGAACCTGTGTCTGGCCATGTGTAGACTGCTCGCTGGCTTCAGGTGGTCTCTTATCAGTGTGCTCAACTGTTCAAACGACTTGCTTGCTGGTTTCTCGGGTGCCAGCAGGTCCTTCATTAAGGCGTATGTTTTCGAGCCACAGCTGGTCAAGAGATGGGCTCTTCTCTTGTCTGCCTTATCATTGCCCAACCAGTCTTTGGTTACAAAGCTTTGCTGGGGAGCTTTTCTATAAAGTCCTCCCAATTATCTCCAGAATGTATTTTTCATCTGAGCCGTTGGTCACCATTCTGTGGATTCTGTGATCCCGTAACTTGTCGCCACTGTAAAGTCCTGTCCCTGCAGTACAGACTCCACGAGGCACATGCTGAAGTCAAGATCACTCAGGACCTGCACCTTTATTTCACAGCTCTCGAATGCCACACTTGCCTGAGACCTGTCTTTATATACCTGTGTGGAACAGGTATGCAGTGTCTCCTGCAAGTGCACCCCTGGTGGTAAGGTATGCTGGTGGTTACAGGTCATAATTAGTTACAGTCATGTATAGCATGGTAAGATACAGTTATGTACAGTAATGTGAGAAACATGACAAGCGGATAATCAGTTTTTTTAGTGATGTTGATTGAGGGATATATATTGACCCCAGGACATTGATGAGAACTTCCCCACACTCTTTGAAATAGTGCCATGGGATCTTTTACGCTCGGTTTAATATGTCATCCAAAAGATGGACCCTCTGACAGTGCAGCACTCCCTCAGTACTGCACTGAAGTGTCAGCCTAGATTTTGTGCTCAAGTCTTTGGAGTGAGATTATGAACCCACAATTTTTTGACTCCGAGATGAGCGTGCTACCCACTGAGCCACAGCTGGCACTAATTTAAGGAGGCTCAATTCCTCCATTTTCGCAGGCTTTTTACTTTTTACCCATTTTAGTCGGCTTTCCCGTGCTTCGGGAAACCCGGCACTTATAAAGAGCGAGAAGGGTCGGATCGATCAGGTAAGTATCTTTACAGCACTACTTGTGAGCCAGGAGGAGCAGAATTGTTTCCCCCTAGGCTCAACAAGCTTACTTGCTTCCCACCCCGTGATCTTCCCCACCTGCCCGTTCCCCCCCAACCCCCCGCTCTCCGCGGTCACTCTCCTGGCAATGCGATCCCCTCTGACCACGAGAACCCCCAACCAAGATCTGGCTCCCCTAACCGTTATCTCCCCCTCCCTCCCTCCTCTCTGCTCCTCAGCTGTGGCCTTGTGCTGCAGGCTTTCCCGCCCTTCAGGCAGTCAGACTGTCAATCAGGCTGGCTGTCAGGCAGGAAAACTGGCAAAAAAACCTCAAAATATATCCTGCAGTTAATCTGTGCAGAAATTCTGGAAATCCTCCCCACAACTCCCTCCCCACTACCCCATAAACACCGGGGCCAATGCTTCAGCTGAGATCTATCAGTGATTTCTTAAACGTTTCGCATAACTTCCTTGCTTTTGTATTCTCTGTCTCTATTTATAAAACCAAGGGTCCCATATGCTTTTTCAACAGCCTTCTCAACTTGTCATGCCACCTTCAAAGAGTTGTGTATGACCCAGTAAATTGCGCTCTTGGGGCGGAAGGAAGGGTTCCTGCACTACTTAGGCCCATCACTGTTACTTCAGGGGACAATTTTAGTGGCATTCCTATGGTTGTCAGAGCAAACTGCAAGATAAGATCCATAGACCTTGGATTCCCCATTGATCGTTCAGTGTACTTAAAAGCTATTTTTTGGTTGCATTTAATCGTGCCGTGAGGATGATTGAGGCATTCTGAGACAACAGTCGTTGCTTTTAAAACTGGGTTTTCTCAGCCCTCCTCTGGATACATCTCCAACAGGAGTGATAAATCGGACCGGAAAGATCTGAAGCGAAAGTGGATAGCTCAGTGGGGTATACATGGGAAATGCATTTCGACTCCATGTGTCTTTGAAGTAGTTTTCATAAATGATTTGAAAAAATGTAATCATACTATTTCAGCATTTCCGAGGGAGGTAATTGGAAATGGAAATGTAACAGCAGTTGTCGCTTCTTATTTCCGCTTTACCGCAGTAGATGATCACATTTTATTTTCCCATTTTATTTCCTTGGTACATAGAAAGACACAGGGGACAAAATTGGCCCTTTTTAAAGCCCCGTGAGCGCCTCCGGGGTGCGCTAACAGAGCGGAGGAGACTTTTTGCCCGGGGGAGGGGGCGCAACCGGTGATGATGTCATCATCGTGCACAGTGACCCCCTCACTGCCCCGCGCTGACCCCTTGCTGCCCCGCAGGGGAAAGTGCCCCGCGGGCCGTTAGGCAGGTGCGAGCGGATGTCAATGCCAGCTTCGCGGGTCGCTAGTTAAAGAGGAGGGCGCCATCACCCCGAGCCGCCATCTTTTTTGCATTGCCGACTCTCAGGTCAGCTCCACGATAGCGGCCCTCGGCTGCTGGCCCAGTCCAACGCAACGCTGCCCTGATGGCCTCGTGGAGGCCATCAAAGGCCTTGCAGAGTGCGCAGCGGCCCTCCCCTTTAAGGGAAGGGGAGGGGCGTTGAAGCGCATCAGCGCTATGTGGCGCATCCGCGTAGCGCTCCCCTCACCGCCCCTGTAGCGCCCCAGTAACCGTCCCCAAAGGAAGTGGAGCACGCGAGATTGCGCTCTGCTCCTTTGAAGGGTGTTCAGCCAAATTCAACGGCGGGGGAAGGACTTCTGTGCCGGGCGCAGGAGGTCCCAGCCCCAGCAGGTTACCGACCCAATCGGGTCGCAGGGCAATTTCGCCCCCATAGAATGTACAGCACAGAAACAGGCCCACAAGTGGAAATATCTAGTTTGTAGGTTGTGTCAGTGTGTTGTTTCTTGTGTGATTTTTGCCTCTTATTCTTTCCCCTTTCCCCCATAAGACATGATGAAACAGAACAATAAAACAGTTACAGGAACTGTGCTAGTAACTCACTAAAACTAAACTGGATAGCATCTCTGGTAAAAGTGAAGAGAGAAATTTGACTCATGATTTCATTGATCAGATGAGAAGATTGGCAGTCGCTAGTAAAGGAATACTAAAATTCAAGCTCTGTAAACCCATAAGTATATCACTGCCACGATGGGCTCCTTACATTGAAAACTTCCAGTTTGATGTCTGATCAAATCTCCATTAAACAAAAGACTTGCATTAATATCGTGCCTCATCACATCTCTTGGAATATTGTTTCATACAATTTGTTGCTTTGGAGTCCAGTGACGCTATATGGTCAAATGCAGCAGCCATTTAATATACATCCAGATCCCCATATACAGCAATGGTTGAAGGAGGAGTGTTCACCTGGACACCCAAACAACTCCCTGCTCTTCTTCCAATGGTGTCATGGGATCTTTAACATCAACCTGATACTAGTTTGACCCTGTGAGCCCCCTCTTCCCCCACCCCTGTCTTATTACCCTGCTTTGGTGTGAAATTGGATTCATCTTTTCTATACCATTTATTATCTTGAATACCTCCATAACATCATCTCTCAGTTAACTTCTTTCAAGACTGAAAAGCTCAAGTTTCTCTAATCTTTTCTCATATCTGAGTCCTCTGACACTAGACCTCCGCCTTGTGGGTCTCCTCTCAGCCAGTTTCAGGGCTCACAATATCTCCCATGTGTTGCAGGAACTAGAACTGGACACAGTACGCAAGATATGGCCTGTGCAGAGTGTTCTGCAGTTTCACGATGATTTCCTCTGGCTTGAACTGAATGTCTGAATCTGTCTGTGTCTCTGTCTATCTCGATAGCAGATTGTCTCTGTCTCTCAGTCTCACCCTCTACTGATCTGGTGATGAGGTTCAGCATTCTATTTGCTTTGCTGATTACTGATCAAATACTCTCTCTCACACACACATATACACACACACATTGAATCTACTAAAACACTTAGACCACTTTGAACTTCATTCTTGACCATTTAGACACCTCCTGTGAAGTGCGTGTATCACATTTTTTTTTCTTCCCATATACACTTCTTTGTATTAACTTTCATCTGCTCATTGTTCTCCCAGTTCGTAGTCCCAGGTTACCTCCCCAGATTCAGCTTGGTATCATCTCCAAACTTGACAATTTTGCATTGAGCTTCGGAATTCAAATCACTGACGTAAATTAGAAACAGTCGCAGGTCCGACATCAATCCTTGCATTGGAGGTTGTTCAGAGAAGGTTCACCAGGTTGATTCCGGGGATGAGGGGGTTGACTTATGAAGATAGGTTGAGTAGGTTGGGCCTATACTTATTGGAGTTCAGAAGAATGAGAGGCAATCTTATCGAAACATATAAGATAATAAGGGGGCTTGACAAGGTGGATGCAGAGAGGATATTTCCATTCATAGGGGAAACTAAAACTAGGAGGCACAGTCTCAGAATAAGGGGCCATCCATTTAAAACTGAGATGAGGAGGAATTTCTTCTCTCAGAAGGTTGTAAATCTGTGGAATTCTCTGCCCCAGAGAGCTGTGGAGGCTGGGTCATTGAATATATTTAAGGTGGAGATGGACACAGTTTTGAGCGATAAGGAAATAAAGGGTTATGGGGAGTGGGCAGTGAAGTGGAGCTGAGTCCATGATCAGATCAGCCATGATCTTATTAAATGGTGGAGCAGGCCCGAGGGGCCAACTGGCCTACTCCTGCTCCTATTTCTTATGTGCTTATGTACTTAATCCCTGGGGTAGCACTCAGCACTTTGTCCTCCACTCCACTCCAAGTGAACTAACAAGTATCCTGCCAATTTTTAAAAATCCATTTCCATGTTTTATTTTGGAATCCCTGCCACTTTATGGTTAAGTGCTTGCTTCAGCCTGAACTGTTCCTCTAGACCTAGCTATAAAAGCACAGTGGAAGATGTCAGTAGTGATTGTTGGGAAGAAGGATCAGAATAGGTGCTCAAAATGAGAAAAGAAAGGCAAATAATTGAAATAAAAGTTTCTTGGAGCTATCTCCTTGCTGGTTACCCTGTGTCTGAATTTGTTTCTCAGTGACTATGGCAACAGTTTCCTTCATTGGTTTTGCTGGCAGTTTGTACCCGGACGTACAAGTTAGACTGCAAAATAGCAGCAACAGCGACACTGTCGGACATTGGCAGAAGAGACTCTGTCATCGGAATATAGGAACAGGAGGAGGCCATTCAGCCCCTTGATCCTGTTCTGCCATTCAATTAGATCATGGCTGATCTATATCCTAACTCCATCCACCCACCTTGGATCCATATCATACCCTTGGGAGCAAAAATCTATTGATCTCAGATTTAAAATTATGAATTGAGCAAGCAGCTACTGCTTTTTGTGGGAGAGCGTTCCACATTTCTACCCTCCCCCCCCCATTGCCTGAAGAAGTGTTCCCTGAATGGCCTGGCTCTGATTTAAGGTTATGTCCCCTTGTACTAGACTCTACACACCAGCGGAAAACATTTCGCTCTATCTACCCAAACAATTCCTTTCAAAATACTAAAAACCTCAATCAAACTACCCCATAATCTTCTATTTTCCAGAGATCACAAGCCTAGTTTATTAATCTCTCCTCATAATTTAATTCTTGGAGCCCTGGTAACATTCTGGTGATTCTGCACTGCACACCTTCCAAGGCCTTTCTAAGGTGTGGTGCCTTGAATACTACACAGTACTCCATATGTGGTCTAACCGAGCCTTTGTATAGCTATTGCAAAACTTCCTCCACTTTATATTCTAGCCCTCCAATAAATTCTTATATTTCATTAGCCTTTTTGATTTTTTCTGTACTTAACTACTTCATTTTAGTGATCTGTGTACATGGACAGCTAAACATCTTTGGACCGCCACTGTTACTAGCTTTTCTCCATTTACCCTGTCTGAATTGAAGATGAGGAGAATGTTTTTTACGCAGCGAGTTGTGGAGATTTGGAATGCACTGCTTAAAAGGGTGATGGAAGCAGATTTAATAACAACTTTCAAAGGGGAATTGGATATATACTTGAAAAAGAAAAAAATTCAGGGCTATGGGGAAAGAACAGGGGAGTGGGACTAATTGGATAGCTCTTTCAAAAGAAACTGCACAGACACGATAGACTGAATGGCCTACTTCTGTGCTGTTGGATTAAGGAACTATTGAGTGATCTTCCTCAAATAGCTTTGTTAAATGCACTGCTCATTTGTTATTTCTGAAAATATTGCGGTGCTCCTTTTCGTAGATGATGGGTTGTATTTGGTGCGATTAACTCACCATCTTGAACAGGTGAACGACTGTAAAATGCTGGTCGGGGCACCTAAGTACAATATTATGGTTTTAAATGGCTCAAAAGTTATTGATTGGTAGATTAAAGGGGCATCTGTCCCAATTGTTGATTCAGATTGGTGGGTAAACCCAGATTACCCGGCCCTGCGTCGCTCACTACCTGGTACCTGTAGTTTAACATCTTGCTAAGGGGATGTTAGGCTGTGTTTCCCTTGGGAGGTTATTAAGGGCTCAATTTTCCACATAGGTGATTTTTGACACGGTTGAAGAGGTATGGACAATTTTTTAGTGATCCAAATGCGCCCCAAAAAAATCCAAGTTTCGCCGGAACTATTTTTGAATTTGGAGCAGCACAGATTGACCTTAAGCTTTGTGGGTGGAGCTTAAGTCCTGCACCAAAAACTGATGTTGCTAGGGTAATGAGGGATGTTCAGAAGGGCTGAGGTTAGAAACTGAAAAAGGGCAGAGGCTGGGCTGGAAACTGAAGCCGCTGCCATCCCGGACCAAAAGGACCCGGCACCGACCGGCCCACACCTATCCCGGGTCGAGTGGTCTCCTCGCTCCCGGTCAAAGGCTTCCCCTACCCACTCTCCCTCCCCCCCACCTCCTTCTTCCTCCTCCACCTCTCTCTCCCCCTCTCTCTTACCTCTCCTGCTGCTGCTGTCCGGACATCTGCTACACTTACCTGCGCCGATTTCCTTACCTGCGCCGATTTCTTTAACTGTCTGCAAGGGTTTTCTCAAGTGGCCAGACGCTGGCCTAAGTAGAACTGGAGTAACTATTAGCTGGCCAAAGTTGCCTAAATGGCCAGAATTGGCGTAAGTGGCTGGTAACGCCCCCTTTTGAGAAAAAAAACTTACCTAAAAAAAACGTAACTAAGTCAGTTACACTGGTGCAAATTGATTGGGGAAACTGGGGATGTTTAAGTTAGGCAAGAAAAAGCAGCCTACTTCAAAAAAAACCAGAGCAAATACTGGGGAAAATTGAGCCCTATATTTGAGTTGTTTTACTCAGTCTGCAGCTCACTTTGGGTTAAAACAATAGCAGTGTGCTTTACAGGTTGGCATTTAGATGAACATTGGCATGGTTCTCAACACAAGTCAAACGTGAATCATAGAAAGTTAACATACAGATCCAGCAAGCGATGAGGAAAGAAAATGGTATGTTAACCTTTATTGAAATGGGATTGAAGTATAAGAGTAAGGAAGTCTTGTTAAAATAATATAGAGCTTTGGTGAGACTACACCTGGAGTACCATGTACAGTTTTAATCTCCTTACCTAAGGAAGGATATATTTGCCTCAGAGGGGATGTAACGAAGGTTCATTAGATTGATTCCTGTGTTGAGAGGGTTGTCCTATGAGGAGAGACTGAGCAGAATGGGCCTATATTCTCTGGAGCTTTGAAGAATGAGAGGTGATCTCATTGAAACGTATAAAATGCTTAGAGAGCTTGACAGGGTAGATGCTGAGAGGTGTTTCCCTTGGTTGGAGAGTCTAAAACTATGGGTTATAGTCTCAGGATAGAGGTCAGCCATTTAGGACTGAGATGAGGACAAATCTCTTCACTTAAGAGGGTTGCAAATCTTTGGAATTCTCTACCCCAGAGGGCTGTAGATGCTCAGTCATTGAATATATTCAAGACTGAGGTCAACAGATTTTTGGACCCTAAGGGAATCAAGGGATATGGGAAAGTGGAGTTGAGGTAGAAGATCGGCCATGATAGGTGGAGCAGGCTCGAGGGGCTGTATGGCCTACTCTTGCTCCTATTTCGTATGTTCTTATGTAAATGTGCCTCAACCAGTGTATCGGCTTGGCATTACCATGGTGTACACCAGCCCTTCTGGTGACCTTATCCCAGTGGTCAAGCACAATTTCAACCCAGATCCTGCAGGTAGATGGATAGTGTTCTAACACATTACATTGCAAAGTCTCCCTACTGATACAGACATATTACACTCATAGTTTACAGCCAGGTAAATAAAATGTTGTATTAACTTTTCATTAACTGGAGCTCCCTGGATGGTAAAGACCTCATGTAGCTTCCTGGCCCATGCTGAGTTAGCTGATTTCAACCAGGGTGGCAGTATGGGCATTATAATGAAGCAGTCCATGTCCGCATGCAGCAAGACCTGGACAGGATCCATGCTTGGGCTGCTAAGTGACAAGTAACGTTTGCATCACACAAGTGCCAGGCAATGAACATTTCCAAGAGAGAGTCTAACCACCTCCACTTGACGTTAAATAGCATTACCATTGTCAAATCCCCCACCAGCAACATCCTGGGGGCTCACCATTGGCCAGAAAAATAACTGGACCAGCCACATAAATACTGTGGCAACAAGAGCAGGTCAAAGGTTGGGTATTCTGCAGTGAGTGTCTCACCTCCTGACTCTCCAAAGCCTTTCACCATATACATGACACAAGTCAGAAGTGTGATGGAATACTCTCCACTTGTCTGGATGGGTGCAGCTCCAACAACACTCGAGAAGCTCGACATCATCCAGGACAAAGCAACCCGCTCGATCAGCACCCCATCCAGTATCTTAAACATTCACTCCCTCCACCACCAGCGCACTGTATCTGCAGTGTGTACCATCTACAAAATGTGCTGCAGCAACTCGCCAAGGCTTCTTCGACAGCACCTCCCAAACCCGTGACCTCTACCACCTAGAAGGACAAGGGCAGCAGGCTCATGGGAACACCACCACCTCCAAATTCCCCTCCAAGTCACACGCCATCCTGACTTGGAAATATATCGCCGTTCCATATCGTCCCTAGGTCAAAACCCCAGATCACCCTGCCTAACAGCACTGTGAGAGCACCTTTACCACATGGACTGCAGCGGTTCAAGAAGGTGGCTCACCACCAACTTCTCAAGGACAATTAGGGATGGGCAATAAATTTTGGCCTTGCCGGCGATGTCCACATCCTGAGAATGAAAAAAATATATTTTTAAAATGATACTTGATCTCAGTGCCTCTGGGTCAGGCAGCCCTGGTTCCCCTGACTGATCTCTAACCCGCAACCCCTGCTGAAAGTATGCATGCATGGACCGCTGGATTGGCCTGGTTTGTGATGCACTCCACAGCTCAATAGCTGCTGAAACTCGCAGTCAAGGTTCACGCATAAATACTGAGATGGTCACTTGGATCAGGTACAGGAGGGTATGTCAACAACAACAACAACTTGCATTTATATAGCGCCTTTAACATCGTCCCAAGGCGCTTCACAGGAGCGATTATCAAACAATATTTGACACCGAGTCACATAAGCGGACATTAAGACAGGTGAAGAGTTTAAGTTTTAAGGAGTGTCTTAAAGGAGGAGAGAGAGGTAGAGAGGCAGAGAAGTGTAGGGAGGGAATTCCAAAGTTTAGGACTAAGGCAGCTGAAGGCACGGCCGCCAATGGTGGGGCGACGGAAATTGGGAATACACAAGTACTAGTGCACGTGAATGAGGAGGAAGCACTTCCAGGAGAGGAGTGAGGAGGAAATGAGACAACATTGGTTATAAATCAGGCTAGAGTATGGTAACGTAGTGGTTACATTCCTAGATTAGTAATCCGGAGGCCTGGACTAATAATCCAGAGTACATGAGTTCAAATCCAACTGTGGCAGTCTGAGACTATGAATACAGGTTTTAAAAATCTGGAAATAAAAACTGGGATCAGTAATGAAGCTGTCAGATTGTTGTAAAAACCCAACTGGTTCGCTAACGTCCTTTAGGGAAGGAAAGCTGCCGTCCTTACCCAGTCTGGGCCTACTCGTGACTCCAGTCCCACACCAACATGGTTGACTCTGGCAAGCCACTCAGTCGGGGCAACAAGTGGATGGTCAATAAATACCGGCCTTGAACATCCCTGAGAATAAATAAATAAGATAAATGCTTTATCTGCAGTCTAATTAAGGCTGCCTCATACATGGAGCGCTTGTTCTGCCCGATGCTGGCTTATTAGAGAAAGTAAATTGGAAAATAGGATGCCAAAAAGAATTTGAAACATGTAAATTAGAATGGTCTATTGGTGTGGGACCTGAAGTTTAGCTTGTTCGAAGAGTTACAGCCAGTAATTCAATGATTATATTATGGAAAACCAGGAAATGAAAGGCCTGTATGAAATTTATGGTTTCAATAAGATTCTAATCACAAACCAGCAGGGCTTCCATTTTGTTTCTTCTGCCTCAGTCTGAAAGTTGAAGTTCTATTTTGCTGAATAAAATATCTCTAGTCATTCCCCTCGCCTCTCTCCCTGACCTGATCCCCCCTGACCTGATTCCCCCTCTCCTCTCGTCAGGGCTCATCACCCTCTCCCCTCCCACCCCACCACCCCCGCAACCCCCCTCCTCTCTGACCAGCTCTGACTAGGGATGTATAAAAAGCCACCAGATGCTTTTCCTTTCCTCTTGTCTTCCCTCGGCTGATTAAACTACCTGCAGGTTCCATGGGGGAGAACTGAATGTTAGGCTGTGCGCGGCCAAAGTGATCACCAGAATGATCGCTGAGCAGGGAAAGCGGGATTTGACAGCTGGCTTTATATGGGTAGCTAGCCCTTGGTTTTTGTGACTAACCTGATTAGTGTCTGACATAAGGGCTCAATTTTCCCTCGTGATTTGCACCATTGTTTTGGCGCAGGGTGCTTTTTTTGGCCTAAGTCAAAAAACCCAAGTTTCCCCAGTCAATTTGCACCAGCGTAAGTAACTCAGTTAGTTACGATTTTTTTAGGTACGTTTTTTTTCAGCCATAAGGGGCGTAACCTGCCACCCATGCCAATTCTGGACAGTTAGGCAAGTTTGGCCAACTGAAAGTTACTCCAGTTCTTCTTAGGCCAGCATATGTAGCCTCTGTAGAAAAACCTTCTGGTGAGTTAAGGAAATCGGCGCAGGTGAAGAAATCGGCGCAGGTAAAGAAATCGGCGCAGGTAAAGAAATCGGCGCAGGTAAAGAAATCGGCGCAGGTAAGTGCAGGGGATGCCCAGACAGCAGCAGCAGGAGAGGTAAGAGAGAGGGGGAGAGAGAGGTGGGAAGCCTTTCGAGTATAGTTATGTGGGGGGACTGGGAGGGAGGAGGCCATTCAGCCTGGGATAGGTGCGGGGGAGCGAACCGGGAGGCCACTCGGCCAGGGCTAGGTGCAGGAGAGCGGGACCGGGAGGCCCTTCGATCTGGGATAGGAGCGGGGATCGGCACTGGCATTGGGAGTGGGGGGGGGGGCGGACTTTAATATTTTTGTATTTTAAGGTGCTTGTGCAGATTGCTGTGAACTGGCTGTATGTTTCACTTTCCAGCCTCAGCCCGCATTACGTCCCTGGTTACCGTGGCAACCTGATCTTTTTGCCGCAGATCAAGGCTCCACCCCCAAAACTAAAGAACAGACTAGACTGCGCCAAAATGAAGAAATCAAACGGGGAAACTTGGGCCCCCAAAAAATGGGCGTAACTCTTCAAGTACGCCATAACAAAAGCTTTGGGGAAAATTGGACCCAGTACTAAGCGGCCACAGGCCATGCAGGAGCTATCAACGCTCCCAGTGGAGGAAGAAGCCAACTGTTCAGGCTCAACGTAGCTCCTTGGGGTAAATTTATCTTCCACAACCACTGGGATAGGTCCAGGGACCAGAAAACAATGATATGAATTGTGCTATAAAAACAGAAAATGCTGGAAATACTCAGCAGGTCAGCCTTTTCTGTTTTTACGTCAGATTTCCAGCATCCGCAGTACTTTGCTTTCGGTTTGGTATGAATGGTGTCGTTCTCTGTTCCTGTAGTGATATATCAATTGGCTCCACGACATTCCACAGCACTGAAAGTCCCAGGCTGGGTTTACATAACGGCATGCTGTGTGTGGCATTCAGAGTGGATCCATTATATTTTGTACATTTCCTCTGTGTTTGTTCTCATACTTCACTATGTAGTGAAGGTGTTAAAGTGAAGGACAGGTTAGGGGTAGTAAATTTAGAGCAAAGTGCTGACCAAGCGAGAACTTTTATTCTGGCCGTATCAATGTTCTTCCCATCAAAGGCAGCTTTTGAAGCAGGTCTTCTGCCCAATTACATTTCCAATTTGATCGCATGGTCTCCCAAGGGTTGGGCACTGCCAGAGCTGGACTCAAGTCAGGCTGAAGATGTGGAGTGGGGGGGCCTCTCATGGTTAGCCATGGAAGTAGTTTGGAATGCCCCCCATTGGTCAACATCTTCACTGAGGCATACAAAAGCATGGGCCTTACACTAAACATCTGTAGCACAAAAACCCTCCACCAACCTGACCCTGCCACACAGCATTGCCCCCCAGTCGTCAAGACCCACGGCGCAGACCTGGAAAACGTGGACCACTTTCCTTGGGAGCTTATTATCAGCAAGGGCAGACATCAAACACAAGGTTCAACACCGCCTCCAGTGCGCCAGCGCAGCCTTCGGCTGCCTGAGGAAGAGAGTTTTCGAAGATCACGCCCTCCAATCTGGCACCAAGCTCATGGTCTACAGGGCTACAGTGATACCCACTCTCCTGTATGGCTCAGAGACGTGGACCATATACAGTAGACACCTCAAATCGCTGCAGAAATACCACCAATGATGTCTCCGCAAGATTCTGCAAATCCCCTGGGAGGACAGACGTACCAACGTCAGTGTTCTCGATCAGGCCAACATCCCCAGCATTGAAGCACTGACCACACTCGATCAGCTCCATTGGGCGGGCCACATTGTTAGCATGCCTGACACAAGATTCCCAAAGCAAGCACTCTACTTGGAACTCCTACATGGCAAGCGAGCCCCAGGTGGGCAGAGGAAACGTTTCAAGGACACCCTCAAAGCCTCCTTGATAAAAATGCAACATCCCCACTGACCTGGGAGTCCCTGGCCAGAGACCACCCTAAGTAGAGGAAGAGCATCTGGGAGGGCACTGAACACCTCGACTCACGTCGCCGAGAGCATGCAGAAAGCAAGCACAGGCAGTGGAAGGAGCGTGCGGCAAACCAGACTCCCCACCCTTTCCTTCAACCACTGTCTGCCCCACCTGTGACAGAGACTGTAATTCCCGTATTGAACTGTTCAGTCACCTGAGAACTCACTTTCAGAGTGGAAGCAAGTCTTCCTTGATTTTGAGGGACTGCCTATGATGATGATGATTGATGATATCATCAGGGAGTGGAGACCAGACTCCAATGTCCCTGCATTGGTAAGTAAACTAGCATGTTTTACAAAATGTCCAGCAAAATCCTACTGATGCTAATATGTTCTTCTCCAAAAACAGAGGAGTATTTCAAGCAAAAAAGGAAATCTACTTACTTTGTTTTTCCCTATTAACCTAACCCACCTTATCGAAAGCCGTACCGATGTCTGAGTCTCCACTTTCAGGACAGCAATAGGACAAAAAAGGGACAAGCAAACGATAAACGCAGTGCATTCCAATTTTTAATCTGGTCACAGTTATCATCAAGTTGAGAACATCTCACTCTGGCTGCTGTCATTCTTGAATAGTCGGGGATGATCTAATGCTTTGTGATATTCAAATAACTGCTGCTGTCTCAGAAGAACATATTTAATTCAGGCTTCATCATATTTTAATTGCAATTTTTGTTGCAGAGATGGCCCCACATGGACTGCAGCTAGATTGGTTACACCACCGTGCTTTTTTATCTTTGGGCTTTAACCCATTGAAGACAAATGACTTTGTTAGAGAAGCTACGCTAGATGAAGATAAAGATCAATTCGAATTCTGTTTTTAATTGAAGACTCCATTTTGTGGGCCAAAGACAACTTTTTCAGAGATTTATTGAAATAAAGAATATCTGGAGACTATCAACAAATCTGTGAGGCCATAACTGTAGTCATAAGAAAATAAGAACTAAGAGCAGGAGTCGGCCATACGGCCCCATGAGCCTGCCCTGCCATTCAATACCATCATGGTTGGTCTTCTACCCCAAATACACTATCCTGCTCTATCCGCATAGCCCTTGATTCCCTTCGTGTCCAAAAATCTAACGATCTCAGTCTTAAATATACTCAATGACTCAGCATCCACAGCCTCCTGGGGTAGAGAGTTTCGAAGATTCAGAACCCTCTCAGTGAAGAAATTTCTCCTCATCTCAGTTCTAAATGGCCGACCCTGGACTAGAATTTCCCCAGCCTAATGCACATTTTATCGCCATTTGTGATAAAAATGTTTTTTTGGCGTTAAAAAAATGTAAGGACGTTTTTCAAATTTGGCCAGTCATTTAACGCTGTCGTTAAAAAATAACAATGAACCATTTTTGTGACGTCATTAGGCGTCAAAAATAACGATATCGCTGTTTTTGTGAATTTGGCCAATAACAACATTTTTAAGAACAGTGATAAATACCGAACTGAAAAAGCTTCACCAAAAGATAGAAACTATTTGGGGAAATTTAAACATTTTTTTTCGCATTATTTTGGCGACAAAAAAACGGCGTTAATTGCAAATGACGCCAAAAAGCGGCGATATTCTTGATTGTGGAAGTGTCCCTAGTTCTAGACTCTCCAGCCAAGGAAAACAGTCTCTCAGCCCCTCTAAGAATTTTATACGTTTCAATAAGATCACCTCATTCTTTTAAACTCCAGAGAGTAAAGGCCTATTTTACTCAATCTCTCCTCATAGGACAACCCTCTCATCCCAGGATTCAATCTAGTGAACCTTCATTGCATCCCCTCTAAGGCAAATATATTCTTACCTAGGTTAGGAGAACAAAACTGTGCATAGTATTCCAGGTATGGTCTTACCAAAGCCTTATATAATTGTAGCAAGACTTCCTAACTCTTATACTCTAACCCCCTTGCAATAAAGGCTTACATACCATTTGCCTTAATTGCTTGTTGTACTTGCATGTTAACTTTCTGTGATTTGTACAAGGACACTTAAATGCATCATATCATCATCATCATAGGCAGTCCCTCGGAATCGAGGAAGACTTGCTTCCACTCCAAAAATGAGTCCTTAGGTGGCTGAACAGTCCAATATGAGAACCACAGTCCCTGTCACAGGTGGGACAGATAGTCGCTGAGGGAAGGGGTGGGTGGGACTGGTTTGCCGCACGCTCTTTCCGCTGCCTGCGCTTGATCTCTGCATGCTCTCGGCGATGAGACTCAAGGCGCCCTCCCGGATGCACTTCCTCCACTTAGGGCGGTCTTTGGCCAGGTACTCCCAGGTGTTGTTGGGCTGTTGCACTTTATCAGGGAGGCTTTGAGGGTGTCCTTGTAACGTTTCCTCTGCCCACCTTTGGCTCGTTTGCCGTGAAGGAGTTCCGAGTAGAGCACTTGCTTTGGGAGTGTCGTGTCTGGCATGTGAATAATGTGGCCTGCCCAGCAGAGCTGATCAAGTGCGGTTAGTGCTTCAATGCATCATATAAAATAACCGTGGATACCTCTAATCCTCGTAGATAAATCTATATATTTATTCTTTCCTCTACATGTAAATAAATAAGGTTGTTTATGTTATATCCTGAGATCCTGCTGTGGAGCCTTTAGGAGTCTTTGGTACATTGAACTAATAATACCTGAAGTAAAACAAAGAGTCAAGGTCATGGAGGAGATGGTGGAATGACCTTTTAGCTGAGCTTAAAAGCAGGACCATTGTAATGTGAGGTTGGGAGATGGAGAAGGGAGGGATGAGTTGTATGTGTGTATCTTCTGCGGCAAAGCATCCTTTGTGATCTTGGTATGTTGCCCGTGAGTATATATAACATTTAACTTTTAATAAACCATCAAGCATTTGGCTGGGTATTGAATTCATCTTTGGCATATAGACACAGAACTTTTGTCCATATTATTACTAAATTACTGATAGAGGTCTTTAAGATTACGAAAAGGTTTGTTAGGGTAGATGTAGAGAAGATGTTTCCACTTGCGGGGGAGACGAGAACTCGAGGCCATAAATATAAGATCCAATAATAAATCCAATAGGAAATTCAGGAGAAATTTCTCTACCCCGAGAGCGGTTGCTGTGCGGCACTCGCTACCACAAGGAGTAGTTGAGGTGAATAGCATAGATGCATTCAAGAGGAAAGAAAGAAAGACTTGCATTTATATAGCACCTTTCACGACCACCGGACATCTCAAAGCGCTTTATAACCAATGAAGTACTTTTGGAGTGTAGTCACTGTTGTAATTTAGGAAGCTAGATAAGCAAATGAAGGAGAAAGGAATAGAAGGATATGTTGATGGCGATAGAAGAAGAGGGGTGGGAGGAAGCTTGTGTGGAGCATAAACACTGGCATGGACCTGTTGGGCCGAATGTCCTGTTTCTGTGCTGTAAGTACATTCTAATACTTTGTAACTTTGTAATGCTTTGCAAATTCTCATGAAGATATCCTCTCCATCTTTGCTGGCCCTAAAGGTTTGACATGAAATGAGTTTGGGCAAACTCAGTTCGTTCCTCAGTGAGTGCTGCCCATAGTACAAATCTGCCCATAATTCAGTGCAAGTTAACATTGCACGGTTGATTTTCCAAACTTCGGGCTCCGAGCTCGGAGCCTTGCCTGATGGCACTGTGTATTGGATTCTGGATGTGCACTGAATACGATTTTCCGAAAATGTAGCTGAAAACTGTGGAATCATCACTCCAACCTTCAGCTGCCTAGACCTAAGCTCTGGAATTCTCTCACTAAACTGTTCCCTCTCTCGATCTCTCTCTCCTCCTTTAAAACGCTCCTTAAAACCTACTCTCCTAATATGTCACTTTGTGGCTCGGTGTCAAATTTTGTTTGTTAACGCTTCTGTGAAGTGCCTTGGGATGTTTTGCTTCGTCAAAGGCACTATATAAATACAAGTTGTTGTTATTATGGTTGAATGGGTAACTAGAGGGGTAAGTTTGCAAATCCCCCGGAACAGAGCAGATCTCAGGGGCACAGATTGGAGATTTAAGATGCATTCTTAACATGCGCACCCTTTGGAAATAGCTCCTTGCCGGGAGGGCAAATTCACAAAATGGTCCCTTCGACTAGCAATCTGAATCAAGCCATAAGGATGATTCATGTGGCAAGTGGAATATTTTCACTTTTTGTGAGGTGTGGGGTTGTGGCACACGATTGGAATGGAGCCTGACTTTGTATCTAGCTCATTCTGCACCTGATCTGGCTGCTCTCGACCCTGTTCTGTTCCTAGCAGGCCTCAATTAAATATTAAATGCCACCTTTGGTATTTCTCTATATTCCACCATGTTTTGAAGTGAATGGGTACACTACGATAATCCATGGATTGTCCATAAATAGAGTGCTAGATATCTTAACTATTAATATCATTTTCATTAAGGCTTAGAATTACAGCACAGAAACAGGCCATTCAACCCAACTGTTCTGTGCCATTGTTCATGCCCCTCATGAGCCTCTGCCCACCCTACTTCATCTAAACCTATCAGCATATCTTTCAATTCCTTTCTCCCTCAGGTACCTAACTAGTCCTTCATGACAAATGCACTCCTTTCTCATTCAACCTGGGCTTTTGCATTTCAGATGTGCCCAATACAGCTCAGAGGCAACAAAGTGAAAGGTAACTATAATTAAGAATTATATCTTCAGCTGGCCACCATTTTAATTCCTGTTCTCTTTGTGTTAACTCCAAATTGATTATCAGGATAACAAAAAAAAAAAATTGCTTCCGCTTCCCTACTGTTACACCGCTGAGACTTGAGTCTGCCTGCAATAGAACAGGGACATTCAGAAATAGATGGAGTCAATCAAACTGCTTTGAAGTGACGACTAAATGCTTGTTACTATAGTAACATGTGTAATTCACCGTTGGAAATACAGCTGTGGAGGTTTGAGAAACTGAAAGCGTGTATACTAGTCATCCCCTGGATATTGACATACTCTGCGCTAGAGATTTCTGATGAAGTGTCTCACTGTAAAAGAATGGGACTCACAATAGGGAGTAAGAAACCAACTTCCCTTATTGTTCCAAACGAGGTTAACAAGTCTCGTAAATGTCTCCATTTATGATCGGGAACCTGCAAATGGCACTCCTGGTATCATCATGATAGGCAGTCCCTCAAAATCGAGGAAGACTTGCTTCCACTCCAAAAGTGAGTTCTCAGGTGACTGGACAGTCCAATACAGGAATTACAGTCTTTATCACAGGTGGGACAGACAGTCATTGGAGGAAAGGGTGGGTGGGGAGTCTGATTTGCCGCACGCTCCTTCCGCTGTCTGCGCTTGTTCTCTGCATGCTCTCGGCGACGAGATGCACTTCCTCCACTTAGGGCGGTCTTTGGCCAGGGATTCCCAGGTGTCGGTGGGGATGTTGCACTTTATCAAGGAGGCTTTGAGGGTGTCCTTGTAATGTTTCCTCTGCTCACCTGGGATTCACTTGCCGTGTAGGAGTTCCGAGTACAGCGCTTGCTTTGGGAGACTTGTGTCGGGCATGTGGACAATGTGGCCCACGCAACGGAGCTGGTTGAGTGTAGTCAGTGCTTCGATGCTGGGGTTGTTGTGCTCATCGAGAACACTGATGTCGAAACATCAATTCTCCCGGGGGATTTGCAGTATCTTGCGACCATATACATGGACCATATACAGCACACACCTCAAATCGCTGGAGAAATACCACTCCTGGTGTTATGTTCAGAATAAATTCACAGGACTATATCGCAAGCTCAAACAGTTGTGACCTTGGTCTCTTTATTCAGACTCTAGAGTGAGGAAGCAGCATGGTGAATCACCTTTTATACCTGCTTGCCCCAGGGTGCACAGGTGACCCTTAGGTGTGCCCCCTAGTGGCAAGTCTTACATTTGGGTAAGGTCTACATACATACATAACACCTGATATATCTAAATGGCAGACTCAATTGTAGGGAAGAACAGTGCTTCTTGTTTTTAATAAGGCTCTTCTGGGAGAAATAAAGGGGCCCTGTAAGATTCTTATAAGAAAGCAGAGTGTAGAGGTAAAGGGATGCTATTCAGAGTGGCAGAAGGTAGGAAGTGGTGTTCCACAAGGATCAGTGCTGGAACCATTGTTCTTCACAATTTATATTAACGATTTAAACTTTGGAAGCAAAATCACTATTTCTAAATTTGCGGACTGCACCAAATTGGGAGGAATAGTCCATACTGAGGAGGACTGAAGATATGAGAGAAGGGTGGAGGCCATGCATTCCCAGATGTTTGGGGCACAGGCAAGGGTGCCAGAGAGGCTGTCGAAGGTGGTGAGGAGCATAGTCGACAGCTCTGTGCACTCCATGGAATCCATCATTGCCAGTATGCAGGCGATGGGTGGACTCCCAGATTGTCCGTGCGGATCCAGCTGTGATGCCGCAACCTGTAGGTGACGTGGCAGCTGCAAATGCAGCACAGGCACGAGGGAACGAGCGCATCGGTGCTGGTTTGGAGAGGATGGCCACGGCCCTGGAAGCGCAGAATGCTCTATGCATTGGCACGATGACGCAGCCCTGCTTGACCCCGGTCCGGATGTGGATTGGGTCTGTGGTGGATCCATTGGTCATGATCACAGCTTGCATGTCGTCATGGAGCAGGCAGAGGATGGCGACAAACTTTTGGCGGGCAGCCGAAACGGAGGAGGACGTTCCATAATCCCTCGCGGTTGACAGTGTCACAGGCCTTGGTGAGGTCAAAGAAGGCCATGTACAAGGGTTGGTGCTGTTCCCTGCATTTCTCTTGTAGTTGTCACACGAAGGTCATGTCCATTGTATCCCATTAGTGGACAGAATCCGCATTGTGACTCTGGGAGGAGCTCTTCAGCCACAGGGAGCAGGCGGTTGAGGAGGATTCTTATGATGACTTTCCCAGTGGCCGACAGCAGAGAAATTCCTCTGCAGTTGCCGCAGTCGGACTTGTCCCCTTTTTTGAAGATGGTCACGATTACGGCACCTCTGAGATTTCCCGGCATGCTCTCCTCCTTCCAGATAAGAGAGATAAGGTCATGCATTCATTCCAATCGTGCTTCTCCACCATACTTTAGTGCCTCAGTGGGCATTCCATCTGCTCCTGGTGCCAGCAAGGGCAGGCATCGATGACGAGATCTAACTCCGCCTCCAGTGTATTGGTCGCCTGAGGAAGAGAATGTTTGAAGACCAGGACCTCAAATCAGGCACCAAGCTTATGGTCTACAGAGCAGTAGTGATACCTGCCCTTCTGTATGGCTGAGAGATGTGGACCATATACAGTAGACACCTCAAAGCGCTGAAGAAGTTCCACCAACGATGCCTCTGCAAAATCCTGCAAATCCACTGGGAGGATAGACGCACCAAAGTCAGTGTTCTCGATCAGGCCAACATCCCCAGCATCGAAGCACTGATCACATCATCCCAACACGAGACTCCCAATGCAAGCACTCGACTCGGAACTCCTACACGGCAAGCGAGTCCCAGGAGGGCAGAGGAAACGCTTCAAGGACACCCTCGAAGCCTCCTTGATAAAGTGCAAAATCCCCACCGTCACCTGGGAATCCCTGGCCCAAGACTGTCCTAAGTGGAGGAAGAGCATCCGGGAGGGCGCTGAGCACCTCGAGTCTCCTCACCTAGAGCATGCAGAAATCAAGCGCAGACAGCGGACGGAGCGTACAGCAAACCAGATTCCCCACCCATCCCTTCCTTCAACCACTGTCTGTTCCACCTGTGACAGAGATTGGACTGTACAGTCACCTGAGAACTCACTTTTAGAGTGGAAGCAAGTCTTCCTCGATTTCAAGGGACTGCCTATGATGATGATGATTTATGGGAGCTTGCTGTGTGCAAGTTTCCCACATTTAAATAGTGACGACACTTCAAAAAGTACGCCATTGGCTGTAAAGCGCTTTGGGGTGTCTGGTGGTCGTGAAAGGCGCTATATAAATGCAAGTCTTTGGGCTGGATTTTCCAGTCTTTTGCGCTGCAGGTTTCGCCTCACAGTGGCATGAAAAACGGCAGTGAGGTCTCCAACGCCCCATCTCGATCCTCCGGTCGAGTCTTGTGGCGGCGCTGAGCAGGAGTGCCCGGAAGATTTGCGCCCAGTGTGCAACGCCTCTCGTTGCGACATTGGCGCGAGTTTTGAGCCTTGCCCAATCCGTTTGACCCGAAGTGCGGCCGCAGTGACCGCCTGGGAAATCAGAGCAGTCCAATGATCCCATCGGCGGAGAGGCAGGTAATGGACTCCAAAACTAAGGGAAAGTGTTAATTTCTTTACATTTTTTGTGCGATTTGTGTTGCGGTGACGTGGGCAATGTTTTGGGAATGTTTTTGAGGTTTTTCTTTAGGTTCCCCCCGCCCCCACCCCAAGCCTCTCTCAGAGCCTCCCTTAGCACTGCGCCCCCCCCCCCCTGCCCAAACTCAACAACTAAGACGCAAACTATTCCTGGCCGCTAAGTTTCCTGCCCTGTCACCATTATCGCCCCAAAAACCTAAACGAAAGCCTACAATTCAGCCCATTTTTCAATCTGATTGGTTGAAGATACAGGCAGTTGCTTTACCTGCTCACACATGCCACAGATCCCCTGTAGAGGGCATCGCGCTGGAAAGGATCTCTATAGAAACCGTAAGTTGTTGCTCAAAAGCCGCCGAAAGGTCTGTGGGCAGCTGTAAGCATGATGAACAGTGAGCTCTGTTCCTTCGCCGCTGACCACAAAATCCGGGACTATAGTCTATACGAAGACAAGCATTTCAAAAAGCACTTTATTCCTATGTGTAATGAGGACAGCAAGGAAAGTAGAAAGAAAGTTTGAAGATTTTGTCAGCAAATGCTCAAAGGACCTAGAAACCTAGAAACAAGAGTATTCCTGTACTTAAGTCAAATTCCCCAATAAATTACTTAAGGTTAGAACCTACAGGATCTCTTTTATTTCTTGTATTCTATTTATATGCATGTCAAGGTAAAGCAGGACAGTTTCAAGGCACAGAGAACATCTTTTCATGTTGGACAACCAGTATCAGGACATTTGGAAAAGCAAAATTCGGTCAGGCAGAGTCAGCATGGATTTATGAAGCGGAAGCCATGTTTGACAAATTTGCTGGAGTTCTTTGAAGATGTAACACACAGGGTGGATAAAGGGGAATCTGTGGATGTGGTGTATTTGGACTTCCAGAAGGCATTTGACAAGATGCCACATAAAAGGTTATTGCACAAGATAAAAGTTCACGGGGTTGGGGGTAATATATTAGCATGGATAGAGGATTGGCTAACTAACAGAAAACAGAGAGTTGGGATAAATGATTCATTCTCTGGTTGGCAACCAATAACTAGTGGGGTGTCACAGGGATCAGTGCTGGGACCCCAACTATTTACAATCTATATAAACGACTTGGAGGAAGGGACTGAGTGTAACATAGCCAAGTTCGCTGACGATACAAAGATGGGAGCAAAAGCAATGTGAGGAGAACACAAAAAATCTGCAAAAGGACATAGACAGGCTAAGTGAGTGGGCAAAAATTTGGCAAATGGAGTATAATGTTGGAAAGTTGAGGTCATGCACTTTGGCAGAAAAAAATCAAAGTGCAAGTTATTATTTAAATGGGGAAAGATTGCAAAGTGCTGCAGTACAGCGGGACCTGGGGGTACTTGTGAATGAAACACAAAAAGATAGTATGCAGGTACAGCAAGTGATCAGGAAGGCCAATGGTATCTTGGCCTTTATTGCAAAGGGGATGGAGTATAAAAGCAGGGAAGTCTTGCTACAGTTATATAAGGTATTGGTGAGGCCACACCTGGAATACTGCGTGTAGTTTTGGTTTCCATATTTACAAAAGGATATACTTGCTTTGGAGGCAGTTCAGAGAAGGTTCACGAGATTGATTCCAGGGATGAGGGGGTTGACTTATGCAGAAAGGTTGGGCCTCTACTCATTGGAATTCAGAAGAATGAGAGGTGATGTTATCAAAATGTATAAGATTATGAGGGGGGCTTGACAAGATGGATGCAGAGAGGTTGTTTCCACTGATGAGGGAGACTAGAACTAGAGGGCATGATCTTAGAATAAGGGGCACCCATTTAAAACAGAAATTGTGAAAAATTTCTTCTCTAAGAGGGTTGTTAATCTGTGGAATTCGCTGCCCCAGTGAGCTGTGGAAGCTGGGACATTGAATAAATTTAAGACAGAATTAGACAGTTTCTTAAACGATAAGGGGATAAGGGGGTTATGGGGAGCGGGTGGGGAAGTGGAGCTGAGTCCATGATCAGATCAGCCATGATATTAAATGATGGAGCAGGCTCGAGGGGCCATATGCCCTGCTCCTGCTCCTGTTTCTTATGTTCTTATGTTATGTATCAGCATCAAGTGGGCCCATGTCAGATATAGCTCTTTCTGCTCTGCCCAACGTTGCCCCAGAGTAGCCCTGTCGCTGTGCAAGTTGTTCTCCTATTTCCCACACCATCCACTTGAATGATTTCTGAGTGAAATTGCCCGCGAGGAACTCTTCAACCTTGTTTCAAAACCTTCAGAAATTTGAAACTTTTAAAAATAAAACTCTTTTTCAGTTATATAGCAGTCACAACCAATGTTCTCAGCTCTCAGCCGGTGCCCAGGATCAGCTTTTCCAATCATAAATTTCATGCCTGGGCGAAACTGTGAATGGACCATGCAGTTCCTTAAAGGGACTGTGCACCCAAACAAAATTATGGGGAAACATTGGTCACAACCTCCGGACACACCGACTCACTTTACAGCCAATGAAGTACTTCTGAACTGTAGTCAACGTGGTCTTGTAGAGAAATACAGCAGCCAATTTGCACACAGCAAGGTTAAACAAGAATGAATGAAATAAATGATCAGATCATCTGCTGGTTGAGGGATAAGTGTGGAGTGGTCTTAGATGTCAGACCACAAGAAGGCCACAATCACCAGGACTTGCTCAACTGTCACAAAGAAGAGTCCTTCATTGCATCAATGTGAGTTAGATCTGAACTCAGGTCACAAAAAGTGAAATGGGCTTCAGGCTAGTAAGGTGTGCTGTTGCACACTGAGAGAAACCCAATGACTTTGTTCGCACACTGCGCAAACTCAGCCTGGAACTTCCCCAGGGTGACGGAATCAGTATTGAGGGTAGCTGCAAATAGAGGGAAAAGGAGTTAGTGATGAAGTATTTGTAGACCAGGAGTGCCCAGTTACATTGAGTATACAGCAGAGAAACAGGCCATTTGGCCCAACTGCCCCACGCCAATGTTTATGCCCCACACTAGCCTCTTCCTACCCCTCTTCATCTAACCCTATCAACCTTACCTTCTATTGCTTTCGCATAGAATCACAGATCTTTTAAATTTTTTATGCATTGTAATCTCGCCCTCTTTCACTCCCTGAAGTGATTTTCCCTCTTTGATGTGTTTGTTGCAAGTCCCAAATGTATGGTGCAGCTGCAAAAAAGGGATCTGTTATGTCTTGAATAAAGAATCTGACCAGATACTGTAAGCTCAAAGTAATGTTTGACCGTAGTTCTTTATTGCAAGTCTCCAGAGTGCTTCTCCAGCCTGTGAGGCCTCCTTATGTGCAGGTGCTCCCAAGGGATTGTGGGATCCCTTGGGACTCCAGGGGATGAGCCCTCTGGTGGTTAAACAAGGTATTTACAGGTTTACATATATAACAGGATCAATGGAAAATACTACCTGTTCTTGTAAATTCATGTTTCAAGGAAAGCATAGACTGCCCAATAAAAGTAGGTGAAATGGAGAGAGAGGTGCAATACAGGGGAGAAATCTAGGCCCTAAGTTCTGGAATTTCCTCCCTAAACCTCTCTGCCTCTATCTTCCTCTCATCCTTTAAGATGCTCCTTACTATCTATCTCTGTGTCCAAGCTTTTTTACCTGCCCTAATATCTCCTTATGTGGCTCCGTGTCAAATTGTGTTTGATAATGCTCCTGTGAAGTGACTTGGAATTTTTTACTAAGTTAAAGGCGCTGTATGTGGATTGAAATCCGACTCCAGAGACCTGAGCACAAAAACAAATCTAAGGCTGACACTCCAGTGCAGTACTGAGGGATTGCTGTACTGTCATAGGTGCTGTCTTTTGGATGAGACATTAAACTGAGGCCCCATCAGCGCAGTGGTTACTCTGTGTGTGTGTGTGTTTGTGAGCTGTGTATATGTTTGTGTGTGTGAATGAGTTGTATTGCTAATGTTAGAATAAGTGGCAGCCGATGCCATTCAGCACCAATGGAGGCAACCGTTCATTTTTCGGTCTAGTGATACCTTGGAAACTGAGCTGGTTTTTGGTGCCTGTTACATACTCGGGCTGCCTCATTAATGCTGCAGTTTTATCTCTGAA
Organism: Pristiophorus japonicus; assembly: GCF_044704955.1. NCBI lineage: Eukaryota > Metazoa > Chordata > Chondrichthyes > Pristiophoridae > Pristiophorus > Pristiophorus japonicus. Next base: position 19,782,943 of record NC_091990.1, on the reverse strand, counting down.
GACAGGCAGGCATTTCTGGAGCCCTGCACAATCACAGCCTCATAAAGGCATCTTCTGTAGTCAGGGTGCTTTCACTGATATATTATTTAACAACTGGATCCCTTGTCATCTATACTGAACTGTCTGGTCAATCAGTAGAGGTTTGAGTGAATCTTGTGAGGTGCTGCATCCAACGTGGAGCCTCACTCGATGGGTGCATGGGTGATATAACCTGCCCTCATGGTTTATCGTTTGATCTCCCACCTAGTGAGATTATAGCTCTATCTCTGACCTGCGCTCTCACACTGAGAGCCTCGCCTCACAAAGTTACCCCTGATAAATCAGCAGATGCCACGCAGAAACCATACAATCCACTTTGAGTACTGCGTGCAGTTTTTCCCACCAAGGCATTCTCTGCTGGTAACAGAGCAGAGTAGAACCACAAATCTAATCCCTACAGTTAGAGCATTGAGCTCTGAGGAAAGACTGGACCAAACTTGGGTCTCTTCATTATTTGAAATGAGACAGTCGAGAGGAGACCTTAGAGGAATGCAAGATATTACACACTGTAGAAAAGGTATCTCATGGCAAGGGGCCATTGGTTCAAACCAGTGAGTGGCAAATTTAGGACTGATGTCCGCAAGTTTTTCACACAGAGTGATCAGCATAGGGAATGGATTATCTAGGAGGCTAATGGAAATAAAACCCTTGGGATAGTTTGCGAGACAGTTGGGGTACTGTAGACTTTTCTAGATAGATATCTATATATCTGTGGTGAGAAAAGAGAAAAGAGCATTCAATCCATGAGGTCTGCTACATCCTGAACCCATATACAATGTCCCCAATAATCGTCTATTCAACAACAACAACAACTTGTGTTTAGATAGTGCCTTTAACATAGTGAAGCGTTCCAAGACGCTTCATAGAAGTATTATGCGATAAAAATTTGACACCGAGCTGCATAAGTAGAAATTAGCGCAGGTGACCAAAAGCTTGGTCAAAGAGGTATGTTTTAAGGAGCGTTTTGTAGGAGGAAAGAGAGGTTGAGAGGCGGAAAGGTTTTGGGAGGGAATTCCAGAACTCGGGGCCTAGGCAACTGAAGGCACGGCCACCAATGGTTGAGCGATTATAATCAGGGATGCTCAGAAGGGCAGAATTAGAGGAGCGTAGACATCTCCTTCCCCAGTCCATGTACAATCTCCCCTATAATAGAGTCTATTCAATCCATTTAACCTCCTTTCACAGCCCATGTACAATCTCCCCTATCATCAATGCTACCCAAACTATTCACAGCCCATATACAAGCTACCCTATATAAATTCAAACATGTTCTTTCTTTTCCCACAGCCCATGCACAGTCTGCCTCTATTCAACCCATCTATTCACAGACTCTATTCAACCCATCTATTCTCCTGAGGAAAAGTTCTGTATAAAATACTCTTTGATCCCCAAAGCTAATCAAACAAAAAATCTAGTTGATTTTTTTTTCATCCTCACACCTCAAGTCTTCACCCCTGCCCATTTCCCTCTGATGTTCAAGCCTTTCCAGGACTCGATCAGTAAAAGTGCCATCGTGTTGTGTAAAGCATTTATCTCAAGGGCGAATGTAGTTCAGGTCATGGGAGAGTATCATTCATGTGTCGGCTTCCCGACATTTACACTGTTAACACCGGCTTCCTTGTCTAAATGGACATGTTTTAGTGGGATGCAGCATCCAGGTTTTAGCAATGTAGATGTGGAAAAACTGCAACACACAAATACCACACTTCCTTAATCCAAAATAATAAGCTGTGTCGCTAAGGGAGTTTTGCAATTATATTTACGTCAGTTACTAGTTGATTTCCTGTGATGTTGTACATAGGGAGAGATGACCAAGTGTCGTCTAAAGGTGGTGTGGTTAGAGGGTGGGGCATAATTGGACCAGGGCACACAGGGTGCACCTGTAATTCAAGCTCCCCACCCTATTTCAAAGCCATAGATTGTTTATTAACATATTAGCATAATAAATTCATATGCCAACATTTATATGCCACGTTGCAGCACCTCCACTGGTGGGAGGGTGTAATTACACCGTGACAAGTTCACGTTATAAGTGTATATTGGAATTTATGAAGATAAAAGTTGACAGGTAGTGCGCACAGGTGTAAGAGTTTTAATATATTATCAAAAAAATATATTTTATCGCAATGTGGTTTTGAAACAAGCCAGTCTGGAAAATAGATTTCATAAAATACAGCCCCTGAAAAATTATTTATGTTATGACACCAAGCATTAATATTCAATTTTCTGGCAAGATTTTAGCCCCCCTGACTGTAACAGGATAATAGCAGGCATAATTTGGCTTTGTTTAACATTCTTTTAGAGCATCATACAAGGCAGGAGTAATGATTTAACAGCAAGAGGAACAGTGCCTGCAAAATGCATAACAATACTGATATATTTATAGCAAACAGGCACCTGTACCTACTTAAAGTGTTACGATAAAAACCCAGCTGTAGGCTTTGTCAAACACGTAAATGGTTCGAACCAGCTGCACTGAGATAGTCTTTTATTGCCAGGCTGCTTGTCCAAAATCCAGTCCTCTGAAGAACAACAATTTCTTCCAGTTAAGCATGCTCTCCATCATAAGGACATTCTACATCCACCTCTGTACCATTGCCTGTCTCCGTCCCAGCCCATCTGCTGCTGAAACCCTTGTCCATGCCTTTGTCACTGCCAGATTTGACTATTCCAATGCTCTCCTGGCCAACCTCCCAATCTCTAGCCTGCAGCAACTTTAGTATATCCAAAACCCGCCTGCTCCTTTCCTATCGTACACAAATTTCTGCTCGCCCATCATTCCTGTCCTCGTGGACCTACGTTGTCCTCCGCTCCTCCCGTGTCTCAAATTAAAAATTCTCGTCCCCATGTTTAAACCCCTTCAAGGTCTCGCCCCTCCCTATCGCCGTAACCTTTTCCAGTCATACAGCCCTCTGAGATTTCTGTGTTCCTCCAACTCTGGTCTCTTGTGCATCGTGCCATTCCTTTTGTCCCACCACTGCCAGCATGCCTTCAACTGTATCCGCCCTAAGCTCTGGAATTCCCTCCCTAAATATCTCCACCGCTCTACTTCTCTCTTCTCCTTTAATAGGCACCTTAAAGCCCAACTGTTTGACCAAGTCACCCTCTCCTAATATCTCTTTCCTCAGCTCGGTGTCAATTTTTATCTGACAGCACTTCTGTGGAGTGCTTGGGATGTTTTTCTATCTTAAAAGCGCTATATAAATGCAAGCTGTTGTAGATTTAAGGTCGCATTTTGTGAAGCTTTATTCAGTAATAAAAAACCACAGAGCAGTATAGAACCTACGGAGTGAGCTGTGAATAAGATACAGACATGTTGGGGTGAATGGCCTCTTTCTGTGCTGGATGATACTATGTCAGGGTTGAAACCACACTACATAATATTAGCAGCAAAGACACTTGTACAGTTGTGTGACATTTCTTTGCCTGACTAGCTCTACTGAGAGCTAGATAAGCCAGAAAGCCTGGTTCCAGACTTGTCCTGGAGCTCTCTGTGGCCATGATTGTGGGCGGAATCTTCAGCCTAGCCCAAACAGGACCACTGATATGGAGAGAACAGGGCCAAAGCTGGGGACTCCATATGCTGGGAGATCCTTTGTCCTTGGCCATAAAGGGATCAGGCCGAAAATTGGAGGTTGGTACACTGAGTGAGAGGGGAAATCAGCCTCCTGAAGGGCGAAAGAAGGCCGCACCAAGAGGGGGTGGGAGAGGAATCCAAGCCGGAATTCTGGGCTGGACCTGCAACGAATGCAAAGAAGGAAGGAAAGAAAGAAGGAAAGAAAGAAGGAAGGAAAGAAGGAAAGAAGGAAGAAAGGAAGAAAGGAAGGAAGGAAGGAAGGAAGGAAGGAAGGAAGGAAGGAAGGAAGGAAGGAAGGAAGGAAGGAAAGAAAGAAAGAAAGAAAGAAAGAAAGAAAGAAAGAAAGAAAGAAAGAAAGAAAGAAAGAAAGAAAGACTTGGATTTATATAGCGCCTTTCATGACCACCAGATGTCTCGAAACAATTTACAGCCAATGACGTGTAGTCACTGTTGTAATGTAGGAAACACAGCAGCCAGTTTACGTACAAGCAAGCTTCCACAAATAGCAATGTGATAATGACCAGATAATCTGTCTCTTTGTTATGTTGATCGAGGGGTAGATATTGGCCAGGACACCGGGGATAACTCCCCTGCTCTTCTTCGAAACAGTGCCATGGGATCTTATATATCCAACTGAGAAAGCAGATGTCAGTTTAACTAATTGGATAGTTCTTTCAAAGGCCTGCACAGGCACGATGGGCCGAATGGCCTCTTTCGGTGCTGTATGATTCTGTGATTTGTTTAGCTGCAGCCCCCTTTCAAAGGGGGAGCGCTGGGAGCTTGATGAAGCTTTTTCCCTGGGGGGCGGGGGGGAGAGGGTGGGGTCTGATACCCCACCCCACTCCCAAGTCGTGCAAGAGTTGCAGACCTGTGGGGCATTGTGAGTGCCCAAGAAGTATCCCTAGTGGCGGGGCACCTCCTGCCCTGTGCAGATTAGGTGTCTTTCTGCCCCCCCACCCATCCCCATGCTCTGGTGGGATCAGCGCTGGAGGGCACTGGCAGGCACAATCCCGATGTAATGGGTGCCAATTGGGTACGGTAGTGTCGTGATTATGTTAGTGGATTAATACTCACTAATATGTAAGTTCAAATCCCACCATGCCGGTTTGAGAACTTAAAATCAGTTTAAAAAATTCCATGTGACTCCAGTCCAACACCAACTTGGTTGACTCTTAACTGCCCGCTGCAGTATCAAATTGCGTCAGTTCAAGAAGAAGATCTTCCATCAGCTTCTCAGGGGCAATGAGTGATGGGCAGTAAATGCTGACCTTGCCAGCGACGCCCACATCCCAAGATTGGATTTTAAAATTTCACACTGACCATTCAAAATCAAGGCCACTGTCTCAAGCAACTCAAGAAAATTAATTCTCTGTCACTGATATATATTGCACTATTAACACTGCAGATGAACTCAGCCCTTCAAAAAGAAATACACCATTGAAATTAACCTGATCTATTATCAAATGATATGCTTTATTTAGGGGAGAGGTTTTAAGGCCAATTAATTAAAGGGTTGGCCAGCATTTTATGAGTTTCACATTGAAGCTTTGGGGCTTTCAAATTCGCACAAAGGTGTGTTACATGGCAGCTCAATGGCACACATTAAAGACGTGATTCCAGAATTTTCTGGGACTACTGAAGGAAGTTTCAGATTCTCAGCTGTGAGGCTGTCTGTTGAGAGGGATAAAATATTTATTGCACAGGTTTTCAGCCTCACAATACTTGAGCTGCGGACTCAAAGGCAAAAGTAATGAAACAAAAATCTAAGCCAATACCAGAACGGTTTCCTGTCCACTGCAGTGCCACAATGTAAATATCTGCACCATGTACGAGACTGCGAATCACAAAGTTTCTCCACACACACAGGTTAATTTTCCAATCCTTTTCAGTCCCTGCAAAACCTGCAGCCATTTTTCACTGTGCAGATAAATTTGCCAACTCTGGCTGGGACGTATTCCTGGAGGTTTCATCACGCGACCCCCGCCCCCCCCCCCCCCCCCACCCCGAATCCAACCACCCCGCCCCCGCATTCCTGCCATTGGTCACCCAACATGCCCATGCGCATGCCCCCCCTGACTTCCCACAGCCAATCATAGAGCGAGCAGGCACTTCGTAAACTAGAGGGGTTCCAAAACTCGGCTGCCGATGTCCTAACTTGCACCGAGTCCCGCTCACCCATCACCCCTGTGCTCGCTGACCTACATTGGCTTCCGGTTAAGCAACGCCTCGATTTCATAATTCTCATCCTTGTTTTCAAATCCCTCCATGGCCTCACCCCTCCCTTTCTCTGTAATCTCCTCCAGCCCCACAACCCCTGAGATGTCTGCGCTCCTCTAATTCTGGCCTCTTGAACATCCCTGATTATAATCGCTCAACCATTGGCGGCCGTGCCTTCTGTTGCCTCGGCAGCAAGCAAGATTATTTAATGTAAGAGGGAGCCATTATATTTGTTGACATTTATTCTGTTAAACTCTCTTTGACCACGCTTTTGGTCACCTGCCGTAATTTCTCCTTATGTGGCTCGGCATCAAATTTTTTATCTCATAATACTCCTGTAAAGTTGGGACGTTTCACTACTTTAAAGGTGCTATATAAATACAAGTTGCTGTTGTTGTTCGTTACCCGACTGGATCATTCTTGACTTTCAGTCAAACAGACTTTTTCTCTCCACCTTCGCTAGGTTTAAAATTAATAAAATGAAGGGATAAAAAGCATTTTTTTAATGGCCAATGATGTTCCTCCCTTGTTTGGTGCAGCAGTGTCACGGTGATTAATCTTCAATTCCTGGAGACCCCAGGGCAATTCTGGTGGGTTGGCAACCCTTTGCACAGAACCAGTATGTACAAATACAGAGGGGGGCTTATTATTGGTTCATTAAGTCGAGCCTGTGTGACACAGGGGAAGAATTTGTCTGGCGGTGAAGAGGTCCCCCCCACAGCCATGATTTCGAAGCCCCCCCCCCCCCACCTCATTTACTTTGGCAGGCAAACTGTGGGCCATCCCGATGAAGCTCGAGCTTGGGCAGCTGTCGGCAAGATAAGTTGCGAGGGGGGAGGGGGGGTGCAGGGGGACAGTGGCCCAGATTATTTTCATGAGCTCACAAAACTAATTTGACTCTCGCTTTTGGCCGGGCTTCTTCGGTTCCATCACCCGTGGGATTAGTTGGAGCAGGCTCCTACCAGTTCCAAACTAAAATGGCAATTGGGTATCCTACTTACATCATAGGACCCCTAATTTCCATGTTAATAGGGACTTGTTATCTGAAACAGGCGAGTGCTTTGGGCACCCAGTGTTAGGCCCCCTTTCACAATGGCAGTAGCTGCTGCAATGCCGGTGTTAATGGAGCGATGAGTCGACCAATCTCATTCTGAGGCCCTTACCACTCCCAGATGTTGAGGCCAAGCTCAATCTTCAGGTGAAGTGGGGTTAGCAGGTGGAACTTCATTGGAGCAGGGCAAGCATTTTACATTTTATAGTCATACATTCTGGGGGCAAAATTACCCTCTATCCCGACTGGAGGCGTTAACCTTCTGGGGCCTGGATTTTAGTGCCTGACTCAGAAGTCCTGCCCCCCCCCCCCCCCACCCCCAGGCTGTGGAATTGCCCTGACCACCCCGCAAAGGAAGTGGAGAACAAACTCGCGCACTCCACTTCCTTTGGCGGCGGTTACCAGGCGCTACTGGTGTGCTGAAGGAAGCGCCACGCGGATGCTGGACATAGCACCGAGGCACTTCAACGCCCCTCCCTTTGATTAAAAGGGAGGGCCGCTGCCCACTCTGCAAGACCTCTGATGGCCTCCGCTGGGCCACCAGGGCAGCTTTCGACCGGGCCAGCAGCCTGGCACCCAAGACAGAATGCCGGGCTGCACAATGGCGGCCCAAATCACGTTAGGGCCGCCATCGTTGAGCCAACCCAAGAGTCGGCTGACAACAAGAGGCGGCAGCCCAGGGCACTGGCGCTCTCCACTTTAAGGAGCGCTCTGAGAGCGGAGAGCGACCCGCGAGGCTGGCGTTGACATCCGCTCGTGCTGGCCTCGTGGTCCACAGGGTAGTTTACCCCGTGGGGCATTAAGGGTTTGGCCCGGGGCGTTGAGGGGTCGCCGTGCACACCGATGATGTCATAATGAAAATTGCCGAAGTAAACTTGTCAGCCTGTAATTACAGTTTCCCATCAGTGGTGGCGCTGCAGCTGCATAGCAAACTTCAGTGGGGTCAGTGCAGGAAGGTAGCCATGGGCACAATTGTCATATAACTGCTGTGAGCACTGCCTTCGGCTTTTCAGTGTCAGCCGTGGCTCAGTGGGTAGCACGCTCGCCTCAGAGTCAGAAGGTTGTGGGTTCAAGTGCCACTCCAGAGGCTTGAGCACATAATCTAGGTTGATACCCCAGTGCAGTGCTGAGGGAGTGCTGCACTGTTGGAGGTGCCGTCTTTCGGATGAAATGTTAAACGAAAGTCCCCATCTGTCCTCTCGGGTGGATGCAAAAGATCCTGTGGTACAATTTCGAAGAAGAGCAGGGGAGCTCTCTTCTTTGTCCTGGCCAATATTTATCCCTCAACCAACATCATTAAAAAACAGATTTATTATCATATTGCTGTTTGTAGGTCCTTGTGCGCAGAAATGGCTGTCGCATTTCCTACTTTACAACAGTGACTACTGTTCCAAAAGTACTTCATTGGCTGTAAAGTGCTTTGGGCCATCCTGAATTCGTGAAAGGCATTATCTAAGTGCAAGTTCTTTGGGTTGGATTTTAAGATTTTGGGTCGTTAATGGCAGCGGGGCAGTCCTGATACCGCCTACAAAAGGTTTGAGCATCAGTCAACAAAATTGGGCAGCTGGGCCTGAGTGTGGAGCGGCACGCTAAGGGAGGCATTGTGCACCTCTCTCCGGGCGCTAGGCCGACTGAGCATGGGAAAATCCCGAGCTAAGGAGCCGGCCTCAGTGCACTCTCAGAGAGACCTGGGTAGAGAAAGAAAACCTGAAAAAAAACACCAACAACATTTCCAAAAAATACCTCACGCCACCACTACATAAATCGCAAAATAATAAAATAATAAACAATGACACTTACCTGTCGTCACTTACCTTGCTGCAGCCGCTACAGTTTGGACTGCCCACTTTCACAGGCGGTCCCAGCACAGCGCTTTACGCAGCGCTACGGGTTGGACGGGAGACAGAAATCGATCCGGTGTCACAACCAGGGGTGTTGCACACCGGCTCGCCTCTTCCAGGTGGTAATGCTGCACCGCCCGCCGAAACCGGCCGCAAAAAACCCCGGCGGGGCGCTGGAAGCTGGCTGACTGCCCAGGACACCTTACCGCCGCCATTGCTGCCCCTCCGGGGCGAAAACAGAGGCAGCCAGGAGCAGAATGCCAACCCACCTTTTCTTTCAGGGTCAATGGAACTAGATTCGATCCACAAGAGGTTAATCTACTCCTTTCAATAAAGTCACTTCGGTGATCAGACCAACTTCCCCAGCATCGAAGCACTCACCACACCCGACCAGCTCCGTTGGGCGGGCCACATTGTCCACATGCCCGACACGAGACTCCAAAAGCAAGCACTCTATTCAGAACTCCTTCCTGGCAAGCAAGCCCCAGGTAGGCAGAGGATATGCTTCAAGGACACCCTCAAAGCCTCTTTGATAAAGTGCAACATTCCCCACTGGCACCTGGGAATCCCTGACCCAAGACCGTCCTAAATGGAGGAAGAGCATCCGGGAGGGCGCTGAGCACCTCGAGTCTCGTCGCCGAGAGCATGCAGAAAGCAAGCGCAGGCAGCAGAAGGAGCGCGCGGCAAATTAGACTCCCAACCCTTTCCTTCAATCACTGTCTGTCCCACTTGTAGCAGGGACTGTAATTCCCATATTGGACTTTTAGAGTGGAAGCAAGTCTTCCTCGGTTTCGAGGGACTGCCTATGATGATGATGATAATGATGATGATTGGCAACCGACAGATTTCTTTCATGGACCTCTCAAGGTGAGCTATGCCCATGTGGATGATTTGTGTTTCACTTTGCCCACATTTATTCCACTTATGCCGCCACTGAAAATGAGCACCGGGTCCGTTGCTTTATGCTTTTGGTCCTTCTTTCTTGTTACAGCTACTTTTTATCAGTAGTCAAGCAGAGATGTTAATGGACTTTAGAGTTTGGTAGGGGAGGTGATAATGTTTTACATTGCAGCTTCCTCCATTTATTTCCCCCGGACTGGACTTCACACCTTATAATGCAGTTTCCTAATCAGAGAAAGCAAGGTCATCCATGTGCCATTCTGTCAAGCTATATATGTTATCATCTCTCAACCTACTCTTCCATCCCTGCCCCACCCCCACCAACAAAATGATCAAAGACAGATCTCTTATCATTTATCTGTTTCCCCAAAGACAGAAGCCCCGATTTTAAACCCGGTGGGTGAGCCAGAAACTCACTCACTGTTCCAGAAATTAGGTCCAGGGCTATTTTAACTCTCAAGCCTCATTTAAATTCCTCTGATTTATTTAGGGTTGTCAACCCTTCAGAATTGCTCTGGAGTCTCCAGGAATGAAAGACTAATCTCCAGAACACCGCTGCAAGCAAACCCAGGAGAAAAAAATCACAGGGGCATAAAAATATTTGTTGTATTTTTTCAATTTTCATTGATCATTTTTTTTTTACTATTTCATTGAATCATAGAATCATACAGCACAGAAGGAGGCACTTTAGTCCAGTGTGCCCTTTAAAAGAGGTATTCCAACAAGTTCCCCTCCCCTTGCTCTTTCCCCAGAGAGTTGCACATTTTTACCTTTTCAAGTATTTATCCAGTTCCCTTTTGAAAGTTACTATTAAATCTGCTTCCACCGCCCTTTCAGGCCGTGCATTCCAGATCACAACAACTCGCTGCGTAAAAAAATTCTCATCTCCTCCCCCTGGTTCTTTTGCCAATTATTGTGTCCTGTGGTTACTGACCCTCTTGCATGGAAACAGTTTATCCCTATTTACTCTATCAAGTCCCCTCTTAATATTGAACACCTCTATTAAATCTCCTCTTCATCTTCTCTGCCCTAAGGAGAACAATCCCAGAATCTCTCCACATAACTGAAGTTCCTCACCCAACTTCAAGGCCTTGATCCTTCCAGAATTGGACACAATGCTCCAGCTGAGGTCTAACCAGCTAGAAACATAGAAACATAGAAAATAGGTGCAGGAGTAGGCCATTTGGCCCTTTGAGCCTGCACCACCATTCAATAAGATCATGGCTGATCATTCACCTCAGTACCCCTTTCCTGCTTTCTCTCCATACCCCTTGATCCCTTTAGCCGTAAGGACCATATCCAACTCCCTCTTGAATATATCTAACGAACTGGGATCAACAACTCTCTGGGGAAGAGAATTCCACAAGTTAACAACTCTCTGAGTGAAGAAGTTTCTCCTCATCTCGGTCCTAAATGGCTTACCCCTTAACCTTAGACTGTGACCCCTGGTTCTGGACTTCCCCAGTATCGGGTTCATTTTTCCTGCATTTAACCTGTCCAGTCCCGTCAGGATTTTATATATTTCTGTGCGATCCCCGCTCATTCTTCTAAACTCCAGTGAATACAGGCCCAGTTGATCCAGTCTCTCCTCATATGTCAGTCCTGCCATCCCGGGCATCAGTCTGGTGAACCTTCGCTGCACTCCCTCAATAGCAAGAACGTCCTTCCTCAGATTAGGAGACCAAAACTGAACACAATATTCCAGGTGAGGCCTCACCAAGGCCCTGTACAGCTGCAGCAAGACCTCCCTGCTCCTATACTCAAACTATGAAGACCAACATGCCATTTGCCTTCTTTACCGCCTGCTGTACCTGCATGCCAACCTTCAATGACTATTGTACCATGACACCCAGGTCTTGTTGCAACCACCTTTTCCTAATCTGCTGCCATTCAGATAATATTCTGCCTTCATGTTTTTGCCACCAAAGTGGATAACCTCACATTTATACACATTATACTGCATCTGCCATGCATTTGCCCACTCACCTAACCTGTCCAAGTCACCCTGCAACCTCTTAGCATCCTCCTCACAGCTCGCACTGCCACCCAGCTTAGTGTCATCTGCAAACTTGGAAATATTACTCTCAATTCCTTTATCTAAATCAATGATGTATATTGTAAACAGCACTGAGCCCTGCGGCACCCCACTAGTCACTGCCTGCCATTCTGAAAAGGACCCGTTTATCCCGACTCTCTGCTTCCTGTCTGCCAACCAGTTCTCTATCCATGTCAATACATTACCCCCAATACCATGTGCTTTAATTTTGTACACCAATCTCTTGCGCGGGACCTTGTCAAAAGCCTTTTGAAAGTCCAAATACACCACACCCACTGGTTCCCTCTTGTCCACTCTACTAGTTACATCCTCAAAAAATTCTAGATGATTTGTCAAGCATGATTTCCCTTTCATAAATTCATGCTGACTTGGACCGATCCTGTCACTGCTTTCCAAATGCGCTGCTATTTTATTTTTAATAATTGATTCCAATATTTTCTGATGTCAGTCTAACCGGTCTATAATTCCCCGTTTTCTCTCTCCCTCCTTTTTTAAAAAGTGGTGTTACATTAGCTACCCTCCAGTCCATAGGAACTGATCCAGAGTCGATAGACTGTTGGAAAATGATCACCATTGCATCCACTATTTCTAGGGCCACTTCCTTAAGTGCTCTGAGATGCAGACTATCAGACCCTGAGGATTTATCGACCTTCAATCCCATCAATTTTCCTAATACAATTTCCTGTCTAATAAGGATTTCCTTCAGTTCCTCCCTCTCGCTAGACCCTTGGTCCCCTAGTATTTCCAGAACGTTATTTGTGTCTTCCTTAGTGAAGACAGAACCAAAGTATTTGTTCAGTTGGTCTGCCATTTCTTTGTTTCCCATTATAAATATTTTAGATTCTAGAATTTTCAAAAACTGTTGTCGGAAGGATGTGAAGTTTGAAAGAGCAGGAATAAAATATTCAGAGCAAAACTTTCCAACTTCACAATACTTGTGGGCTAGGATGACCTCAATGCTCCAGAAGAAAGGTATGGATTACACAACCTTTGCTTTGTTTGTGCTGCAACGTAAATCCCCATTCTTTCTTCAACTTACAAAGAAGCAAAAAAAAAATTATTAATTTAGTAGCAAAAGAAAACAGTGTTTACTGGGAATCTGAAATAAAAACAGAGCATCCAAAATATTAACCATTCTCTTTCCGATGCTGATGGATCTGCTGCATATTTCAGCATTTTGTGAAATTGTTAACAGGTTACTCTTCAAAATGATGTTGTAAGTCTTTGCAAATGCTACACTTGTAATATTGGATAAGTACTTTACTTTCACTGTAAATAGCTTTGTTGTGATTTTCCATCCCCACGGTCCTTTTCTCTAAGATTATACCAGTGCAACGTCCCGAATCCGGAATTGCAAAAACTGGAATTGTCCGAAAACTGGACATTTCAGGGCTTGTAATAAGGGTTAAGCCATTTAGGACCGAGATGAGGAGAAACTTCTTCACCCAGAGAGTGGTGAACCTGTGGATTTAGACGAGGGGATTAAATGTAGTATCTCCAAATTTGCGGATGACACTAAGTTGGGTGGCAATGTGAGCTGCAAGGAGGATTCTATGAGGCTGCAGAGCGACTTGGATAGGTTAGGTGAGTGGGCAAATGCATGGCAGATGAAGTATAATGTGGATAAATGTGAGGTTATCCACTTTGGTGGTAAAAACAGAGAGACAGACTATTATCTGAATGGTGACAGATTAGGAAAAGGACAGGTGCAAAGAGACCTGGGTGTCATGGTACATCAGTCATTGAAGGTTGGCATGCAGGTACAGCAGGCGGTTAAGAAAGCAAATGGCATGTTGGCCTTCATAGCGAGGGGATTTGAGTACAAGGGCAGGGAGATGTTGCTACAATTGTACAGGGCCTTGGTGAGGCCACACCTGGAGATTTGTGTACAGTTTTGGTCTCCTAACCTGAGGAAGGACATTCTTGCTATTGAGGGAGTGCAGCGAAGGTTCACCAGACTGATTCCCGGGATGGCGGGACTGACCTATCAAGAAAGACTGGATCAACTGGGCTTGTATTCACTGGAGTTCAGAAGAATGAGAGGGGACCTCATAGAAACGTTTAAAATTCTGACGGGGTTAGACAGGTTAGATGCAGGAAGAATGTTCCCAATGTTGGGGAAGTCCAGAACCAGGGGACACAGTCTAAGGATAAGGGGGAAGCCATTTAGGACCGAGATGAGGAGGAATTTCTTCACCCAGAGAGTGGTGAACCTGTGGAATTCTCTACCACAGAAAGTTGTTGAGGCCAATTCACTAAATATATTCAAAAAGGAGTTAGATGAAGTCCTTACTACTAGGGGAATCAAGGGGTATGGTGAGAAAACATGAATGGGGTACTGAAGTTGCATGTTCAGCCATGAACTCATTGAATGGCGGTGCAGGCTAGAAGGGCCGAATGGCCTACTCCTGCACCTATTTTCTATGTTTCTATGTTTCTATGAATTCTCTACCACAGAAAGTAGTTGAGGCCAATTCACTAAATATATTCAAAAGGGAGTTAGATGAAGTCCTTACTACTCGGGGGATCAAGGGTTATGGCGAGAAAGCAGGAAGGGGATACTGAAGTTTCATGTTCAGCCATGAACTCATTGAATGGCGGTGCAGGCTAGAAGGGCTGAATGGCCTGCTCCTGCACCTATTTTCTATGTTTCTATGTTTCTATTTCGGCGAGCAGCGAGGATTGGAGAATAGGCGGGCGGTGAGGTCCGTAGCCCTGTAGGTTACGGCTCTTCAAGTGCTCATCCAAGTACCTTTTAAGTGTGATGAGGGTTTCTGCCTCTCCCACCCTTTCAGGCAGTGAGTTTCAGACCCCCACCACCCTCTGGGTGAAGAAATGTATCCTCATAGAATCATAGAATCATAGAATCATAGAAGTTTACAGCGCAGAAGGAGGCCTTCGGCCCGTCATGTCTGTGCCGGCCGAAAAAGAGTTCTTGTTATTTAGCCTGTAGGTTACGGCACTTCAAGTGCATATCCAAGTACTTTTTAAATGCTTATTTATTATTATTATTATTATTATAATCAATTCATCTCCCCTCTAATCCTTTTACTAACTACATGCATGAGCTCGAAGGGTCGTTGGGTAGCGATCCGGAGTTGGAAAACTCAGCTGAATTTGTTTTTCTCCCCTGTAGCTCAGGGGCACTGGGAAGAATCACGGGGCCCTTGTCTCCAGCCCAGTTAAAATCAGCTAACGCAGACTCGGGCTTGCGTCTTTCTGATCTGTATGATTCAGTTCCTCAATGGCCAGTGCAGTTCTTCACTGAGCTAACAAGCGTCATCCGAAACTTGAAAGCATTGACATTGTTAAAAATAAATATTGACTGTTGGTTAGAACTCAGCTATCAGTGACTGCGCCACTGAATGCATTAACATCATTTAACAGTGGAGGTCCCGCTACATTAACAGTATGGAGAATCGCAGTCTGCCAAGGCATGCTGCTGTTACTAACAAAGATTACGGTCATAAATACAATGCATGTGAGCCAGGGAGAGCATCAACAACTTGCATTTATACAGCACCTTTAACAGAAGCGTGATCAAGCAAAATGTTACACCTAGCCACATAAGGAGATATTTGGACAGGTGACAAATGCTTGATCAAAGAGGTAGGTTTTAAGAAGCGTCTTCAAGGAGGAGAGAGGCAGAGAGGTTTAACGAGGGAATTCCAGATCTTTGGGCCTAGGCAGATGAAGGCATGGCCGCCAATGGTGGACAGACTGTTTTAGCCTCATAGGTTTTGACAGTGACATTTATATTATTACATAGAATTGTATCAAATTACATAGAATTAACAGCACAGAAACAGGTCATTCAGCCCATGTGCCGGTCTTTATGCTCCACATGCACCTCCTCCCACTCTACATCATCTCACCCCATCAACATATCCTTCTCTTCCTTTCTCCCTCATGTCCTTACCGAGCTTCCCCTTAAAGACATCTATGTTATTCGTCTATAAGTCTGGAAATGGCTATTGACAATAGTAGCTGATGAAATTAACGTGCTTGTTTGACATTCATTTGTTCATTATTTTAGCAGTGATGTTAACCTTTTTAAATTAAATTTCCACTTATTTGAGTTAATTACCTGAGCTAATTTCTCTTCATAGTTAACCTCAGAACATTGCTGTTTTGTGTATTCTTGTTCCTTTCGGTGTTAACTCTTTGGAGAACTAAGCTCAACATATTGATAGGGTGAGATGAAGTAAGGTGGGAGAAGGCTCATGTGGACCATAAACACCAGCAGAGGCCAGTTGGGCTTAAAGACCTGTTTCTGTGCTGTAAAAGTTCGATGTAATTCTATGAACTTACAACGACATGTGTACATCTTACATCACATCATGGGGTGAATTTTCACTCTTGCCTGCAGGCAAACTATTGGCGGGTCGGGTCGATGAGAAGAATCTTTTTTTAACACAGCGCATTGTTGTGATCTGGAACACTCTGCCTGAACAGGCTGTGGAAGCAGAATCAATAGTAACTTTTAAAAGGGAATTGGATAAATACTTTAAAAGGAAAAATGTACAAGGCTATGGGGATAGAGCAGTGGAGTGGAACTAACTGAATCACTCTTTCAAAGAGCTGGCACAAGCCTCCTTCTGCTGGACTGACATATGAGGAGAGACTGGATCAACTGGGCCTTTATACTCTGGAGTTTAGAAGGATGAGAGGGGATTTCATAGAAATATATAAGATTCTGACGGGACGGGACAGGTTAGATGCGGGAAGAATGTCCCCGATGTTGGGGAAGTCCAGAACCAGGGGACCCAGTCTAAGGATAAGGGGTAGGCCATTTAGGACTGAGACGAGGAGAAACTTCTTCACTCAGAGAGTTGTTAACCTGTGGAATTCCCTGCCGCAGAGAGTTGTTGATGCCAGTTCATTGGATATATTCAAGAGGGAGTTAGATATGGCCCTTATGGTTAAAGGGATCAAGGGGTATGGAGAGAAAGCAGGAAAGGGGTACTGGGGGAATGATCAGCCATGATTTTATTGAATGGTGGTGCAGGCTCGAAGGGCTGAATGGCCTACTCCTGCATCTATTTTCTAAGTTTCTAAGTTTCTGTGCTGTATCATTCGATGATTCTAAGATCATAGCTGAGAATAAAGAATGGCAAATGGGTCTACATTATGATCCAACAAACATCAGATGAAGTTTTCAGAAGGACATGAAGACTGATTGATGTACTGTGTTGAGATTCGGAGCTGTGGAGGAACAAAGAAATTGGGGTGTCAATATACACAAATCACTAAAAGCTACTGGACATGTACAAATATAATCAAAAAAACTACTGGAATGTTGGCCTTTATCTCAAAGAGATTATTTTTCAAAAGTGGGGAAGTGATGCTTCATTGTACATAGCCTTGTTCAGTCCCCATCTGGAGTATTGCGTTCAGTTCTGGGCACCTGACCTCAGGTAGGATACGTTGGCACAAAAGCAAAATACTGCAGATGCTGGAATCTGAAACAAAAACAGTAAATGCTGGAAATCTCAGCAGGTCAGGCAGAATCTGTGGAAAGAGAAACAGCGTTAACGTTTCAGGTCGGTGACCCTTGGTCAGAACTGGAAAAAGTTAGAGATGTAACAGGTTTTTAAGCAAGTGTAGGGGCAGGGAAAAGGGGAAGGGAAGGTCTGTGATAGGATGGCAGGCAGGAAGGACTAAGAAACAATAGGGATGATGGTGCAATGCAAAAGGAGATGGTAATGGGGCAAGTTAAGAAACAAAAGATGAGTCTATATAGGGTATAAATGGAAATGGCAGAATCATCGACAGCTGCCATTAGAAGGAGAGAAAAAAACACAAAAAAAATTGGGGCAGGTGTCTTAGTCTGAAATTGTTGAACTCGATGTTGAGTCCAGAAGGCTGTAAAGTACCTAAATGAAAGATGAGATGCTGTTTCTCGAGTTTACGTTGAGCTTCGTTGGAACAGTGTAAAAGGCCGAGGACAGAGAAATCAGAGTGGGAGTGGAGAGGAGAATTAAAGTGACAGGCGACCGGAAGCTCGGGGTCACACTTACGGACTGAACAGAGGTGTTCTGCAAATCTATCACCCAATCTGTGTTTGGTCTCCCCAGTGTAAAGGAGACCACATCGTGAGCTGTGAATACAGTATACTAAATTGCAAGAAGTACAAGTAAATCGCTGCTTCACCTGGAAGGAGTATTTGGGGCCCTGGACAGTGGGAAGGGATGAGGTAAAAGGGCAGGTGTTGCATCTGCTGCGCTTGCACGGGAAGGTGCCGTGTGAAGGGGAGGAGGTGCTGGGGGTGACTGCGGAATGGACCAGGCTGTCGCGGAGGAAGCGGTCCCTTCGGAATGCTGAAAGGGGAGAGGAGAGTTGATATTATTGGTGGTGGGGTCACACTGGAGGTGGCGGAAATGGCGGAGGATGATCTGTTGAATGTGATGGCTGGTGGGGTGAAAGGTGAGGACAAGGGGAACCCGATTATGGTTCTCAGAGGGATGGGAAGGGTGAGAGCAGAAGTGCGGGAAATAGAACAGACACGGTCGACGGCCATGTCAACCACGGTAGAGGAGAATCCTCTGTTGAGAGAAAAGGAAGACATATCGGAAGCATTAATATTGAAGGTGGCATCGCCAGAGCAGATGCGACGGAGACAGAAAAACTGGGAGAATGAAATGGAGTCCTTACAGGATGCGGGGTGGGAGGAAGTGTAGTCCAGGTAGCTGTGGGAGCTAATAGTGGATATTGGTCGATAGCCTATCCTCAGAAATGGAGACAGAGAAGTTAAGGAAGGGAAGAGTCGGAGATGGACCATGTGAAGGTGAGGGAAGGGTGGAAATGGATGCAAAGTGAATGAAATTTTCTAGTTCAGGGCGAGAGCAGGAAATGGCACCGATACAATCATCAATGTACCGGAAAAAGAGGTGAGGGAAGGGACCCAAGTAGGACTGGAACAAAGAACGTTCCACCTATCCCACGAAAAGGCAGGCATAGCTAGGACCCATGCAGGTTACCATAGCAACACCTTTAATTTGGAGGAAGTGAGTGGAGTTAAAGGAGAAGTTGTTCAATGTGAGAACAAGTTCAGCCAGGTGGAGGAGGATGGTGGGGGATGGGGACTGGTTGGGCCTCTGCTCGAGGAAGAAGTGGAGTGCCCTCAGGCCATCCTGGTGGGGGATAGAAGTGTAGAGGGATTGGATGTCCATGGTGAAAAGGAGACGGTTGGGGCCAGGAAACTGGAAATTGTTAAAGTGACGGAGGGCATCGGAAGAGTCGCAGATGTCGGTGGGAAGAGACTGGACAAGGCGAAAAAAATAGAGTTGATTTAGGAAGAAACCAGTTCCATGGGGCAAGAACAGGCTGAAACGATGGGTCTACCAGGGTAGTCCTGTTTGTGGATCTTGGGAAGGAGGTAGAAGTGGGCTGTGCGGGGTTGGGGATCTATGAGTTTGGGCAGCTGTGGAGTGAAGATCTCCAGAGGAGATGAGGTCAGTGACGGTCTAGGAAATTATGGCTTGATGTTCAGTAGTGGGGTCATAGTCCAGGGAACGGTTTCAGCCAACTTTCGAAGTGCTGTCACTGTTTTTATGTCGGCAAATGTCCCTCTCAATTTGCACAGGGCAAACTCCCACAAACAGCAGATAAGATAAATGGCTATTCAATTTGTGTTTGACGGTGCCAGTTGAGGAAGAAGTGTTGGCCGGGACACCAGAAGAATTCCCTGACCTTCTTTGAATAATACTGTGGGCTCTTTTAAGCCCATCTGAATCAGCTGATAAAGCGCAAGAAATTGACAGGAAGAATTCCTCTGGTCGCTGTAAGGATAATCCCATGATCCTGTGCCCTCAGCAGGGCTGCGGTGCCGTAGCATTATACCTGATCCACCCTGTCTGTGAGCACAGTTCCTGTCAGGAGTATGGAGTCCCAGAATTAACATGCACTTGCAGTGAGATTGTCAATACATCCCTGGTGATTTTCTCTGTTCTGTATTTCTAATGCAATCATCATGTTTCTGGTTACATCGCGACCAAAAGAATCCTTCCCTCTAAATTTCTTCATCACCAAGATGGAGACCATCCATTCACCTGCCTCTGCTGCTTCACCCCCTTCCATTTGCCCAGTGAGCACAACCTCCATAAGTCACCCCACCAACCCGCCCCCCCCCCCAGTCTTGAACCCTCATCTCTCTCTCTCTTTCGGTTCTCCCCCATCTCTCCCAGCCCTCCCTCCGCCATCATAGCCCCCAGAACAAGCTCCCACAGCTAGACAGACCCTACGGCTAATTTCTAAAGTTACAGGCTCGCAGCATCTGCTGAATCCTGACAGGCAACCACTGCTGCATCAACCTAATGCAATAACATAGGAACATAGGAATCGCTAGATGAAAAAAGACCACGGTCCATCGAGTTCGCCTTCTAACATTCTGGTTGTCGCATGATACAATGATAATGGAGTTGTTGTCTAATTGTAGCAATCAATCTCTAATCTCTAACTTAAGCAGGCACACATGCATGCACGCATGTGCACACCTACCTGTTGTGCATGAGCCCTGGGAAAACCTTGACAAGGAATGATCCCAGGCCAGTCAGTGAACACCCCCCCCACCCACCCCCAACCTAATATACAGAATGGTTAACTATCTAAGACCTTGGCTATTTTTAACTGCAAGTAACCTGGATGATAGCATGTCCTCTGTTTCAAAACCCCCCCAAAAGTGCGTAGGTTCTGGTACAATTTTTTTTTTTAAAAAGAACACTGAACTTGACATCCTGAAATAACATGCTGATAGAAAAATGAAAATTCCAGAATATGAAAAGAGCACATTGCAGCAGGTAAATGGTGGGGGGTGGGGGCGGTCATGTTCCAATTAATGGGTAAATCTAAGCTACAATTTAGAATTTTGTTACCTGTATTGAGTTTGACTCCTTGAGAGTTCACAGACTGTTTTCAGCAACGTGAATATGTCAAGTTTGAATTTAATGTAAATCCGTGCAATAGATCATGATTTTTTTTACAATCTCCATGGGGAGTCCTTCAACACACTGTCAAGGATCTGACTATAGGAAGGAATCAACAGGCAGCATTTATCATGCTGGTAATACTGCGCTTGGGTATGGAAGTTGTCATGTAAGTAACCACAATGTAACACCACTGTATTACTGTATACACTTAACCTAGATGCACACCTTGACCACAAGGGTTGAACTTGTGGGAGACACTCCTTATCTGATCACACAGGTATAAAAAGGTAGGTCCCACGCAGGGTCATCGTCTTTGGAGTCCTGTGAATAAAGAGTTAAGGTCACAGAGTGACCTTGTCCCCAGAATGTGCCTCGTGTGGTTTCATACTGTAGAGTAAGGAGTTTACATGGGCGACAAGAAACGGGAATTCACGACCCATGAGAATGGCCACCGGTAGCACAGAGGAATGGTACTGTCTTGGGGAAGGCTGGGACGATTTTGTCGAGAGGCTTCAGCAAAGCTTCGTTACAAAAGAATGGCTGGGGGATGCAGCGGCCGACAAGCGAAGGGCTCATCTTTTGACCAGCTGAGGACCAAAGACTTACGCGCTCATGAAGGATTTACTAGCACCCAAAAAGCCGCCGGACAAAACCTTTGAAGAACTTAGCAAATTGATCGGGGAGCACCTCAAACCGGCGAGTAGCATATATATGGCCCGACACAGATTCTACACCCACCGACGTCGTGAAGGACAGAGCATACCGGTCTTAGCGGACCTCCGGCGTTTGGCCAGCCTCTGTAAGTTCACAGACGCCTGCAGGGGGGAGATGCTAAGGGATTTCTTTATCGAGGGCATTGGTCATGTGGGAATTTTCCACAAATTAATTGAGACCAAGGATTTGACCTTGGACGCGGCGGCGTTGATAGCTCAAACTTTCATGGCTGGGGAGAAAGAGACGAAAATAATATACGGGCACAATTCTGCCTCTAACACGGCGATGGATCAGGGAGTTAACATCATTAATGCGACTCAGAGCCCCGCAGGCAGGCAGGGGCAGTCAGACATTCCCAGGCAGCAATAGACCCCAGAGTAGGACTTCAACAGAGACAATGGCAGGCTGAACGGACATTCACGCCATCACAGTGGACAATGTGGCCCGGGATGGGGCCATTGACACCCACTAATAGGGTACTTAAGAGCAGTCAAAGGGACAGTCGGTGCGGAATGCCTGGCCATAGTCCCTTTGTTCCCAACAATGGAAACTTTAACTCATGCTGGAGGTGTGGGGGAAAACACTCAGCTAGATCTTGCAGTTTTCAACAGTTTGTCTGCAGGAACAACAATCTCAGTGGCCACTTAGCTCGAATGTGCAGAAAGCCCGCAACCAGACTAATATATGAGGCGGATGGACCAGAAGAGGGTCTTTGAGGCAGGATGACTTTTGGGGAAAATCAATGGACGCCGAGGTGCAGCGGGTCCATGTGGCGAATATTACAGTTCATACACCAAAACGGCACCAATGATGATGAGGGTTTTATTAAACGGTATCCCAGTATGCATGGAGCTGGACACTGGGTCACTCAGGGGCATTCAGCAATTTGAGAAGCTATGGCCACTTAAAGCCAGTAGACCCAAATTAACATGTATTGAGACACAATTACAGACTTACACTAAAGAAATCATTCCGGTGCTAGACAGTGCAATGTTGGCTGTCACACACAATGGATTAGTGAATCGGCTGCTGCTCTAGATTGTCCCGGGCAATGGTCCCGCACTGTTGGGGAGGAGCTGGTTAGCCGAGATGAACTGGAAATGAGGGTATGTTAACGCAATGTCATCTGTGGAGCGAAGTTCATGCTCACAAGTCCTACAACAATTCGATTCACTATTCTAACCTGGTGTCGGGACTTTCAAAGGCACTAAAGTAGTGATACACATCACCCCGGACTCCAGGCCAGTGCACCACAAAGCCAGAGCGGTGCCGTATGTGATGCGGGAAAAAGTCGAGAGAGAATTGGACTGGCTGTTGAGAGAGGGCATCATCTCGCCTGTTGAATTCAGCGACTGGGCAAGCCCCATCGTTCCCATCCTAAAAGTGGATGGCTCTGTCAGGGTCTGTGGTGACTACAAGGCCACCATCAATCGGGAGTCTCTACAAGATCAAGACCCCTCCCGAAAGTGGAGGACCTCTTTGCCACGCTGGCAGGTGGCAAGCTGTTCACCAAGTTGGACCAGCCTATATGACCCAGGAACTGGCCACCATCACCACGCACAAGGGACTGTTCGTTTATAACAGGTGCCCGTTTGGCATTCGATCAGCGGCCGCAATTTTTCAAAGAAACATGGAAATCCTGCTTAAATTCATTCCTGGAACGATCGTATTCCAAGACGACATCCTCATCACGGGTTGAGAGATCGAGGAACACCTCCACAACCTGGAAGAGGTGCTACGCGACTGGACCGGGTAGGCCTGCGACTCAAGAAGTCTAAATGTGTATTCTTAGCTCCTGAGGTTGAGTTTCTGGGCAGGAGGGTTGCTGCAGATGGGATTCGGCCCACCGAATCCAAAATAGAGGCGATTCGACGAGCACCCAGGCCCTGCAACACATCGGAGTTGCGTTCATTCCTGGGACTCTTGAACTATTTCGGGAACTTTCTGCCAAACTTGAGCACGTTGTTGGAGCCGCTACACGTGCTCCTGCGTAAGGGTCGTGATTGGTTTTGGGGGGACTGTCAGGAATGGGCTTTTGATCGGGCGTGAAACCTACTTTGTTCAAACAAGTTGTTGACCCTGTACGACCCCTGTAAAAAATTGATTCTGACATGTGATGCATCGTCCTATGGGGTTAGGTGTGTGTTGCAGCAGGGCAATGCTGAGGGTCAGCTACAACCTGCCTCCAGGTCGCTCTCTCAAGCAGAATGGCTATATGGGATAGTCGAGAAGGAAACGCTTGCCTGTGTCTATGGTGTAAAAAAAATGCATCAGTACCTCTTTGGTCGGAAGTTTGAATTAGAAACGGACCACAAGCCATTAACATCCCTGTTGTCAGACAGCAAGGCTATCAATGCCAACATATCTGCTCGCATACAGCGATGGGCTCTCACGCTGGCTGCTTATGACTACACCATCTGACACCAGCTGGGCACTGAAAATTGCGCTGACGCGCTCAGCAGGCTTCCACTGGCCACCACTGAGGGGGCAGCGGAGCAAAGCGCCGAGATGGTCATGGCTGTCGATGCCTTTGACAGCGCAGGCTCCCCCATCACAGCCTGCCAGATCAAAATCTGGACAAACAGAGATCCCCTCCTATTCCTGATTAAGAAATGTGTCCTGACTGGGAATTGGGCGCCCGCACACGGAGCATGCCCTGAGGAGGTCAGACCGTTCCACAGACGGTTGGATGAGTCCTCCATTCAAGCCGACTGCCTACTATGGGGCAGCCGGGTAGTTATGCCCCAGAAGGGCACGGAGGCATTCATCAGGGAACTCCACAGCGAGCACCCAGGCATTGTGCTGATGAAGGCCATTGCCCGGTCACACGTTTGGTGGCCTGGAATTGATTCAGACCTGGAACACTGTGTTTGCAGGTACACGACGTGAGCCCAGCTGGGTAATGCCCCCAGGGAGGCCCTGCTCAGCCCGTGGCCCTGGCCCACCAGGCCATGGTCACGCATTCATATTGACTACGTGGGCCCGTTCATGGGAAAGATGTTCCTTATTGTGGTAGATGCGTATTCGAAATGGATCGAGTGCATCATTCTGAATTCATGCACGTCATCCACCACCGTGGAAAGCCTACGTGCGATCTTTGCAACCCATGGCTTGCCGGACATCCTGGTTAGTGATAATGGCCCATTTTTCACAAGCTACAAATTCCGAGAGTTTATGTTGGGTAATGGCATCAACCACATCAGGACTGCGCCGTTCAAGCCAGCCTCCAATGGCCAGGCGGAACGTGCGGTCCAAATCATGAAGCAAGGTATGCTCAGGATTCAAGGACCCTCCCTACAATGCCACCTATCACGTCTCCTGCTGGCCTATAGATCCCAACCGCACTCGCTCACGGGGGTCCTGCCCACAGAGCTATTAATGAAACGGACACTCAAAACTCGGTTGTCCCTCATTCACCTAGTCCTGACCGACATAGTTGAGGGCAAGCGTAAGTCACAAAACGAGTACCATGACCGTAATTCAAGGGCAAGATGCATAGAAATAAATGATCCTGTATTCGTCCTCAATCACGCCATGGGGCTCAAATGGCTTGAGGGCACTGTAATTGACAAAGAGGGGAATAGGGTCATCGTGGTAAAACTCAACAATGGTCAGATATGCCGTAAGCATCTGGACCAAGTAAAAAAAAGGTTCAGCATCGACACGGAGGAACCTGAAGAAGACCATGAGATGGAGCTCACAGCACCGCCAGTGAACGAGCAACAAGAGCAATCAGAAGAATGCACAGTCCCTGCGGTCAGCCCGGACAGGCCGGAATTACCACAGGTGACAGACACTTACGTCAGTGTCCAACAACCAGAGTTCTAACTGCGGCGCTCCACGAGGGAGCATAGACCACCTGAAAGACTAAACCTATGATCCCAATAAGACTTTGGGGGAGAGGTGATGTCATGTATGTAACCACAATGTAACACCACTGTATTACTGTATACACTTAACCTAGATGCACACCTTGACCACAAGGGGTGAACTTGTGGGAGACACTCCTTACCTGATCACACAGGTATAAAAAGGGAGGTCCCATGCAGGGTCATCGTTTTTGGAGTCCTGAGAATAAAGAGTTCAGGTCACAGAGTGACCTTATCCCCAGAATGTGCCTCGTGTGGTTTCATACTGTAGAGTATTTTATAATAAGACTACAAACCCAATACAGAGACTTCCCTCTAGTCCTGTCACTTAGAAAAAAGAAAGAAAGACTTGCATTTATATAGCACCAATCACGACCACTGGATCTCTCAAAGCGCTTTACAGCCAATGGAATACTTTTGAAGTGTAGTTACTGTGGGAAACGCGGCAGCCAATTTGCGCACAAGCAAGCTCCCATGAACAGCAATGTGATAATGACCAGATAATCTGTTTTTGTTATGTTTATTGAGGGATAAATATTGTCCAGGACACCGGGGAGAACTCCTTCTTTGAAATAGTGCCATGAGATCTTTTATGACCACCTGAGAGAGCAGACAGGGCCTCGGTTTAACGTCTCATCCGAAAGAAAGCCCCTCCGACAATGCAGCACTCCCTCAGCACTGCACTGGAGTGTCAGCCTAGATTTATGTGCTCAAGTCCCTACAGTGGGACTTGAACCCACAATCTTCTGACTCAGAGGCAAGGGAGCTACCCTCTAAAACGCGATCTAGAAAGGACGCGAGTAAATTATTGGCAGACAGCTTTAGCCAAGTCTTGACATATAACATTGTCCCCCTGTATCATGTGATAGGCCCCTTTTAAATCTTAGCGCCTCGATTGCCAGTTTAGGTCTGACCTGCGTTGCTCACACTCTGACCAGTTTCAAACGGGGGATGGAGGCCAGGAGGCCCACTAAAGATAGATTTGGAATAATTTATGTGGGGCCTAGAGGAGCACCTACAGCTCCTACAAAAATAACCTGGGACGCAAACGCACTGGTACCCCCACCCTCCACAATCGTGACCCCACTCCCCAGACATATTCAACGGTCTCAATCCCTTTGGCGCTCCTCAGCTCGCGGGCCCAATGGGACGGAGGCTGGTGACTCACATACGCGACCGCCTCTTCCCCACGGCTACGGGCAATCACCAAGAGTCAAAATCGAACACCGCAGAGTGATTAACATAAGCAATGGACTCCCGGACAGAATGGTGGAGGCAAATACCCTGCAATCATTTCAGAAACATTTAGGGGCTGCACCGAAAAGACAGGCAGAATGGTAAAGGAGGGTGGTAGCCCTGATAATAAAGGATGACATAAGGACAGTAGAGAGAAAGGATCTCAGCTTGGAAGATCAGGAAGTAGAATCAATATGGGGGGAGATAAGGAATAACAAGGGGCAGAAAACACTGGTAGGAGTAGTATTTCAGCCCCCTAACAGTAGCTGTACCATAGGACAGAATATTAATCAAGAAATAGTACGAGCTTGTAACAAAGGTAATGCAATAATTGTGGGGGACTTTAATCTTCGTTTGGACTGGACAAATCAAATTGCCTGGAGGTAATAGCCTGGAGGACGCGTTCATGGAATGCATTCAGGACAATTTCCTAGAACAATACTTCATGGAACCAACCATAGAACAGGTTATTTTAGAATTTATTTTGTGTAATGAGACAGGGTTAATTTGCAATCTCATAGTAAAGGATCCTCTGGGGCAGAGTGATCAAAATGAGATAGAATTTCACATTACGTTTGAGAGTGACTTAGCTAAGTCTGAAACTAGAGTCTTAAATTTAAATAAAGCCAATTATATAGGTATGAAGGGTAAGTTGGCTAAAGTAGATTGGAAAAATAGATTAATAGGTATGGCAGTAGATAAGCAGTGGCTAGCATTTAAGGAGCTATTTCATCATTCTCAACAAAAATATATTCCATTGAGGAACATAAACTCCATGGGAAAAGTGATCCATCCAGGACTAACTAAAGAAGTTAAGGATAGCATTAGATTGCAAGAAGAAGCTTATAATGTTGCAAAGAATAATAGTAAGCCTGGGAGAGTTTCAGAAACCAACAAAGGATGACCAAAACATTGATACAAAGGGAAAAAATAGACTCTGAGAGAAAACTAGCAAGAAATATAAAAAAAAATTGTAAGAGCTTCTTCCAGTATGTAAAAAGGAAGAGAGTAGCAAAAGTAAATGTTGGTCCCTTAGAGGCTGAGACAGGAGAAATTATTATGGGGAATAAGTAAATAGCAGAAACGTTAAACAAATATGTTGTATCTGTCTTCACAGTAGAAGACACAAAAAGCAAACCTAAAATGGTGGGGAACAAAGGGTCTGATAAGGGTGAGGAACTTAATGTAATTAATGGCCCTGAATTTCCGGTTTGAGGCTTCCCCCGGGCAATTGCCTCCGACCTGAAACATATCTACAAAAGTACCTGGTGGTCTGGGAGTAGCCTACGATTCCAGTGGGGATGCCTTCTCTTCCCGTCCTCGAGGTTCCCACGCAGAATTTGCAGTCATGTGTGACTGCTCAGCCAATTAGGTACTGTATTCCACAGCTTTCTCATTAATATTAATGAGAACTCCGTATCTAGGAGTTCTCATTGCTATTAATGAGGAAAAAAAAACAAAGACATTAAACACATGTAATAAAAAATAAAAAATACACCTTACATAATTAAAATTAATTGATATTAAAGTTAATAAATACCTGAGAGTTTTTTTTTCAAGTTTTTTTAATTATGGTTAAAAATAAATGTAACGTAGTGGGTAGGGTTTTTAAAAATAACATGAGTTTTTAAAAAATTAATTTAATTATATTTTTGTATGTTTTTAAACTCTTATGCCTGTAAAAGTAGGCTATGTGCCTGCCTTTACCAGGCACAAGAATTTTGCTGGGCAAGATATGGGTAAATACTGCAATCTTGCCCTTGCAAATGTCCTGGCTCCCGATATACAGATGATCTGTCAAACTCCAGCTTGACAGATCGGAAAAGCCGGTTTTCAGCGCATGCGCATTGTGCACTGAAAACTGGCTTTTCCGATGCCTTCCCGGGTCCGTAGAAACTCCGTACGGGATTTCAGGGCCAATATAAGTCGAGAAAAAGTACTAGAGAACTAATGGGACTAAAAGCCAACAAATCCCCTGGACCTGACAGCCTACATCCTAGGATTCAAAAAAAAAAGCGTCTACAGAGATAGTGGATACATGGTTTTGATCTTCCAAAATTCCCTAGATTCTAGGACAAAATGTAACACCACTATTCAAGAAAAGAGGGAGAGAGAAAACAGGAAACTACAGGCCAGTTAGCCTGACATCAGTTGTTGGGAAAATACTGGAATCCATTGCTAACGAAGTAGTATCAGGGTACTTAGAAAATCATAACATGATTAGGCAGAGTCAACATGGTTTTATGAAAGGGAAATTGTATTTGAGGGTGTAACTAGCAGGATAGATAAAGGGGAACCAGTGGATGTAGTATATTTGGATTTCCAAAAGGCATTCAATAAGGTGCCACGTAAAAGATTATTACACAAGATAAGGGGGCTGAAATTCACTCCCGCCCGAAACAGGTCGCACCATCCGCTTTTGAAGTGATTTCTCCGCCGCGTCAGATGAGGTGGACTCTTTCGCGAAATTCAGCTCTTTGTCGTTTTTTTTTAAGTGCACCGGAAGTCAGTCATAATAGGGCGGTAAGTACTCTAGAGGGGCGGAAGTGAAGGTGGGACAGAGTCTCCGCCACTGTCAGTCAGCAGCGGAGTGGTGATGACGTCATGACATGTGTGCATCACCACATCTCTCCCCTTCACTTAAAGGAGGGAGAAGCAGCGATTCTTTAGGTTCGGTCCACTGGGCCACCAGGGAGGGCTTTGGCCGGGCCAGTGGTCTGGCATCCAAGAGGGGGTACCAATCTGCCTGTTGGTGGCCCAGCTGAACCTGGGTCACAATTGTCCGGCTTTGAGGTCGGCCAGCAAAAAAAATAAATGCCGGCTGTGGCAATGGGCCCTCGTCTTTAATGGTCGCTGTGTAGCCAAGTCCCACGCACAGAAGACAAGGTGCACCGACAGAAAAAGCTGTTTGGGGCACCGCTCGGCGGATCGAGGATTTTTACAGCTGAATTTGGCTGGAGGTGCGGGAGATCGGCGGTGTGCGCTTTGATCACGCACTTAGGACCAGTCGGCATCGATGGGGCGGAAGTGATGCCTGCCAGAAAAATCCCCGAGCTGAATTTTGACTCCGCCGCTTGACCCCGGCAGTAAGCAGCCTTTTTGGGGAGCTGAATTTTGGTCCCACGGGCTCATGGGGTTGAGGTAATGTATTAGCATGGATAGAGGATTGGTTAATGGACAGAAAACAGAGAGTAGGGATTAACCGGTCTTTTTCAGATTGGCAGGCTGTAACTAGTGGGGTATCGCAAGGACCAGTGCTGGGCGGGTCTCAGCTATTTACAATCTATATTAATGACCTAGATGAAGGGACCAACTGTAATGTATCCAAGTTTTCTGACGATATAAAGCCAGGTGGGACAATAAGCTGTGAGGATAATACAAGTCTGCAAAGAGATATAGATAGACTAAGTGAGTGGGCAGTAAGGTGTAGGGCCGGCACAACCATTAGGCGAACTAGGTTTTAACTGGATTATGCATTGAATATTGTGCAGGCTGCTAGGCCGGGAGTACTCCACTGAAGTGTCAAAAACATGCACTTATTTTCAGTATACGGTACTTCTTTGAAAATTGAAAACAACACCTTTTAATACATAAGTACCTATGGCAAATACCGGGGTTAGATCATTCCTATGACTTACCACTGACGGAATTGCCAGAAAAACTAAAGTGGTCACTGACTCGCTGCTGGAGGGCGTTTATACCTGTGATCTACAGACTAGTTCACGTTAAGTATTCCTGGGGATGGCGGCTGGGTTACCTGGATCCGTCACTGCCTGCACCTGCCCAGGTTTTTTGTGATCAAAGTTTCCGCCCCTTACCCTTCTCAACGGTCAGGAGGGGTCAATGGCACCACCACAGCGGGCCCTTTGATATTGACAATTGTCAGGTGACTCATGGTCAATAATGTTACTGACACGGCATTGCCAACACCACCTTATAACGTGATCAGGGTCAACCTGCAGTTGCACCATACACAGAGAAGTGTCAAATTCATCAGCGCCGACATGACAACGTAGTGTCATGGGTCGGGTGACAGGTCATATATAACAGGTCTGTTGCCAGCAAGTTACTTCGGTTTTGGGATTGACTCCATACTGACAAGTCAACTGAATTGGTGGATTTACGTCGTTAGACTTCAGGATTGGAAGACATAAGGTAAGAAACACTCAATTTATTTCAGTAATAAATGCTATGTTTTTCTATATGATGTGTAGAGGGTTAGGGTTGGAAGATATTCCAAATATTCCTCATACAATGAATTAAGCACCTCTCATCAGTTTCCATAAAACAAAGCCCCATCAATATCATATTATTAGTCATGGGCACGGGGGAACAAAAGGCTATATCCACTACTGGCTGGCCTCTTCCATTTCCTTATCGGTATAACAAAATAGAAAAATAAAACTGTGACTTTTTTTGTCCTGTTGAACAAAAAAGGGGGTTCGCACGAACCTGTCAAACCACCCCTGGTGTCCCCTCAATTAAATTTAAAGTTGAATGGGAAACGAATAATCAATTACCCTTTCTTGATATGTTGGTCAACAACAACAATGGGAATCCTTGCTCTACTGTTTATAAAAAAACTTACACACTGCAATTTGTGCAGAAAATCTTTCTATGTTCTCCGAAACCCTTCAGTTGATAAAAAAAAAACAATATTTGAGTATGTCCTACATTTCTTGTTTAGAATATGTCAGACCTTTGACTAAAGATTTTAATTTAGAAATTGCTTTTAAATATTAGTCCACGGTTAAAAGTAAATTAGTTAAGAATATGAATATTTTGGATTAAAAAATTAATAAGGTCTCCTATAATGCCTGGACTCATATTGTGTTCTTATATTTATTAACTTATAATATTATTATAACATTTATGATATACAATGCCGGCAGGTTAGCCACTGCATATTTTATACTTTCTCAGACTCATCCCAGAAGCATGTACAATATAGTACATAGTCCCTGAGGCATGTACAACATTTTATAAATGCCTCCGGGATGAATTTAGGACAGTGTACAATATTGTACATGAATCTGGGATGCCTCTGGAACAATGTACAATATTTCACATACCTCTGGGACAGTGTGCAATATTGTACATTGTCCCAGTGGTATGTATCATATTGTACAATATCAAAGAGTCATGTGCAATATTGCAAAGTGTCCCAGAGACATGTAAAATATTGTACATGCATATGGGACAATATACTATATTGCACACTGTCCCAGAGGCATGTGAAATATTTTACATGCCACTGACAGTCGTCCAGGACATTGTACGATATTACACTTGCCAATGGCTTAGAAAAATTCTAATGTAGGAATTTTAATGTTTTAGGTAAATGGTACCCATGGCAGATAGAAGGAAACCGTCTGGGACTCAGTATCGTAATTGGAAGGTGGAAAAGGAACACGAGCAAGCAAAGCAAGAGAGTTCCTTCCTGAAATATCTTCGCCTACAACATCGAGATGAAAACAGCTCACAACATCAAAATATCACTGAAGTCCAGGAAATACATTCACTTGCAGGCAGACGTGCTGAAACATAGAAACATAGAAACATAGAAAATAGGTGCAGGAGCAGGCCATTCAGCCCTTCTAGCCTGCACCGCCATTCAATGAGTTCATGGCTGAACATGAAACTTCAGTACCCCCTTCCTGCTTTCTCGCCATACCCCTTGATCCCCCGAGTAGTAAGGACTTCATCTAACTCCCTTTGAATATATTTAGTGAATTGGCCTCAACTACTTTCTGTGGTAGAGAATTCCACAGGTTCACCACTCTCTGGGTGAAGAAGTTTCTCCTCATCTCGGTCCTAAATGGCTTACCCCTTATCCTCAGACTGTGACCCCTGGTTCTGGACTTCCCCAACATTGGGAACATTCTTCCTGCATCTAACCTGTCTAAACCCGTCAGAATTTTAAACGTTTCTATGAGGTCCCCTCTCATTTTTCTGAACTCCAGTGAATACAATGAAGTTGTGGTAGACAAAGATTATCAGAGAACAAAACGAACACAAAAGAAAATCAACCTGGATGGAAATGTGAAAGATGATGACGAAGCAAATAAGTTAAACTATGGCGACCTGCAACATGGCCGAGGTGTGATGATCGTGTGCGACAAATTCTGGTGAAACATGGACCTGAACAACTTCAAGAATTCCATTTTCCTAAAGATGAAAATAAAAAAATTCTCTGCAAATCATTACAAGAGGAGACTTACCAATCAGTGGCTCCAGTACTCAGTGTGAAAGGACACCGTGTTTTGCTTCTGTTGCATGCTGTTCTTCAGTAAGTTGGTACATCACTTGCTGAGAAAGGCTCAAAGGATTGGAAAAACATATGTGCGAGTCTCTCTTCTCATGAAAAATGTAGTGAGCATTTGGAAAATTGCTAAAATTGGAAAAAACAAAAAACCATTGATGAGTAAAATTTACATAGGATCAAGCGAGAAGAAAAATATTGCCAATTAATATTGGAGCATTTGATTGCTTTAGTGGAGGCTCTCGGTGGACAAACTCTAGCATTCCGGGGGACAAATGAAAAATTATACAGTACTGATAATGGAAATTTCCTAAAGTTTGTTTGATCCACTCATGAACAAGCACCTGTGTAAAATAATTGACAGTAAAGCACATGTACATAATGTGCATTACATTGGAAAGGAAATACAGAACAAACTGATTCAACTCTTAACAAATGCTGTTAAGGAGAAAATCTTAGCAGCTGCACATTCTGCAAAATATTTTTCAATAGGTTTGGATTGTACACCAGATGTGAGTCATGTTGAGCAAAGGACAATGATCATTCGCTTTGTAGATGTGAAGTCTTTAGATATGGATAATGCTGAAGAATCCATAAAGGAGCATTTTGTGGGGTTTATACAGTTGAAAAAGACAACTGAAAGCCTTTTACAACAGCTTGAAGGAATGTCATTATCTGTTAAGAACTTACGTGACCAAGGCTATGACAATGAGAGCAATATGAAAGGTGAAGAAAATGGTGTACAGAAGAGAATAATAGACATTAATCCTCAGGTTTTTTTTGTTCCTTGCCATGCACACTCTCTGAATTTGGTGGTTTCTGATGCTGCTAGATGTTGTTTGGAGGCAACAATTTCTTTAACCTAGTATATATTTCTCAGGCTCAACACGCTGTTGGAAAGTTCTCCGGTGCCATGAGCCTACTCTAACTGTAAAACAGTTGAGTGAAACAAGATGGGAGAGTCGAATTGATGCTTTGAAACCTCTTCGCTATGAGCATGGCAATATCTATGATGCACTAATTGAAATTTCTGATGATTCTACCTTCACAGGCTCATCTGGCAATACTGCATGTACTGATGAAAAAGCTCTTGCAAATAACCTTTGCAAATTTAAATTTGTTGTTTCAATTATTTTGTGGTATAATATTCTTTTTGAGATCAACCTGACTAGTAAACAACTTCAGACAAAGGATTTTGACATACATTCTGCTACCCAACAACTGGAATACTGTTACTGCCGGAAATCCGTGGCCACACTAGTGGGGTGTTGCAGGGATCAGTACTGGGACCCCAACTATTTACAATCTATACTAACGACTTGGAAGAAGGGACTGAGTGTAACGTAGCCAAGTTTGCTGACAATACAAAGATGGGAGGAAAAGCAATGTGGGAGGACGACACAAAAAAATCTGCAAAAGGACATAGACAGGGTAAGTGAGTGGATAAAAATTGGGAAGATGGAGTATAATGTTGGAAAGTGTGAGGTCATGCACTTTGGCAGAAAAAAATCAGAGCAAGTTATTATTTAAATGGAGAAAGATTGCAAAGTGCTGCAGTACAGCGGGACCTGGGGGTACTTGTGCATGAAACACAAAAGGATAGTATGCAAGTGATCAGGAAGGCCAATGGTATCTTGGCCTTTATTGCAAAGAGGATGGAGTATAACAGCTATATAAGGTATTGGTGAGGCCACACCTGGAATACTGTGTGCAGTTTTGGTTTCCATATTTACGAAAGGATATACTTGCTTTGGAGGCAGTTCAGAGAAGGTTCACTAGGTTGATTCCGGGGATGAGGGGGTTGACTTATGAGGAAAGGTTGAGTAGGTTTGGCCTCTACTCATTGGAATTCAGAAGAATGAGAGGTGATCTTATTGAAACGTATAAGATTATGAGGAGGCTTGACAAGGTGGATGCAGAGAGGATGTTTCCACTGATGGGGGAGACTAGAACTAGAGGGCACAATCTTAGAATAAGGGGCCGCCCATTTAAAACAGAGATGAGGAGAAATTTCTTCTCTCAGAGGGTTGTAAATCTGTGGAATTCGCTGCCTCAGAGAGCTGTGGAAGCTGGGGCATTGAATAAATTTAAGACAGAAGTAGACAGTTTCTTCAACGATAAGGGGATAAGGGGTTATGGGGAAGTGGAGCTGAGTCCATGATCGGATCAGCCATGATCTTATTGAATGGCGGATCAGGCTCGAGGGGCCGTATGGCCTACTCCTGTTCCTACTTCTTATTTAAGAATGTTTTTGTGGACTGCAGGAGTGACAAAGGGTTTGAAGAGACACTGGTAGATGCTCGTGAATTTGCTGGAAGAGTTAGAGGTGCCAACAGACTTTGAACCAGAACCAGTACACATTCGAAGAAAGAAGAAGCAGTTTATATGTGAAGCAGAAGATGAGCCAGTTCATGACCCAAAACAAAAATTCAAAATAAGCTTCTATTTTGCTGTCCTCGACACTACAATACAGTCAGTTGAAGAATGATTTGAGCAGATACATAATTCTGTGTTTGGTTTCCTCTACAATATCTACAGTTTACAAAATAACACATAATGGAACATTGCGTGAAACTAGAGTCAGCTTTGCAGCATGGAAACTCCCAAGATATTGATGCTGGAGATTTGTGTAGTGAATTACAGGCTATTGCACGGTGATTAGCAAAGCATCTTCCACCTCAAGATGTATTGAAATTAGTTTGTGAATATCAACTGACAGACTGTGTTCCCAACATTTTCATTGCTCTCCGCATTTTTTTGACTCTTCCAGTTTCTGTTGACAATGGGGAGCGTAGTTTTTCAAAGCTGAAATTGATCAAAACATACCTTAGTTCTTCGATGCTGCAAGAGGGCTGTTGGAATGGCCACTGTGTCAATAGAGCAGGAAATTGCAGAAAAACTTGAGCTTAAAGAACTTATTTCTAAATTTGCAAAACTAAAAGCACAAGGGGTAAAGTTCTAATTTTTTACACAATCGTTGCAAGAAAAATGTCATATTGAGCAGCCCAGCCCGTCCGTCTTACTCTTTACACTTCAATAACTCGGAAACTATTAAAGGTAGAGGTATGTCGTTTAACATTGAATTGAATTGTTAATATTTGTTCTGCTGTTTTACTGGCTTTACTAGGATTTACTTTTATTTGTATGTCTTATATGATAAATTATATTAGACTTGATGTAGTGTAATTTATGTTCTAGGGTTATTTGTAAGGAGATAAAACTTGAGTAAGAAGCATAAGAGAATTAGAAGATTCTGAGGAATCGGGAGTTCCTCTGCCTTATGGTATGGATTGTAATATTGATTGATTATGTAAAACTCGCTTGTATATGTAAAGCATGCTTATACACTCGCTTACATTGGGTTAAGAAGAGGGAGGCAGCAATGCCTGATGGTTAATGAACCATCTGAAGTAGCCAACACTGCATTGACCCTTAGCACAAAAAATAGAAGATGTAAACATACACTCAGTACTGAAACACAAGGGCAGTGGAGAATCAACTTCCTAGAAAGGTACCATACCCTGGGAAGCAAGGGCAATCAGTCATGAGAAACTGAGGCAAAGTTGAACACATTCCAGAAGGGTGACACCATGGAAGATAGACAGGTGGGGGAGAGCCACTCGGAACCAGTCAGAGCAGTAGGCCAATCGGTGATTTTGTAGGAGGGTCACACACCTCGGGAAATTGTATAACTGTAATTGTAAAACCTTTGTTCTGGGACGTGCTCATCGGAACATTTCCCGAGCATGTTCAAATAACAGAACCGGTGAACCGAAGTTTTCGTCCGAGTGAATCCATGGTCGCTATACAGAGGGCAGGTGTCGACTCCTTATATCAAGGAGTCCACCTCGAGGAAGAGAAGTCTTCCTTTTACCCCAACATTATTGAAAAGCGTGGAACATTTAATAAATTGTGTAACGTTTACCATCATTTTGTTTATGTAGAGTGAAAATAAACCAGTACATGTAAAACATCTTGCAATGTTTTTTCCTTTATATTGGAATTGGTTGAGGTGGAGGCGATTGGCGGGGCACCGGGTGAACTAGGGCGCCAATTACCCTTGCGCCGGCCCTAGTAAGGTGGCAGATGGAGTATAATGTGGGGAAATGTGAGGTTATTCACTTTGGAAGGCAGAATAGAAAAACAGAATCTTTTTTAAATGGTGAGAAACTTTTAAATGTTGGTGTTCAGAGGGGTTTGGGTGTCCTCATACAGGAAACACAGAAAGCTAGCATGCAGATACAGCAAGCAATAAGGAAGGCAAATGGCATGTTGTCCTTTATTGCAAGGGGGTTAGAGTACAAGAGTAAGGAAGTCTTGCTACAATTGTAACAGGGCCTTGAGACTACACCTGGAGTACTGTGCACAGTTTTGGTCTCCTTATCTAAGGAAGGATATACTTGCCTTGGAGGCAGTACAACAGAGGATCACTAGATTGATTCCTGGGATGAGGGCTGTCTTATGATGAGAGATTGTGTAGAATGGGCCTATACACTCAGGAGTTTAGAAAAATGAGAGGTGATCTCATTGAAACATACAGATTTCTGAAGGGGATTAACAGGGTAGATGCTGAGAGGTTGTTTCCCCTGGCTGGAATGTCTAGAACTAGGGGGCACAGTCTCAGGATAAGGGGTAGGCCATTTAAGACAGTGATGAAGAGGAATTTCTTCACTCAGAGGGTTGTGAATCTTTGGAATTCTTTACCCCAGAGGGCTGTGGATGCTGAGTCTGAGTATAGTGAAGGCTGAAATAGATAGATTTTTGAAGTCTTGGGGAATCAAGGGATATGGAGATCGGGCGGGGAAGTGGAGTTGAGGTTGATGATCAGCCTTGGTCTTATTGAATGGCGGAGCAGGCTCGAGGGGCTGTAAAGTCTCCTCCTGCTCCTATTTCTTATGTTCTTATGAGGTGGGCCATAGGGACTTTCTGGCAAGGCAGACACATATTTTAAATTCACTTTGAAGCTTTATAAACGCCGAAATAATACTTGCTCTCAAATGCAACCACTTGTCTTTAAGTGCACACATACCTTTGAATTTGAGCTGTTAGCCAAATTTTTGCACCTCCCCCAATTTTGCATAGCTCTCTCTGTACAAGGCCAAAGCTGGGTAAAACAGCACTGAATCATTATTCAAATGAGCTGGCCCACCATATCCCAGGCAAGGAAGTGGAGCTGAATCCATGATCAGGTCAGCCATGATCTTATTGAATGGGGAGCAGACTCAAGGGACCCTATGGCCTACTCCTGCTCCTATGTTCTTATGTTATGTATTCCTTTGGTTCACTCTGCACCACCAGCAAGGCAGGGAAATATAAACTAAGCCAACGGTGTAAAATCAGCCCTATTGTGTTTCTATCCTAGTCCCCACAGCAATAACTATCACACAGACAGCCAAAAGCAGCTCAATCCAGTCATCTCGTTGACCTGGTTGAGATTGTTAAACAATTTCCTCTGCGCCAGTTCGATATAATTGTTAGCGTTGGACGCGAGCAGTCTTGCTGCGCTCAGTGGGGCTTCATTTGTTCGACATGAGGCGTGTAATTCTCCATTAATATGTTAGCAGAGATGACCCTTGAACAGCTGAGCAAAACTACTGAAGGACAAATTTTCAGTGGAGCATTTAAATTCCAACTTTTCACCCAATCCCTAATTAAAAGCATTAGTCATGCACTTGTATCTTATCATTAAAGTGCAAAAGTTGCTGAGAGAGCAGCTTAATTCCACGACAAATTAAGCACCAGAGTATTATGCAGCTCACTCAATACACAAGGCATTGCAGGTCCAAAGATTGCAGGAGATTATTCATCCGTTAACTCCAACCACTCATTAAATAGGTTCCTTTCAATAAGTTTTAAAGACCATAATAGCCTCATTAAGCATGGCCATGAGCAATAACCTATACGACCCGATATTGCATTAATGCCTACAGACACTCCAGTGGGACTTCAAAATGTGAAATATTAGAGTCAAAAATTATAATAAAAATAATGAGTATAATGAGTATAGGAGTCGAAATTGGGTCTCGCTGTTTTTGAGGCGGTGACACGGGCTGAGAGCTGATTTTAACGCCAGGCGGTAGGTGCCGCCTCAAACTGTGCAAAATTCAGTTTTACGACCCAAAGATGAGAGAGCAACGCTAAAAGTGGCATTGCACACTTACCCTCGGGCGCCTACGGAGCGGCATCTCAGGAGGCCGACCGAATTTCCCCATGGTCGGCTGACGCTTGCGAGTTGGGAAAAATGAAAAGAAAAGTTTCTGACAATTTCCCTCACCCACCCCACACTTCCCCACTGGTCCCATTAATACACAAATGCGAAAAAAAATAAACAGAACCACTTACCTTGATCCCTGGATGCTACCGCCCCGGAGATCCCCGATGTCCCGCCACCTTTCCCAGACTGGACGGACACCTGCCGGTAAGGCCACCGTACTCACCTAATTTCGCAGCCGTGGCGGCAAGGGGGCGCTGCACGCTCGATGGCATCACCACGTGGGTGGCGGCAGAGCGCGCATCGGTACGCCTTGGCACCGCCCCCCCCACCGCCCAACTAAATTTACCGTGAGCCGAGGAACCCGTCACCGCCAGCGGTAAGTACTTAGCTGCCCGTTAGCCAATCCTCTCCGGCGGAAACCGGTAGCATTAGAAACCGAATTTCGACCCTATGATGTCTTGGGCAGTCTGGTGGAAATTGATTATGGCCCGTTTTCAGTCCATGGTCGGCCTGAAATTGGGGCCTGGGCCTCATTTCAATGATCTGCTGGCCCACACAGGCAGCACGGCAAACAGAAAAATCCATATCGGGCCACTTCCCTCAACAACAGTGGCCCAAAGGGAGGTCTCTGAGGGAAGAGAAGCAACGGGTGAGGTGGCAAATCACGAATACCGTGGAGTCAGCAGAGCGCCCTGCTGCTTATCCTTGTGTTCAAATCACTCCATGGCCTCAACCCTCTCGATCTCTGTAATGTCCTCCAGCCCTACAACCCTTCGAGATCTCTGCACTCCTCCAATTCTGGTTTCTTGCGCACCCCCGATTTTCATCGCGCCACCATTGGTGGCCGTGTCTTCTGCTGCCTCGGCCCTAAGCCCTGGAATTCCCTCCGTAAACCTCTCTGTCTCCTTTAATATACTCCTTAAAGCCTACCTCTCTGACCAAGCTTTTGGTCACATATCCTAATATCTCCTTATGTGGCTCTGTCTGATAACGCTCCTGTGATGCACCCGGGGTAGTTTTACTATGCTTAAGGTGCTATATAAATGCAAGTTGTTGCTGTGGTTGTTGCTTCCCCTAGCCCCATAGCAATGGTTACTGATACTTTTGAAAATAACACTCATGTTTTTGTTTGACATGAAAATGTCCACTGAAGAATCCTAAACGGATCCTAAACAGATCGGCAACCAATTTCGGCGAGGGACCTACATAAGAACATAAGAGCATAAGAATTAGGAACAGGAGTAGGCCATCTAGACCCTCGAGCCTGCTCCGCCATTCAACAAGATCATGGCTGATCTGGCCGTGGACTCAGCTCCACTTACCCACCCGCTCCCCATAACTCTTAATTCCCTTATTGGTTAAAAATCTATCTATCTGTGACTTGAATACTTTCAATGAGCTAGCCTCAACTGCTTCCTTGGGCAGAGAATTCCACAGATTTACAACCCTCTGGGAGAAGAAATTCCTTCTCAACTCGGTTTTAAATTGGCTTTCCTGTATTTTGAGGCTGTGCCCCCTAGTTCTAGTCTCCCCGACCAGTGGAAACAACCTCTCTGCCTCTATCTTGTCTATCCCTTTCATTATTTTAAATGTTTCTATAAGATCACCCCTCATCCTTCGGAACTCCAATGAGTAAAGACCCAGTCTACTCAATCTATCATCATAAGGTAACCCCCTCATCTCCGGAATCAGCCCGGTGAATCGTCTCTGTACCCCCTCCAAAGCTAGTATATTCTTCCTTAAGTAAGGTGACCAAAACTGCACGCAGTACTCCAGGTGCGGCCTCACCAATACCCTATACAGTTGCAGAAGGACCTCTCTGCTTTTGTACTCCATCCCTCTCGCAATGAAGGCCAACATTCCATTCGCCTTCCTGATTACTTGTTGCACCTGCAAACTAACTTTTTGGGATTCATGCACAAGGACCTCCAGGTCACTCTGCACCGCAGCATATTGCAATTTCTCCCCATTCAAATAATATTCCCTTTTACTGTTTTTTTTCCCAAGGTGAATGACCTCACACTTTCCGACATTGTATTCCATCTGCCAAACCTTAGCCCATTCACTTAACCTATCTAAATCTCTTTGCAGCCTCTCTGTGTCTTCTACACAACCTGCTTTCCCACTAATCTTTGTGTCATCTGCAAATTTTGTTACACTACACTCTGTCCCCTCTTCCAGGTCATTTATGTATATTGTAAACAGTTGTGGTCCCAGCACACCACTAACCACCGATTTCCAACCCGAAAAGGACCCATTTATCCCGACTCTCTGCTTTCTGTTAGCCAGCTAACAGAAGGGCCTAAAACAAACATTTACATATGTAAAGGCCCATTTTAGGTGGCCACCTGGAACATCTGCAAAGCCGACTACACCAATTTGGCAGCGGCTGTAACGCAGCTAATATTCAGTTGCGGGACACTGTGCCCCATAATTGGTCCTTTTTTTCCCCTGTTTACCACCAGGAAAATAGACATAAGGAGGACTGACTTTTACCCATCTCTGTCTCTCGCTCCATCAGGGCATTAGAATAAGGCTTCTATTCCTCTTAGTTCTGAACAATCCCTTTAGCTGCTGTCACGCCTCCACCATCATCAACTTGCATTTATGCAACGTTTTTAAAACATCCCAAGCCCCTTCACAGAGGACAGACAGACGCTGAGTGATGGTAAAAGAAGCATCTGGAAATATGGTTGCAACGTTAGTTTTTGAGGGGTATTTTAAAGGCAGCGAGTAGCAAGGACAAGGGGTTTAGGGCAAGATTTTCAGCGAGTTGGACTGAGATGGATGAAGGCTCTGCCACCTGTCATGTATTCAACCAGCATTGTAACCCATGTATAATCTGACCTAAGTTGTACACTGTGAGAACAATGACTACTAGGTGGTGAACTTGTGGGAGACATTCCTAACCTGGACCTTCAGATATAAAAGGGGAAGCTCCACCCACTTCCATCACTTGAGTGCTAAGGAATAAAGGACAGGTCACAGACTGACCTTCTCTCGAGCATGGGCCTCGTGTGCATTTATACTGTATAGTAAGGACCTATCACCACCAATGATGGAATGGAGAGAGTGTGTACAAGAGCCCAGGGTTGCAATAGATTCACCCGAATGATATCAAGGCTGAGAGGGTTAAATTATGACAGGTTGAATAAACTTGACTTGTATTCCTTTGAAAGGTGATATGATCCTGGTGTTTAAGGTGTTAAAAGAAAGAAAGACTTGGATATATAGTGCCTTTCATGACCACCGGATGTCTCAAAGCACTTTGCAGCCAATGAAGTACTTTTGGAGTGTAGTCACTGTTGTAATGTGGGAAACACGGCAACCAATTTGCACGCAACAAGCTCCCACAAACAGCAATGTGATAATGACCAGATAATCTGTTTTGTTACGTTGCTTATGTTGATAACTTCCCTGCTCTTCTTCAAAATAGTGCCATAGGATCTTTTACATCCACCTGAGAGAGCAGTTTAATGTCTCATCTGAATGACATCACCTCCAACAGTGCAGCACTCCCTCAGCACTGCACTGGAGTGTCAGCCCAGATTTATGTGCTCAAGTTCCTGGGGTGGGATTATGAAGCCACAACCTTCCGACCCAGAGGCGAGAGTGCTACCCGCGAGTCACAGCTGACAGCTAAAAGTAAGATTCTGTGATATGGCATGACACATGGATGATGTGATGGGTTGTGGAAAGCAGCAGGGATCTGGGGTTTCACTCATTCAAATTGGAGTCTGATGAGCCAGTCACAGACCGCCCATCCAGAAGCCTGATGGCCTGGCTTCCTCCTCCCTCCCTCCTGTTCGTCGTCTTCTTCCCCCTCGTTTTCTTCCCCCTCATCTTCTTCCTCCTGCTCTTCTTCCTCCCTTGTCCTTTTCGCACATGTTCCTGTGTTCCTCGTTGCCTCCGTTCCCTCTACCGTAGATCCTGGAGGGCGAGGTGGACTGCCAGTGTAGTCTCCATGTCTTTTAGCAAGTTTTGTCGGTTGCACCTTCCAAGAATATATTTTTTGCACTTTTCTACCTGCCACAAAACTCCTGACACCAAAGAACCTTAAAATCACTAACTAAAACTGTTGCAG
Organism: Pristiophorus japonicus; assembly: GCF_044704955.1. Taxonomy (NCBI): domain Eukaryota; kingdom Metazoa; phylum Chordata; class Chondrichthyes; family Pristiophoridae; genus Pristiophorus; species Pristiophorus japonicus. Next base: position 19,739,956 of record NC_091990.1, on the reverse strand, counting down.
TATGTGGAAGCAACACACAGGCACTGAAACTTCACTAAACTGTCGGGTGCGAGTGGCTGGGGCTGATCACTTTTAAATAACGTCCCTGCAGTCGGCTTCCTGTTGCTGCCGCCAGCTCTTCCTGTCGATGGTTACTCCAGGCGGTGAGGTAAGTGGCCAGGAACAATTGGGCAGATCAGGCATTCAGTGAGCATTGCACACTCACTGACATCACGATCTCCCTGGCATTGCAGTCCCTGGCAATCGCTGTTATTCACAGCGCTACAGGGGCTCCCAATTTGACGTGCGGCGCTGGATTTGACAGGAGCTATCGTTACGCCACATCATCGCCATCTACTGGTGCTAACGGGGATCGCTAAGGGGACATATCTCCCCCCCCCCCCCACCCCGCCCCCCAGGTATCTCCAAAATGATACGTCTGGTGAAGAGAGTTTGGTGAAAGCTAATGAGAAGGTTGAAGGGACCACAAAAGCTCAGTGTTAAACTGCCCTTTGAGGGGCTAGGAGGAGCAGGCATGCCTCAGTTGTCTCTGGCACACCACTTTCCCACCCACAAGACCCTGCCAAAACACCCCTCCCCAATACTTCACTCCCAGGCAGGAATTTTAACCAGCCAGCCTGATTGAGGAGTGCAACTATTTGGTGGGATGTTACCGAGGCCCAGGAGTTTAAATAGCACAGGCCTCAGACTGACGACATTGGGCAGGTTTGACCCTCACCTCACCCCAGTGCCCACCTGAAACTTGCTCCCAATTAAAATCACCCCCATTAGAATGAGAATTCTCGGATTAGAATCAGTAGTTTCATTTGATGAGCTGGCAACAGCATCGGCCTTCTTCTCTATTGTAATTTTTATAATTGTTAAAACCTTATACTGGAACTGGAACCAGAGGAATGCTTCTAAACAAATGAGACAAAAATGAGTACAAAATGTAATACAATGTTCAGCAATAATAATGAGCCACGTACAATATATCTGCAGCTACATCAAAAGAACATGTTGGTAAAGAGAGTCGAGCCAATAAATCCAGAACCAGAGAGAGAGTGAGAGTGAGAGACAGATCCAGAGAGAGAAATAGAGAGAGAGTGAGAGACAGAGACAGAGAGAAATAGAGAGTGAGAGACAGAGACAGAGAGAAATAGAGAGCGCGAAACAAATCCAGAGAGAGAAATAGAGAGAGAGTGAAAGACAGACAAAGAAAGAGAGAAAGAGATCGAGAGAAAGAGACAGCAAGAGAGAGAAAGAAAGATAATGAGTAACAGAGAGAGAAAGAGATAGAGAGAGAAGATACACACAGAGAGAAAGACAGAGAGAGAGACACACACACTCACAGATAGAGATAGAGAGAGAAAGACCATGCGAGAAAAAGAAAGAGTGAGAGCAAGAGATAGAGAGAGAGAGACAGCAAGAGAGAAAGAGATGGAGAGAAAGTTAGAGACAGAGAGAAAGATAGAGAAAGAGACACAGAGAGGGAGAAAGAGATAGAGAGCGAGACCATGAGAGAGACAGAGAAAGAAAGAGATACATAGAGAGTCAGAGACAGTGAGAAAGAAACAGAGAGAGAGAAAAAGAAAGAAAGGGGAAAAGTTTAAGAGAAATACAAAGAAACAGGCCATTTGACCAGTCTGTGTTGGCATTTGCTCTCCACATGAGCAATTACCTTTCACACAAAGCTGCACTGAAATAAATGTGCTCCCTTTTACTAGTTAAATGATGAAGTCACGCACAGTTGAAATAATTTGCCTGAAATATTCTTTTTTATAAGCATTCTGCCTTCAGCTTCACTGTCTGTTTTGGATTTGGTAAAAGGTTTTCTGACTGCCACCACATTCTTATTGGGTTATCTAATACAATAGAATCTATTTGTTGTGATCCTGCGGATGTAGTGCTCAATTTTTAAAAGCCAAAACAATATTACACTTTGCTTTTCCAACCACTTGTGGTACTAAGTGCAGCTAAGTTGTGCTGATCACTTACCCAGGCTGTTCAATTCTTTTTTTAAGTTGTTATCAGGATGTGGGCATCGTTGGCAAAGCCAGCATTTATTGCATATCCCTAGTAGCCCTGTATGACTGAGTGACTCGCTTGGCCAAATTGGTGTAGGACTGGAGTCACATGTAGGTCAGACCGGGTAAGGACGGCAGGTTTCCTTCCCTAAAGGACATAGTGAACCAGTTGGGCTTTTATGACAATCCGACAGGGGAAAGGGAGTCAAAGATTGGCAGCGGCTACGCTCTGAAATTGTTGAACTCGATGTTGAGTCCAGAAGGCTGTAAAGTGCCTAAACGAAAGATGAGGTGCTGTTCCTTGTGCTTGCGTTGAGTTTCATTGGACGAGTGTAAGAGACTGAGGACGGAGTGGGAGTGGAGCGGGGAATTAAAGTGACAAGCGACTGGAAGCTCAGGGTCACACTTGTGGACTGAACGGAGGTGCTCCGCAAAGCAGTCGCCCAATCTACGCTTGGTCTCCCCAATGTAGAGGAGACCACATCGTGAGCAGCGAATACAGTAAACTAAATTGAAAGAAGTACAAGTAAATCGCTGGAAGAGTGTTTGGGGCCCTGGACAGTGGGAAGGGAGGAGGTAAAAGGGCAGGTGTTGCATCTCCTGCGCTTGCACGGGAAGGTGCCGTGGGAAGGGGAGGGGGCGCTGGGGGTGACTGAGGAATGGACCAGGGTGTCACGGAGGGAGTGATCCCTTCGGAATGTTGAGAGGGGAAGATGTGATTTGTGGTAGGGATCACGCTGGAGGTGGTGGAAATGGCGGGGGATAATCCGTTGAACGTGGAGGCTGGTGGGGTGAATGGTGAGGACAAGGGGAACCCTGCCATGGTTCTGAGAGGGAGGGAAAGGGGTGAGAGCAGAGGTGTGGGAAATAGAACGGACACAGTCGAGGGCCATGTTAAACATGACGGCGGGGAATCCTCTGTTGAGGAAAAAGGAAGACATGTCAGAGGCACTAGTGTGAAAGGTGTGGAAATGTATTTTTATCTAAGCTGATACCATACGGTATTTGTGTGCCCTTTGCAATATATATATAACAAAATGGAGTCCTGGTCCTTCCAGAACTTTCTGCATAAAAGCAGTCAGCTTGCATAAACAGCTAAACCTGGTTTGAGATGGCTGATGGCCATCAGACAGCTAGGAGACAAGTCATGCTGAGACAAGTAACCCCCCCCCCCCATGGTGCTCTCCTATTGTCTATACGACACAAGTTCCATGCCACCCCACCCTTTTCGAAGTACTCAAACCACCAGCCATTATCTCTTGTAGAGCCCTCATCCATTTGAAGCAAACAGATAACTGACTAGGAAACTGAACAATCCTGACACAATGCAAGACAAGTAATAGCTCATTACCACACTCTCATGGAGTAATGGCCGGCTGGCCAACTAATAACCCTGACAAAAGGAAATATCTGGAAACCATGTCAGGACAAGGATGTAGTAATTAACTCTTTATCTGTATTCACTGACTGCGAGACAGAGCCAATACACAGGGAGAGGCCATAACTTGGGTTTTACTGTATAAATATCTCGTGAAACTGTACCACTGCGGAGGTGTTCACTTAGCCATTGACTGAGTGAAACCTGCCCCTTGCTAGCAAGTAAATTAAAGAAACTTCTGCCGGAGCTGAAAGTGTCGGAGTCATTCTTTTCGGAGGTCGAGATTTCGACAAAGGTGGCGACGGAGACGGAGGTTTATGAGCCCTTTTACTAATACCAGCCTTTTATTTCTGAGGCCTAGAAATTCAGTGGTGCCCTATTAGGGCGAGCACCACTCACAAGGCACGAGACTTTGTGCCAGGCGCAGAAGTCACGCCTCTCGTGATAAATTGGGGTCACCAGCCCCAAAAGGAAGTAGAGCGGTAAATCGAGTGCCTCACTTCCTTTCTGAGGCAGGAGCGAGGCGCACGGCTCAGCAGCCCGAGGCACTGGGCCACGGAGCGCTGCCGTGCACGGGGAGTTCTTCCCTGAATTAAAGGGAAGGGCCCAAGCTGCAAACTCTGCACATTGGGAACCAACCGACCCGGACCACCGGGGAGCGGTGGTGCCGCGCGATCAAGCAGCGCGTCGGGCCTCGCGCTCATGGCACCGACGTTGCCTGGCACTCTGCTTGATCGCGCAGCAACCCCGCGTCCAAAGCAGCAACCGGAGCGAAAAAGAAAACAGGAGTTTTTTTTTCCCGCAGCAGCCAGCCAACTCCCCGTTAAATTCCTCCCCGGCCGGCCGCCCATCCTCTGAAGCTGTCGCTGTCCTTGCCCGGCGTAGCTTCAGGGGGTGAAACCCAATTTAGGTGCCGGGGCACTAACGGAGCGATGCGCACGACGATGACGTCATGATCTCGGGGTGCAGGAGATCGGGGCGCAACACCATAGCGCCGCCACTAAATTCTCGTCAAATTGTTAGCAGCGCCACGCCCGGTCGCAAAGCCATTTGTTACCGCCCCCCCGGAGGCAGTAACAAGAGGCACAAATTACCCCAATTTCTCCCCCTGAAATTCAAACTGCCAGGGTGGGATTAGAACTCACATTCTCTGGTGATCACGACACCACCGTATCCATTCATTCATCTACTCAGCCATTTACAGACACAATTAAGTCATTTACAGACAACAATTGTACATTCCTGTCTGGCATAAAAATAAAAAAGGGAAGGTGGCTCAACCGTGGCTACCAAGGGAAATCAGAGATAGTATTAAAGCCAAGGAAGTGGCATACAAATTGGCCAGAAATAGCAGCGAACCTGGGGACTGGGAGAAATTTAGAACTCAGCAGAGGAGGACAAAGGGTTTGATTAGGGCAGGGAAAATGGAGTATGAGAAGAAGCTTGCAGGGAACATTAAGACGGATTGCAAAACTTTCGATAGATATGTAAAGAGAAAAAGGTTAGTAAAGACAAACGTAGGTCCCCTGCAGTCAGAATCAGGGGAAGTCATAACGGGGAACAAAGAAATGGCGGACCAATTGAACAAGTACTTTGGTTCGGTATTCACAAAGGAGGACACAAACAACCTTCCGGTTATAAAAGGGGTCGTGGGGTCTAGTAAGGAGGAGGAACTGAGGGAAATCCTTATTAGCCGGGAAATTGTGTTGGGGAAATTGATGGGATTGAAGGCCGATAAATCCCCAGGGCCTGATGGACTGCATCCCAGAGTACTTAAGGAGGTGGCCTTGGAAATAATGGATGCATTGACAGTCATTTTCCAACATTCCATTGACTCTGGATCAGTTCCTATAGAGTGGAGGGTAGCCAATGTAAGCCCACTTTTTAAAAAAGGAGGGAGAGAGAAAACAGGGAATTATAGACCGGTCAGCCTGACATCGGTAGTGGGTAAAATGATGGAATCAATTATTAAGGATGTCATAGCAGTGCATTTGGAAAGCGGTGACATGATAGGTCCAAGTCAGCATGGATTTGTGAAAGGGAAATCATGCTTGACAAACCTTCTGGATTTTTTTGAGGATGTTTCCAGTAGAGTGGACAAGGGAGAACCAGTTGATGTGGTATATTTGGACTTTCAGAAGGCGTTCGACAAGGTCCCACACAAGAGATTGATGTGCAAAGTTAGAGCACATGGGATTGGGGGTAGTGTGCTGACATGGATTGAGAACTGGTTGTCAGACAGGGAAGCAAAGAGTAGGAGTAAATGGGGACTTTTCAGAATGGCAGGCAGTTACTAGTGGGGTACCGCAAGGTTCTGTGCTGGGGCCCCAGCTGTTTACACTGTACATTAATGATTTAGATGAGGGGATTAAATGTAGTATCTCCAAATTTGCGGATGACACTAAGTTGGGTGGCAGTGTGAGCTGCGAGGAGGATGCTGTGAGGCTGCAGAGCGACTTGGATAGGTTAGGTGAGTGGGCAAATGCATGGCAGATGAAGTATAATGTGGATAAATGTGAGGTTATCCACTTTGGTGGTAAAAACAGAGAGACAGACTATTATCTGAATGGTGACAGATTAGGAAAAGGGGAGGTGCAAAGAGACCTGGGTGTCATGGTACATCAGTCATTGAAGGTTGGCATGCAGGTACAGCAGGCGGTTAAGAAAGCAAATGGCATGTTGACCTTCATAGCAAGGGGATTTGAGTACAGGGGCAGGGAGTTGTTGCTACAGTTGTACAGGGCATTGGTGAGGCCACACCTGGAGTATTGTGTACAGTTTTGGTCTCCTAACCTGAGGAAGGACATTCTTGCTATTGAGGTAGTGCAGCGAAGGTTCACCAGACTGATTCCCGGGATGGCGGGACTGACCTATCAAGAAAGACTGGATCAACTGGGCTTGTATTCACTGGAGTTCAGAAGAATGAGAGGGGACCTCATAGAAACATTTAAAATTCTGACGGGGTTAGACAGGTTAGATGCAGGAAGAATGTTCCCAATGTTGGGGAAGTCCAGAACCAGAGGTCACAGTCTAAGGATAAAGGGTAAGCCATTTAGGACCGAGATGAGGAGGAATTTCTTCACCCAGAGAGTGGTGAACCTGTGGAATTCTCTACCACAGAAAGTTGTTGAGGCCAATTCACTAAATATATTCAAAAAGGAGTTAGGTGAGGTCCTTACTACTAGGGGGATCAAGGGGTATGGCGAGAAAGCAGGAATGGGATACTGAAGTTGAATGTTCAGCCATGAACTCATTGAATGGCGGTGCAGGCTAGAAGGGCCGAATGGCCTACTCCTGCACCTATTTTCTATGTTTCTATGTTTCTATGTTTCTATCACTACAAGATGAAGCAGACTCCTAAATGGATCCACATTATAACTAACTCTAAGAGTTAGCAGGAGAATCCAGCTAAGCTTGTAAAGATAGTCATGGATATTACCACACATCCATCAACACAGAGCATGTGGTGACAATAAATCACATTAAAATTAAACAGTAGAAGTTCAGCATAGTGTGGGTACCCTGGCAAAACGATGCCCTCCATTTATAGAACCAGCCCGATTTTCATTCCTTTGATGTCAATGGACCGGGTTCTACAACAGGCAGGAGATCCGCTTGATCCAGATCACTGCCTAGGTCTCATTATTTAACTCTTTTAGACCCGGTATCTCTCTGGTGAATTTCCGCTGCACCCTCTCCAACGCCAAGCTATCCTTCCTGAGATACGGTGACCAGAACACGAACACGATACTCCAGGTGCGGTATAACGAGAGTTGTATGGAACTGTAGCTATATCCCTTTGTATTCCAGCCGCTTCAGATAAAGGCCAACCAACATGTGTGAGGATGACAACTTGTCTACAATACAAAAGCTGAGAGTAAACTGAAGTAACGACACATGTTGTGTGTTGCAAATGGGTTTCAGTGTGTTTTGTGTATTCCAGTGACATTCAGATCGCATAAAAGCTTATGTGTGATGAAGATATTTCTGTCATTATGAAATTTCTAATGATGTGCAACTCATGCTTTTCTTTCAACCGTAGGGAGATGCTATTGAATAGAAATGCACCCAGCCAAAGGGATAAAGATCTGCGATACTATATGTTGCTGGCAAACGTTACTGCTGACATTTTCTGTGAAGCAGCGTTCGGCAAGATCGAGATGAACCACTTGTACATTAAAGGCCACGTATTGTTCCATTGGGAAGCAGAAGGCCTTTACTAACTACTTGGAGAAGGCTCAAGCTGTAACCTTAGCAACAGAGGTGAGATCTGTGCAACCAAAGGTGCTAATACAAATGTGTCATCTTTAAATGGAAGATGTTTTTCGAGAGGTTGATAGTCTGATAATCCTATAATAACTGCAGAATGAAGATTACATTCTTCAAACTTTTCACAAACGTTGCTATTGTGCAGATCAGATTCTGCTCCAAGACTGCTATTCTCTTATAAAAAAAATAAAAGGCACTGCTTTCTGCCTGGGATACATAGAAACATAGAAACATAGAAAATAGGTGCAGGAGTAGGCCATTCGGCCCTTCGAGCCTGCACTACCATTCAATAAGATCATGGCTGATCATTCCTCAGTACCCCTTTCCTGCTTTCTCTCCATACCCCTTGATCCCTTTAGCCGTAAGGGCCATATCAAACTCCCTCTTGAATATATCCAATGAACTGGCCTCAACAACTCTCTGCGGCAGGGAATTCCACACGTTAACAACTCTCTGAGTGAAGAAGTTTCTCCTCATCTCAGTCCTAAATGGCCTACCCCTTATCCTTAGACTGTGTCCCCTGGTTCTGGACTTCCCCAACATCGGGAACATTCTTCTCGCATCTAACCTGTCCAGTCCCATCAGAACCTTATACGTTTCTATGAGATCCCCTCTCATCCTTCTAAACTCCAGTGAATAAAGGCCCAGTTGATCCAGTCTCTCCTCATATGACAGTCCAGCCATTCCTGGAATCAGTGTGGTGAACCTTCGCTGCACTCCCTCAATAGCAAGAACGTCTTTCCTCAGATTAGGAGACCAAAACTGAACACAATATTCCAGGTGAGGCCTCACTAAGGCCCTGTACAACTGCAGTAAGACCTCCCTGCTCCTATACTCAAATCCCCTAGCTATGAAGGCCAACATACCATTTGCCTTCTTCACTGCCTGCTGTACCTGCATGCCAACTTTCAATGACTGATGAACCATGACACCCAGGTCACATTGCACCTCCCCTTTTCCTAATCTCCCGCCATTCAGATAATATTCTGCCTTCGTGTTTTTGCCCCCAAAATGAATAACCTCACATTTATCCACATTATACTGCATCTGCCATGCATTTGCCCACTCACCTAACCTGTCCAAGTCACCCTGCAGCCTCTTGGCATCCTCCTCACAGCTCACACCGCCACGCAGTTTAGCGTCATCTGCAAACTTGGAGATATTACACTCAATTCCTTCATCTAAATCGTTAATGTATATTGTAAAGAGCTGGGTCCCAGCACTGAGCCCTGCGGCACTCCACTAGTCACTGCCTGCCATTCTGAAAAGGACCCGTTTATCCTGACTCTGCTTCCTGTCTGCCAGCTAGTTCTCTATCCACGTCAGTACATTACCCCCAATACCATGTGCTTTGATTTTGCACACCAATCTCTTGTGCGGGACCTTGTCAAAGGCCTTTTGAAAGTCCAAATACACCACATCCACTGGTTCTCCCTTGTCCACTCTGCTAGTTACATCCTCAAAAAATTCCAGAAGATTCGTCAAGCATGATTTCCCTTTCATAAATCCATGCTGACTTGGACCGATCCTGTCACTGCTTTCCAAATACGCTGCTATTTCGTCCTTAATGATTGATTCCAACATTTTCCCCACTACTGATGTCAGACTAACCGGTCTATAATTATCCGTTTTCTCTCTCCCACCTTTTTTAAAAAGTGGTGTTACATTAGCTACCCTCCAGTCCATAGGAACTGATCCAGAGTCGATAGACTGTTGGAAAATGACCACCAATGCATCCATTATTTCTAGGGCCACTTCCTTAAGTACTCTGGGATGCAAACTATCAGGCCCCGGGGATTTATCAACCTTCAATCCCATCAATTTCCCTAATACAATTTCCCGCCTAATAATGATATCCTTCAGTTCCTCCTTCTCACTTGACCCACTGACCCCTAGTACATTCGGAAGGTTCTGTCTTCCTTCGTGAAGACAGAACCGAAGTATTTGTTCAATTGGTCTGCCATTTCTTTGTTCCCCATTATAAATTCACCTGAATCCAACTGCAAGGGACCTACATTTGTCTTTACTAATCTTTTTCTCTTCACATATTTATAGAAGCTTTTGCAGTCAGTTTTTATGTTCCCTGCAAGCTTCCTCTCGTATTCTATTTTCCCCCTCTTAATTAAACCCTTAGCCCTCCTCTGTTGAATTCTAAATTTCTCCCAGTCCTCAGGTTTGTTGCTTTTTTTAGCCAATTTATATGCCTCTTTCTTCGTTTTAACACTCTCCTTAATTTCCCTTGTTAGCCATGGTTGAGCCACCCTCCCCGTTTTATTTTTACTCCAGACAGGGATGTACAATTGCTAAAGTTCATCCATGTGATCTTTAAATGTTTGCCATTGCTTATCCACCATCAACCCGTTAAGTGTCCTTTGCCAGTCGATTCTAGCCAATTCACGCCTCAAACCATCGAAGTTACCTTTCCTTAAGTTCAGGACCCTAGTTTCTGAATTAACTGTGTCACTCTCCATCTTAATAAAAATTCAACCATATTATGGTCACTCTTCCCCAAGGGGCCTCGCACAACAAGATTGCTAATTAGTCCCTTCTCGTTACACATCACCCAGTCTAGGATGGCCAGCTCTCTAGTTGGCTCCTCGACATATTGGTCTAGAAAACCATCCCAAATACACTCTAGGATATCCTCTTCCACCGCATTGCTACCAGTTTGGTTAGCCCAATCGATATGTAGATTAAAGTCGCCCATGATAACTGCTGTACCTTTATTGCACACATCCCTTATTTCTTGTTTGATGCTGTGCCCAACCTTACTACTACTATTTGGTGGTCTGTACACAAGTCCCACTAGCGTTTTCTGTCCTTTGGTATTCCGCAGCTCCACCCATACCGATTCCACATCATCCAGGCTAATGTCCCTCCTTACTATTGCATTAACTTCCTCTTTAACCAGCAACGCCACCCCGCCTCCTTTTCCTCTCTGCCTATCCTTCCTAAATGTTGAATACACCTGGATGTTGAGTTCCCAGCCTTGGTCACCCTGGAGCCATGTCTCCGTGATGCCAATTGCATCATGTCCATTAACTGCTGTCTGCGCAGTTAATTCATCCATCTTATTCCGAATACTCCTCGTATTGAGGCACAGAGCCTTGTCTTTTTCACACACTTTGCCCCTTTAGGATTTTGCTGTAATGTGGCCCTTTTTGTTTTTTGCCTTGGGTTTCTCTGCCCTCCACTTTTACTATTCTCCTTTCTATCTTTTGCTCCTGCCTCCATTTTATTTCCCTCTGTCTCCCTGCATAGGTTCCCATCCCCCTGCCATGTTGGTTTAACTCCTCCCCTACAGCACGAGCAAACACTCCCCCAAGACATTGGTTCCGGTCCTGCCCTTCTGCACCGCTCCTCAAGCCATGTATTCATCTGAGCTATCCTGCGATTCCTACTCTGACTAGCACGTGACACTCGTAGCAATCCTGAGATTACTACTTTTGAGGTCCTACTTTTTAATTTAGCTCCTAACTCCCTAAATTCATCTCGTAGGACCTCATCCCGTTTTTTACCAATATCGTTGGTACCTATGTGCACCATGACAACTGGCTGTTCACCCTCCCTTTTCAGAATGTCCTGCACCTGCTCCAAGACATCCTTGACCCTTGCACCAGGGAGGCAACATACTATCCTGGAATCTCGGTTGCGGCCGCAGAAACGCCTATCTATTCCCCTTATAGCCTTTAACATAGTAAACCATCTCAAGGTGCTACACTGGAGCATAAGCAGATAAAAATTGGCAACAAGCCAAAGAAAGAGATATTAGGACAGGTGATCAAATGCTTGGTCAAAAATGAAGGTTTTAAGGAGTGTCTTAAAGGAGGACAGGTGGAGATGGGACAATGTGGACAAAAGAGCTGAATTCCAGAGGTGAGGTGAGGGTGACTGCTCTTTACATCACGGCAACATTTGACTGAGTGGCATCAAGGAGCCTTAGTAAAATTAAAGTCAATGGGAATCAGGGGGAAAACTCTCTACTGGTTGGAATCATACCTAGCACAAACGAAGATGGTTGTGGTTGTTGGAGGCCAATCATCTCAGCCTCAGGCCATCACTACAGGAGTTCCTCAGGGCAATGTCCTAGGCCCAACTATCTTCATCAATGACCTTCCCTCCATCATAAGTTCAGAACTGGGGATGTTTGCTGATGATTGCACAGTATTCAGTTCCATTCGCAACTCCTCAGATAATGAAGCACCTCGTGCCTGCATGCAATAAAACCTGGACAACATTCATAGAAACATAGAAACATAGAAAATAGGTGCAGGAGTAGGCCATTCGGCCCTTCTAGCCTGCACCGCCATTCAATGAGTTCATGGCTGAACATGAAACTTCAGTACCCCCTTCCTGCTTTCTCACCATACCCCTTGATTCCCCTAGTAGTAAGGACTTCATCTAACTCCTTTTTGAATATATTTAGTGAATTGGCCTCTTATCCTTAGACTGTGTCCCCTGGTTCTGGACTTCCCCAACATTGGGAACATTCTTCCTGCATCTAACCTGTCTAACCCCGTCAGAATTTTAAACGTTTCTATGAGGTCCACTCTCATTCTTCTGAACTCCAGTGAATACAAGCCCAGTTGATCCAGTCTTTCTTGATAGGTCAGTCCCGCCATCCCGGGAATCAGTCTGGTGAACCTTCGCTGCACTCCCTCAATAGCAAGAATGTCCTTCCTCAGGTTAGGAGACCAAAACTGTACACAATACTCCAGGTGTGGCCTCACCAAGGCCCTGTACAATTGTAGCAACACCTCCCTGCCCCTGTACTCAAATCCCCTCGCTATGAAGGCCAACATGCCATTTGCTTTCTTAACCGCCTGCTGTACCTGCATGCCAACCTTCAATGACTGATGTACCATGACACCCAGGTCTCTTTGCACCTCCCCTTTTCCTTATCTGTCACCATTCAGATAATAGTCTGTCTCTCTGTTTTTACCACCAAAGTAGATAACCTCACATTTATCCACATTATACTTCATCTGCCATGCATTTGCCCACTCACCTAACCTATCCAAGTCGCTCTGCAGCCTCATAGCATCCTCCTCGCAGCTCACACTGCCACCCAACTTAGTGTCATCCGCAAATTTGGAGATACTACATTTAATCCCCTCGTCTAAATCATTAATGTACAATGTAAACAGCTGGGGCCCCAGCACAGAACCTTGCGGTACCCCACTAGTCAATGCCTGCCATTCTGAAAAGTCCCCATTTACTCCTACTCTTTGCTTCCTGTCTGATAACCAGTTCTCAATCCATGTCAGCACACTACCCCCAATCCCATGTGCTTTAACTTTGCACATTAATCTCTTGTGTGGGACCTTGTCGAAAGCCTTCTGAAAGTCCAAATATACCACATCAACTGGTTCTCCCTTGTCCACTCTACTGGAAACATCCTCAAAAAATTCCAGAAGATTTGTCAAGCATGATTTCCCTTTCACAAATCCATGCTGACTTGGACCTATCATATTACCTCTTTCCAAATGCACTGCTATGACATCCTTAATAATTGATTCCATCATTTTACCCACTACCGATGTCAGGCTGACCGGTCTATAATTCCGTTTTCTCTCTCCCTCCTTTTTTTAAAAGTGGGGTTACATTGGCTACCCTCCACTCCATAGGAACTGATCCAGAGTCAATGGAATGTTGGAAAATGACTGTCAATGCATCCACTATTTCCAAGGCCACCTCCTTAAGTACTCTGGGATGCAGTCCATCAGGCCCTGGGGATTTATCGGCCTTCAATCCCATCAATTTCCCCAACACAATTTCCCGACTAATAAGGATTTCCCTCAGTTCCTCCTCCTTACTAGACCCTCCGACCCCTTTTATATCCGGAAGGTTGTTTGTGTCCTCCTCAGTGAATACCGAACCAAAGTACTTGTTCAATTGGTCCGCCATTTCTTTGTTCCCCATTATGACTTCCCCTGATTCTGACTGCAGGGGACCTACGTTTGTCTTTACTAACCTTTTTCTCTTTACATATCTATAGAAACTTTTGCAATCCGTCTTAATGTTCCCTGCAAGCTTCTTCTCGTACTCCATTTTCCCTGCCCTAATCAAACCCTTTGTCCTCCTCTGCTGAGTTCTAAATTTCTCCCAGTCCCCGGGTTCGCTGCTATTTCTGGCCAATTTGTATGCCACTTCCTTGGCTTTAATGCTATCCCTGATTTCCCTTGATAGCCACGGTTGAGCCACCTTCCCTTTTTTATTTTTACGCCAGACAGGAATGTACAATTGTTGTAGTTCATCCATGCGGTCTCTAAATGTCTGCCATTGCCCATCCACAGTCAACCCCTTCAGTATCATTCGCCAATCTATCCTAGCCAATTCACGCCTCATACCTTCAAAGTTACCTTTCTTTAAGTTCTGGACCATGGTCTCTGAATTAACTGTTTCATTCTCCATCCTAATGCAGAATTCCACCATATTATGGTCACTCTTCCCCAAGGGGCCTCGCACAATGAGATTGCTAATTAATCCTCTCTCATTACACAACACCCAGTCTAAGATGGCCTCCCCCCTAGTTGGTTCCTCGACATATTGGTCAGACAAGTGGTAAGTAACATTTGTGCCGCACAAGTGCCAGGCAATGACCATCTCCAACAAGAGAGAGTCAAACCACCTCCCCATGGCATTCAATGGCATTACTATCCCCGAATCCCCCACCAGGGATCCTGGGGGGGGGTCACCATTGACCAGAAACTTAACTGGACCAGCCACATAAATACAGTTGCTTCAAGAGCAGGCCAGATGCTGGGTATTCTGAGGCGAGTGACTCAGACCTGACTCCCCAAAGCCTTTCCACTATCTACAAGGCACAAGTCAGGAGTGTGATGGAATACTCTCCACTTGCCTGGATGAGTGCTCCAACAACATTCAAGAAGCTCGACAGCATCCAGGACAAAGTAACCCGCTTGATTGGCTTCCCCATCCACCACCTTAACCATTCACTCCCTCCATCACTGACACACCGTGGCTGCAGTGTGTACCATCTACAAGATGCACTGCAGCAACTTGTCAAGGCTTCTGCAACAGCACCTCCCAAACCCGCAACCTCTACCACCTAGAAGGACAAGGGCAGTAGGTGCATGGGAACACCATCACCTCCACATTCCCCTCCAAGTCACATATCATTCTGACATGGAAATATATCGCCGACCCTTTTGTTGGGTCAAAACCCTGGAACTCCCTCCCTAACAGCACTGTGGGAGGACCTTCACCACACGGACTGCAGCGATTCAAGAAGGCGCTCACCTCCATCTTCTCAAGGGTAATTAGGGATGGGCACCATTTTCTGTCCTTGCCAGCGACGCCCACATCCCATGACTGAATTAAAAACAAATAAAGAAATAAAGTTGAGAGTACAGGCTTGCTGTGGAAGTGAAGGTACTGTCTAGCCTGTTGGCATGGTTCTCAGCAAAGTCAGCAAGAATGTGCAGCGGGAGCTCCCCCAGAGTCAATGCTGGCAGAGTCTAACCAAAGTTTTGTCTGCCAGTTGTTCCCTACCAACTTAGCCGCAAGTGAAAAACAGCAGCATCAAAAGAAAACTGCCAAGAAGACAGAATTGCTGTCAAAGGGTCTTTTGCATGAAGGAAACAAGTCAAAAATGAATGATTCATCCATAACTATATAATCAGAGTTACAAACTGGAAGAAACAGCAATCTATCAGAGTTTACAAGTCCAGATCAGCAACCAGCCAGCCGTTAAACAAGTAAGCTATATGATCCCCAGCTAGCTCTTCCCCGAGCAAATGAATCTTGCATCATATGCTCGATGTTGTAATTAGGAATTTATATAATTTCGGCCGTATTTCAGTCGGTTGCACACTTGCGTCTCAGTCATGAAGGTCGTGGGTTCAAGTCCCACTCCAGAGACTTGAGCAGAAAATCTAGGTTGACACTCCAGTATAGTAGTGAGGGAGCACTGCACTGTCAGAGGTGTCTTCATTTGCAAGAGATGTTAAACCGAGGCCCCATCTGCTCTCCAAGGTGGATTTAAAAGATCCCATGGCAGTATTCAAAGAAGAGCAGGGGTGTTCTTCCCAGTGTCCTGGACCAATATTTATCTCTCAATCAATATCTCTAAAAATAATGTTATCTTTTCATTTATCTCATTGCTGTTTGTGGGTGCAAATTAGCTCTCGGGTTTTTTCCATTTTCCATTACAACAAATACTGCACTTCAAAAGTACTTCATTGGCTGTAAAGCACTTTGGGACGTCCTGAGGTTGTGAAAGGAGCTATATAAATGCAAGGTCTTTTTATCTGGTGCTGTCTGAAGCAGCTGCTTTGGTGAAGTCGGTCCATCGAAGCCGATCTTGCATTGGTTTGTGTTTAGTTAGGGTGGCGGCAGAGTGGGTGCCCATGCATTGGCTCCCCACATCCCGGTTCCTGAGCATTGCTCTTACACCACGACAATCGCCTCCTTCATCCCACCGGCAGAATAGTGGGCACCCCCACCCCCCCTGCCTCGCCCCCACCCAGACCTACAATCCTGGCAGCAGGGTAAGGGCTGTGGTTTTAGCGGAGAGCTGGCGTGCAGGCGCTAATCTCCGGCAATCTGGAGCAAGCACACGACAATGTAAAAGTGCCATATTCCACAAGCTCTGGCAGCAGCTCAGAAACAACTGTCCGTGCCCAAACTAGCACAAGTGCAGTTGTCTTAAGGCTGGAGTCATAATGCCGTAGGGCGCATCTAAGAGGTTTTCACACTGCAAATGATGGTACTCTGCACCTCTATATTGTACCCACCAGCTCAGCACACTTACAGAGGCCAGGACAGGGGGTGTTAAGGGGTGGGGGTGGGAAGCATCAAGATCACTCTTTTGAAACAGTATCGAATGCAGTATTGTGTGAAAGCGCCCATTCACCGCAGTGTGAGATCGGCAGCAGTGCCAGAGAGCGATAACCATACGTGAGCAGTTTCTGTAATTCCCCATTTGCCAATTCGCCAGTCTGACCATTGAACTTCCCAGTTGGGTTTTTACAACAATCCAGCAGCTTTGAGCAGTCATTTTTATCGGGTGCCAGCCCGCGAGTACCAGATTTATTGAATTCAGTTTCACAACTCACCATGGTGCAATTTGAGCTCACAGCCTGTCCAGTACCACAGTCACAAGGCAAATGCAGCTTGGCTATGTGCTGAATTATCAGATCCGAGGCAAGATGGTGGTGGCAATGCTGCACTAAGCCTCACCAACCTTAGACTAGAGACCAACAACAACAACAACTGCATTTATATAGCGCCGTTAATGTAGTGAAACATCCCAAGCCGCTTCACAGGAGTATTATGAGATAAAAATTTGACGCCCAACCACATAAGTAGAAATTAGTGCAGGTGGAAAGAGGTATGTTTAAAGGAGCTTCTTGAAGGAGGAAAGAGAGGTAGAGAGGCGGAGAGGTTTAGGCAGGGAATTCCAGAGCTTGGGGCCTAGGCAACAGAAGGCACGGCCACCAATGTTTGAGCGATTGTGATCAGGGATGCTCAGGAGGGCAGAATTAGAGGAGCGCAGACATCTCGGGGGATTGTGGGGCTGGAGGAGATTACAGAGATAGGGAGGGACAAGGCCATGGAGGGATTTGAAAATAAGGAGCTTTTAAGGACCAGAACAAAACAGTCAGGCTACCCGCTCCTGATTACTGTCCAGAAGAAAGTGCGTGTGTATGTAGATGTTGAGTGAGTACGAGGTGATGCTCCCATGGTGGGACTGCCGTCTATCACTCATTGTTCAAGATGAAACATGAAATGTGGCTAGTTGGACAAGGTTGCAAAGGCCATTGTTGTCAGTGAAACTGTATCCAGCCAGACACTGGAGCATTCAGGACAGGAGGAAAGAATGATGATCACTGGAGCGACTGTGCAAGTGGAATATTTTTGCTGCTGTGTTTTATTTGTCTGTTATTGTTTTGGGGAGGGGCGATTTCTCAAGGTTAGTATCTGTGGACAAAAAAGTATCTTGAGGCAAAATCGCATTAAAAAATATTGACATCGAGGATCTTGTTAATGCCCAAGCATAGCAAACAAACGTTAGACAACATCTCCTCAAATCTCTCCCAATCTTTTCTGTCATCTCTTAGATTAGACAGGGGCCTTGGCTCCACGTGCTTTCTATTTTAATGTTCCCAGCAGAGCTCGCTGTTACCAGAATTCCTGTTGCATTACTATTGTACGGAGATTCAGTGAAGAATGCAGTCAAGGTTTCGTATATTTGAAGTACTCGTCGCTCAGCATTGCTTGCCAGGGCTGGAATACCTGGGAGAGATATGGCGGGACATTAAACATTTGACTTAAAAAGGAAAAGACAGAGAATGCAGGAGAAGTACAGCAGATAGATCACCAGCTGAGAGGGTAAATACAAGTTAACATTTCTGTATTTACCATGGAAACAGGCCTTACTACAACAACAACTTGTATTTATATAGCGCCTTTAACGTAGTGAAACGTCCCAAGGCGCTTCACAGGAGTATTATGAGATAAAAGATTTGACACCGAGCCACAAAAGTAGAAATTAGCGCAGGTGACCAAAAGCTTGGTCAAAGAGGTAGGTTTTAAGGAGCGTCTTGAAGGAGGAAAGAGAGGTAGAGAGGCGGAGAGGTTTAGGCAGGGAGTTTCAGAGCTTGGGGCCGAGACAGCAGAAGGCATGCCACAATTGGTTGAGCGGTTATAATCAGGGATGCTCAAGAGGGCAGAATTAGAGTTTTGATTAGTGCTTGCCCAGTTAATTAGAAAGTAGATACGTACCTAAAAGTTATAGGGTTAATGCCTCTGTTTTCATATCTGACAAAGGAATTGCATACAAATACATTTAGTCAATAATTGCTAACACAAAAGGCAACTATGGATGCTGGGGATCTGAAATATAAACAGAAAATGCTGAAAATACTCAGCAGGTCGGGCAGCATCTGTGGAGAGAGAAACAGAGTTAACGTTTTAGTTCTGATGAAAGGTCACAGACCTAAAACAGTATCTCGAGGCAAAATCACATTAAAAACATGATTTTCTGTTTATATTTAAATTAAGAATTGGTCTTTGTAAATGCAGAATTGTCAGTGACAGGATAGGCCAATAGGTTCACCGAGTGTTTCCCAGAGTTCAAGACCACCTACCCAACCTTCTCACCATGTCCCACAGCCAACTTCTCTCTCCAGAAACACACCCAATTGCATTTTAAACCCACTTGTGCTGTCAGTTTCCAAAATGTTCCCTGCACAAGTCTAATATCCTTTAGGTGAAAAACATTCACTTGGCTTCCCTTCTTTCTTCCAAAGTTAGATTTTAACTCGGTTTACATTAGGCCCCTTGACCACAAGTTGACAGTAGAGAGCCAAAAACCCTCTCAAGGAGTCATTCCGTCTTGGCCTCCTGCTTCTCTCCCCTTCCCCTACTCTACCCCCAACCACTTCCAGGACCTTCTGCCAAAAGTGATGTTGGGGGATAAAAAATGCTGGAAATACTCAGCAGGTCAGGCAGCATCTGTGGAGTGAAAATTAAAGTTAACATTAAGGTTGATGACCTTTCGTACAAACTTGAAGAAGTTCTGCTCATCTCTCCGATAGAATTTCTGTTTGTCTCTTTCTAGCATCCACAGCATTTTGCTTTTGTGGTGATTTTGGGGGAAAAGACAATAAATGTGAAAGAAAGACTTGCATTTATATAGCGCTAGACGTCTCAAAGCGTTTTACAGCCAATGAAGTACTTTTGGAGTGTAGTCACTGTTGTAAAGTAGGAAACAGGCAGCCAATTTGCGCACAAGCAACATACTATATGTGGGCCAACATATTACAATTACACAAATGTTAATATATTATAATTACACACATTATGTATAATTTGCACCTTAGCCACGCTGGGTGGAAGGGGCCCCCTTTTGTGTGTAAGTTTCAGCTTTGTGCCAATGGAAAAAGTAACAACAGTGCCAGTGTCAAGTTCCGATTTGATGCCCCAACTGGTGTCACCTCTGAAGTTGGCTCAGAAAACTGAATGAAACTTGGGGCTTTCCAGTCTATGTGGCTCAGTGCTGCTCGAGGCAGTGCCTTCAGTCACTGGGCTATCAGGACAGCTTACGTTAAAAATGCATCACACTGTGACTGAAAGCAGCTCCCTTTGTAAGTAACCTTTTCCAAACACTAGCCAGTTCTGATAAAGGGTCGTTGAACCGAAACGTTAACTCTGCTTTTCCCTCCACAGATGCTGCCTGACTCGCTGAGATTTCCAGCTTTTTCTTTTTTTATATCCCTTTGTAAGTAAGTAGCTTACTCATCCAGCCACTAAAGGAGGGAATTGGGACATTGAGCAACAACCAGGCTGGGATTGGATAACTTGTAAGAACCATAGAATTACATAGCATTTACAGTACAGAAACATGACATTTATATTCCACACGAGCCTCCTCCCACCCTACTTCATCTAATCTTATCAGCATATCCTTCTGCTCCTTTCTGCCTCATTTGTTTATCTAGCTTCCCCTTAAATGCATCCATGCTATTTGCATCAACTACCCCTTGTGGTAGCAAGTTCCACATTCTAATCACTCTCTGGGTAAAGTTGTCCCCCTGTGTCCTGGCCAATATTTATCCCCCAATCAACATCACTAAAACAGATTACCTGGTCATTATCATATTGCTGTTTGTGGGAGCTTGTTGTGTGCAAATTGGGTGCCGCGTTTCCCACATTACAACAGTTCCTCCAACCACCATCTGTCCCACCTGTGACAGAGACTGTAGATCACGCATTGGTCTCATCAGTCACCTTAGAACTCATGTTAGTGTGGAAGCAATTCATCCTCAACTTCAGGGGACTGCCTAAGAAGAAGAAGATTACAACAGTGACTACACTTCAAAAAGTTTTTCATTGGCTGTAAAGCGCTTTGGGACGTCCAGTGGTCGTGAAAAGCCCTACATAAATTCTTGTTCTTTTTAAAGAAGTTTCTCCTGAATTTCCTGCTGGATTTATTAGTGACTA
Organism: Pristiophorus japonicus; assembly: GCF_044704955.1. Taxonomy (NCBI): domain Eukaryota; kingdom Metazoa; phylum Chordata; class Chondrichthyes; family Pristiophoridae; genus Pristiophorus; species Pristiophorus japonicus. The sequence goes on along the minus strand of NC_091990.1, from coordinate 19,719,334 downwards.
CTTTATATTTATGACTAGTTCTGGTCTTCCCCACAAGTGGAAACATCTTCTCCACGTCTACCCTATCAAACCCCTTCATAATTTTAAAGACCTCTATTAGGCCACTCCCTCAACCAAGGACAATGGGCTGGAACTTCGGCTCATTTGTGCCTCAGTTAGCGCCCCGGTGGGCCGTTAAATGCTGTTTTTGGGTCATTATGCCGGGCGTCCAGGATTTACCGCCTGGCCGGAAGATTCGGCTATTGGTTTGCACTGGCGCAGAAACTTACCGCCCTGCCCTCCATTTTTAGCGTGATGATAATGTCAATTGTTGAGCAATGCTGTGCTAGCATCCTGGAAGGAACATTAGGCCTTCACGCCTCATTTAACGCCCACCCCAGAAAATGCCTGAAAAAAACAGGCGGTCCCAGGGTGCGGCAGGCAGTATTGGCAGCATTTTTAAATGGAAGGATGAAAATCCTACATCGCAGGTCATATTGACTACAACGGTTGCACACATAATGCTGTGTGAAACTCCAACTTGCAAACTTCACTTGTATCTGCCATCACAGTGCTCTTACAACTTCAGTGAGAAAATTTAATGGGAGCATTACTAATTCGCCAGCGTATCGTGCTCCATGCTATTATTAGGCGGTGTCAAGCTAGAGGAAGGACTCTTGGCCATGTCGGCCCATGGATGATGAGAGGCCAAAGACATCTGGGGAGGAGGGTTTACCCCCCATGGGTTTACAGACACCAACGCTCATACCTTCAGCTCTCTGAGGAGCAGTGTGTGAGAAGGCTGCGCTTCCGAAAGGAAGTGCTGACAGAGATATGCCATCTCCTACAGGCAGACTGATGCCTGCACCGCTCTGGAGGCAGCCTTCAATACTCCCCTCAACAGGTATCCAAATTCATTGTGGTGTGCTGCATGTTGCACAGCTTGGCCATCATGAGAAGCCAGGCATTGCCCTTAGGGATTGCATGCCCACCTCAGGAGGAGGAGGACGATGAAGCAGAGCCTGGCGATGCCCCCATTTGGATAGCCACCCCATCCACGGAGCAGGCAGCGTGGAGATGCTGCCGGAGCAAGAGTCGCATGCCGTCAGCTTGTAATGGACCGACTCTCCTAAATGGAAGAAACTGAGGGATGGAGCTAATACTGGACATACTATGTGCTCCCATAAAGGCACATCTCCGGTGAAATTTGGAATGATGCACAAGACATCAATGGCAAATGATGAGTCATAAATTTTACTGCAACAAAGTCATAAAAACACCCCCACCAAAATAAAACCATACAATATAAAAACGTTATGTTGCAGGGCACAAAACAACAATGAAACTTCTTTAGCACCACAAGTTTCGCCTCGGGTGCACAAAGTCCGTTGTGTAACGCCTGACTTAACACCAACACTCCTCCAACTTACATTTTCGCCAAAGCTTGCAGTCAGAGGAGCAAACTATTTTCAAGGTGCTAACTTTAATGCCCCGTCACGATTAACGCCCCAAAATCCAAAAAGCCTCAAATGCAGCTCATTATCTGCAAATAAATAGTCCCGTGCGTCCGGCGATGCTGGGGAGAAGGGAATTGAATCAATTGCAGGGTGGTTGAATGAGCTCCCCAGCCCTGTGGTTTGAAATATATTTAACGATTCTCGCGATATTCCGCAAAGGTGGAAAATCCTTAGTGTGTCCATTCTATTTGAACAATTCACCGTAGTTTCAGCTTGGCTCAAGGAGTAGCCCTCTCGCCTCTGGGTCAGAAGGCATGGGTTCATATCCTAACCCAGTACTTGAGCGCATTAATCTGGTCTGACACATCAATGCAGTACTGAGGGAATATAAGACATTAAACCGAGGTCACGTGGATGTCTCTATTCACAGAAGAACAGGCAGTTCTCCCAGTGTCCTGGTCAACATTCCTCTCTCAAACTACACCACCAAAAAGCAGATTAACTGGTCATTCATCTAATTTATGTTTGTGTGCAAATTATCTGCTGCATTTACCTACAAATGATGTCTATTATACGTTGCAGCAGAAATGTGAGATCACATACAAGGTGCATCCTAATCTGCAAATATTAAATATATTCTGTGTTGAAAACTGTACTTAAAATGAGAATTAAGTTAAAGCTATTTATTTTAATAGGAATCAATGCAAAATATATGCATAATATTGGCAATTCAATGTCTGCTTCTTAGCTCGTATTCTCTTAAGTAAAATAAACAATTACATTTAATATTCCATGCTTCCTGCAACCGTAATCATTTCTGTTTCCAGTTTATCAAATTGGACATCAGTATTATCCATGAGACTATGTCATTATTATGCTTGGTGATGTGGGATTAGAGAGCTGCTTACAGAATATGTATCCTGCTAAAGTATTGCATTTATTCCTAAGGCATGGTGATTTCATATCCTGGGAGATTAACCCTGCACATGTACTATAGCTAGCTTTGGATGAGTTGCTAGCTGCACAGTTGGTATGTTCTCGTCACATTGCTAATTGACCTCAGTGTGAGTGGCACAGTGCTCTGTGCTTGTGCCCTTCAGCCCGTGTACAGTGAGCATCATTCTTTCTCTTACCAATTGTTAGTGCTAGGAGAGCTTTAGCCGAGTGTGAAAAAAGACTCAACAGAACGGTTTCATAGACCCTTTTAACATAAGATTTACAGCACAGACCCTATTCTGGTGTTGGTGCTCCACAAAGCCTCCTCCCACCTTTACCTCACCCTATAGAAAAGAGCAGGGTACTGGAATTAATTGCATAGCACATAGAATTAATCGAGACTCTGCCTTTGACATGAGTGTCCTCGACTCCATCCCGCCAGCAAGTTACCCGCCACCATCTCAGCAAAACCCCAGCCGTGCATGAGGTAGAAAACGCCATCCGTCAGCTCAAGAACAACAAGGCATCGGGAGCAGATGGAATCCCCGTCGAGGCACTAACGTATGGCGGAGAAGCACCACTGGCATGAATACATGACCTCATCTCTCTTATCCGGAAGGAAGAGAGCATGCCAGGAAATCTCATAGATGCCATAATCGTGACCATCTTTGAGGATGTAACAAACAGGGTGGATAAAGGGGAACCAGCGGATGTGGTGTATTTGGACTTCCAGAAGGCATTTGACAAGGTTACTGCACAAGATAAAAGTTCACGGGGTTGGGGGTAATATATTAGCATGGATAGAGGATTGGCTAACTAACAGAAAACAGAGAGTCGGGATAAATGGTTCATTCTCTGGTTGGCAACCAGTAACTAGGGGTGCCGCAGGGATCAGTGCTGGGACCCCAATTATTTACAATCTATATAAACGACTTGGAAGAAGGGACTGAGTGTAACGTAGCCAAGTTTGCTGACGATACAAAGATGGGAGGAAAAGCAATGTGTGAGGAGGACACAAAAAATCTGCAAAAGGACATAGACAGGCTAAGTGAGTGGGCAAGAATTTGGCAAATGGAGTATAATGTTGGAAAGTGTGAGGTCATGCACTTTGGCAGAAAAAATCAAAGAGCAAGTTATTATTTAAATGGAGAAAGATTGAAAAGTGCTGCAGTACAGCGGGACCTGGGGGGGACTTGTGCATGAAACACAAAAGGATAGTATGTAGGTACAGCAAATGATCAGGAAGGCCAATGGTATCTTGGCCTTTATTGCAAAGGGGATGGAGTATAAAAGCAGGGAAGTCTTGCTACAGCTATACAAGGTATTGGTGAGGCCACAGCTGGAATACTGCGTGCAGTTTTGGTTTCCATATTTATGAAAGGATATACTTGCTTTGGAGGCAGTTCAGAGAAGGTTCACTAGGTTGATTCTGGAGATGAGGGGGTTGACTTCTGAGGAAAGGTTGGGCCTCTACTCATTGGAATTCAGGTGATCTTATCAAAATGTATAAGATTATGAGGGGGCTTGACAAGGTGGATGCAGAGAGGATGTTTCCACTGATGGGGGAGACTAGAACTGGAGGGCATAATCTTAGAATAAGGGGCCGTCTATTTAAAACAGAGATGAGGAGAAATTTCTTCTCTCAGAGGGTTGTTAATCTGTGGAATTCGCTGCCTCAGAGAGCTGTGGAAGCTGGGACATTGAATAAATTTAACACAGAAATAGACAGTCTTTTAAACAATAAGGGGATAAGGGGTTATGGGGAGCGGACGGAGAAGTGGAGCTGAGTCCATGATCAAATCAGCCATGATCTTATTGAATGGCGGAGCAGGCTCGAGGGGCCGTTTGGCCTACTACTGCTACTATTTCTTATGTTCTTATTTTCAAAAAAGGGGACAAGTCCGACTACGGCAACTACAGAGGAATCTCCCTGCTGTCGGCCACTGGGAAAGTCATTGCTAGAATCCTCCTCAACCATCTTCTCCCTGTGGCTGAAGAGCTCCTCCCAGAATCACAATGTGGAATCCGTCCACTAAGGGGTACAACGGACATGTTTATATGCCCTAGTTTTGGAAACAAACGGAAACATGTGGCTTTGTGCCTGGCAGTTGCAGACTCGTAGTGCTGTCAAACTCCTCTTGCAGGAAGATTTCACTTGGCTTTACATTAGCAGGAATCGTCTGTGATTCTTAAAAGTTACCCGATACCAGCTCTGTCATGGCCCCACACTCTGGAACACTCCTTACACTCCTCTGCCTTGTCATTTTTCTTCCCTCACACGATTACACGATAAATGTGGATGAAGGAGGACATCGAACCAATTTAGTCCATCCATTCAAAATAACCCTAAAGTTTCCCCAATGCCGCAAGCAATTGTCTCTTAAATGATTCCAGGCTTCTTGCCTCCAATGCCCGAGCTGGGAGTCCACTCCGTGTATTGATCACTATTTTGTGTGAAGAAGAGACTTCTGTTATTAGTCTATAATTAGTCCAGAAACATGAGCTCATCCAAAACTCTGCTGCCCATGTCCTAATACGCATCAAATCCCATTCAACCATCACCACGTGCTCACGCCACTTAATTCGCTCCCAGTCCAGCAATATCGCAATTAAAACATTTTCATCCTTGTTTTCAGATCCTTCCATGACCTCGCTTCGCCCTATCTCTGTAACCTTCGCCAGCCCTACTGACCTCCGAGAACCCTGCGCCCCTCCAGCTCTGGCCTCTTGCACAACCCTGATTTTGTTTGTTCCATCATTGGCGGCCGTGCCTTCAGCTGCCTGGGCTCAAACCTCTCCACCTCTCTCCTCCTCCTTTAAGACGGCCCTTAAAACATACCTCTTTGACCAAAAGGTCACCTGTCCAAATGTCTCATGTGGCTCAGTATCAAATATTTGTTCAATAACACTCCTGTGAAGCTCCTTAGGAAATGTTACTGCATTAAAAATGCTATATAAACGCAAGTTGTTGTTGTTAATTTTACATTTTCTTACTTAATAATTGATTAATTAGCAGATTTACCTTTTCAATACCATTTGCTATCTTATATACCTCCTTCAAAGGCCTCCTACCTCTGTGACAATGTCTCTGCTTGTCCCCCCCCCCACCCCTCGGTCTATGTCTTTGCCTCTGTGATGTGCTTGAGGATGCTTACCTACATCGAAGGCCTGATCTAAACGCAAGTTGCTGTTATTTGTTGAAGTGCTTGTCTATTAATTTGCTCATATTGATGTAGCCTGCAACAAATTGCAATGATTGTAACAATTTGTACCTGTCTTGTGTGGGAGGGCAACATCTGTGCTGCTTGTTCTTCCCCATCATACATCATCCTGAGGGACTCAAATCTACCAGTTATTAATCAGTGGCAATATTATACAATTTAGTTTAATACATTTCAAACATAAAGGTACCAGGAAGACTCACTTTAGATAGTAACTCTCTCATTTCTACTCATTTGCAAAATTCAGAATCTGCAAATTTTTGACTATGTTGTATAACTCACGTTGACTTGCATTTACCATTGCTCTGCCTATCACTGGATGTCATTCTGATCCAAAAAGGGAATGAGGAGGGTGTTTGACCCTCCTATTTTAATCTGAGCTGAGCTTCTGACCCCATATCCTCTCTGTTGGGGTAAAAGGAAGACTTCTCTCCTTAAAGGTGCACTCCCTGGTATAAGGAATCGACACCTGCCCTCTGTATGGCGACCACAGATTCATTCAGACAAAAACTTTGGTTCACCGATTTTATTATTCGAACATGCTCGGGAAATGTTCCGACGAATACTTCAAAGTACAAGAGTTCAACAAGCATAGCTATACGATTTCTCGATTTGTGCGACCCGCCTACAAAACCACCGATTGGCCTACTGCTCAGACTGGCTCGGAGTGGCTCTCCCCCACCTGTCCATCTCCTATGGTGTCATCCTTCTGGAATGTGTTCAACTTTGCCTCAGTTTCTCATGACGTGTTGATTGACCTTGCTTTCTCGGGTATGGTATCTTTCTAGGATGTTGATTCTTCACTGCCCTTGTGTTTCAGTACTGAGTGTATGTTTACATCTTCTATTTTTTGTGCTAAGGGTCAATGCAGTGTTGGCTAGTTCAGATGGTTCATTAACCATCAGGCATTGCTGCCTCCCTCTTCTTAACCCAATGTAAGCGAGTGTATAAGTATGCTTTACATACATAAGCGAGTTTTACATAATCGGTCAATATTACAATCCATACCATGAGACAGAGAAACTCCCGATTCCTCAGAACCTCCTAATTCCCTTATGCTTCTTACTCAAATGTACTTTTTCCCCCTTACAATCCCCACTAATGGCCCTTGGCTATATGCCCAAGGTAGGCCATTTCCTAATTAATTCCTCATGGGTGAGCTTCCAGAGTTGTCCTTTCGATTGGGTAGCGCTATTTCCTGAGCTGCAGGACCTACCTGTTGGCTTTCACATCAAGGTTATACAAAGTAAGTCCTTTCTGCCGGACTGTCTATATTCCCTTTACTCAATGTTTTAACTATAGTTCGGGCTCGGGCCTGCCTCTTATGTTGGTTACATCTTTTTATCGGATAATACTAGCAAGCTGAGTTCCCTTGAACTACAACCAGTACTTTGAGTCCAGCATAGTTAGTGTATAAATCCTTTCTAGCCAATATTTTCTCGGTGTTCGAATTATACCCCGTCTGGGGTATCCTCTGTTTCTTCTATCTTTCCTCCACCTGGGGTCTTCTCTATGTTGTCGAATTCTCTTTCATTGTATCCAATTCAGTCGAGTTTGTTCCTCATTCAGTTCGAGTATCGGTTTTCCTTGTAGCCCGATGGCCTTCGCATAACCTCCTCAGGTAATGCGCATCATTGTCCCATCGATGATTTCCTCCTTTAGTTCAGGGATTATAATAAGTCCATTTATATCTGTCTCGTCAAGCGAAGTAAAGCAGAAGTCAGTATCCATAATGGTGCTTGAGGTGTTCCTTTCTTCATTTCAGTTGCCGTGGTGCTCACACATCAATCTCCATTTCCTCGTGGAACAGCGATAATTTCGTAGTCCTGTGTTAGAGGGGGTGATTCTCAAGGTGCACCCGTCCACTTGGCCATATCCATAGTAATCTTTGATCAGTCGTAGTGGATCCCGACATAAAACAACTTGGTTATTTTATTAACAATCATCTATGCTGAGACTCTTAGTACTGTTGTTCTCTTCAGTTACATTTCTGGATTGTTATGGTACCGCACGCAAATTTCTCCTCCATTTCTCTCCAACAATCCCTGTAAGGTTCGTGTTAGGGTGTCAACATGATCATCTATAGTGTTTACCATTGCACGCCTCGTAGGCACGGGATACGCGTATCTCGCCGCGTATCCCGCGCCTACCATTTCTAGTATCTCTCTTTTTCCCCGGTCCTGCTTTTTACCTGACCCTCTTTCCACATTAAAGTTCATGGTTTTTGAGTCAGATCCTTTAAGTGCTCGCAGGGTCATGTTTCTATACAGGCTTATGGTGTTTGACCTGCAGAAGTTGGGGATGGTTAAGTCTGTTAAATTTAGGAATACAGTAATTATTTGCTGACGTACTCCGAAGTGTATCTTATCCTTGGTCTGCCTAATTACCAATCCCCCTTTTGCCCCAGCGTTCATAGTTGGACACGTTTGTGGTGCTGGGGGTGTGGTGGTCGGGGCCCTGATAGTGCTCACTGTTGCTAAAGTAGTGTTTGGGGACGTGTTTGTGGGTCTATCTCAGGAGATAACCCTCCACCACCATCTTTGTCTCTCCTGATTATAAAGCACACTGCAGGGGTCTTATTCCCACTAATTATTGGTCTCGTATTACTGGCCCATCCCCAATGTTGTTTCGTTTCCTTGTTACGTTGTTTTATGCCCATTATTTAAGTCTACTATTGCTCTGTCCTTCACCATCAGTGTTTCTGATTCTTTATCAAAACTAATGTCCCCCGAGTCCCAATAATACAGACCTTGCCGTCCTTCAGCCTGTTGTCCTTGATATGAGGTTGCATTCCCCCACGTTGTTCCCACGAGCACCAGAGTCCTGCAAAAAAACACTATTTCCCGCTCGTCACCGGTTAGTTAGTGACCATGCTTTTTTAACTGGGTCCAGTGTTTCCACTTGTCGATACCTCTTATAACTATGCAGGCACAAATGTCCCTTACCATCCTCACCATCACCTGATTGTTCCCTTTGGGGTAGTTGGACCTTCTGTTCCTTAGTGTCATTCTCAAAGTCCTTGATTACTTGCTGATCTCTAGCCTGTGCTTTTAAGTCATGTAACTGCTTACAGAGTGCCATCACAAATCTCCGTATCCTGTCTTTATAAGGTCCTTCGTCCTCGCTTCCTGTAACCAAGACTTCTAGCAGTCTCATTGCGTCCTTGTGAAGTGTGTACCCTGATTTGAGTCTAGCTGTAGTGGCATTCCCCATCGGGGTATTATTTCTTCTGCTAGGATCCTGGCCACGGTTTCTGATGAACAATTTCTCGTGGCGAAAGATTCTGCCCACTTCGAAAACTGGTCTATTATAACTAGGCAATATGTCTTCCCCTTGTTGCTGGGTAACGGTCCTGTAAAATCTATGTCCCATTCTGACCTTACTTTCCCCCCTGGGTTGTATTTTGCGTGTGTCAGGCACCTTCTACAGTGGTTCTCTATATCTCTACCCATTCTCTTCCACCACCAGCATCTGGACATCGAGCTTATCATGTTGGTTCTACTTGTATGGACATACCTGTGGTATCAATTTAGTAGGCTCCACTGGATACATTCCGGGGCCACCACATTCCCGTCTTTCCTCCATATCCCGTTGGTCCCTTGTTGGGCCCCTCTCTGTTTCCACCCCTCCTTTTCCTGTGGAGTGGCTTCTCCCAGTACGTTAAGCATGTTTACTTCCTCAGGATCGATTGTACATGCTCCGATCTGGGTCTCCCCGGCCAGTGTACCTGTCTCTGCCACTCGCTTGGCTGCCTCATCTGCCCATGTGTTTCCCTGTTGATGTTGATTATCGCACACTCCTGGAGTAGGAGGGACGCTCCCACTAATTTCTCAACAATCTCCTCATTTTAATTTGCCCTCCTCCTGAGGTCATGTATCCCCGTCTGCTCCAGGCTATCATATAATCATGTACTACTCCAAAAGCATACCGACTGTCTGTATAGATGTTTATTCTTTTTCCCTTAGCCAGCCTCAGAGCCTCGGTGAGAGCCACCCAGTTCAGCCACTTGAGCTGATAAGCCCCCTTCCAGCTGTCCTTCCCTTCTAACCTGTCCGCTGCTATCTACCACTGCCCATCCTGTCCGTGGTGTCCCGTTGATATAGCGCCGAAACCCATCTGCATATAGATCCATGTCTGCCTCCTCAAGCGGGGTTTCACTCGCCTGACTACTTCCCTCGTCTTCTCCTGTTGGGCTACACTGATGCTCCTTTCCCTCCATAATGGGTTGTTACAGTTATCTTTTATTATTGTTACTGTCCCGTTGGGGGGGTAAGAGCATTGCTTCCCACCTTGCCCTTCGCGCGTCGGATAGTGTTTTTAGCCTGCCTGTGTTAGGGTATGCTGGGTACGTGTCCCGACATTACTATGCCACTGGCCTATGCCTGTCCCCATGTAATGATATTTGCTGTGGTGGGTATCGATGTGGGAGGGCCTATTCTGGTCGGGTAATCCTGGGGCTGGAGCACTTGTGAGAGCTTGTTTTAACCTTACAACCACAATTTCGTGATCTTGGCATAAAATTTCTGCAGTAGTTGAATAGCCCTAGTACCTGCATGACCCCTTTCACAGCTCCTGACCTGGGCAGTGATAGGATTTCCTTTCTGTCCTCAGGCATCTATCTGCCTCGTCCCTTGTGATATTATGTATCCTAGATATGTTACTTCGCTCCTTCCCACCTGCACCTTCCTAGGATTTATTTTTAATCCCGCACTCTGTAGAACTCCTAGTACTGTAATTAAAGCTAGTACGTGCTGTTGTTCTGTACTGGAGGCAATAAGGATATCATCCACATACTGCAAAAGGGTGCTCCCTTCTTTGCCTGTTGGGGCCCTCGCCTTCCTACGCTTCCTCCCTTATTGCAGCAATCCTTGAACCAGGTTTATCACAATTGTAACATTTCCCTCTAGAATTTCCGTAACTTTTCCTCTTCTGCGGGCAATCCCTACTGAAGTGGCCTTCCTGATTACAGTTAAAACATATCCGGAGAGCTGCGCGGGGGTGTGTCTCCTCCCCCTTTGTCTCTGCTGCTCTTCTCCCTTTGTTCTAACTTTAACTCGTCTACATGTTCTGCCCATTCCAAAGTTTCATCGTAGTCATCCCCTAACTCAAATCCTAACTTCATTATCTTTTGATGGGCTTCTCCTAGCTCATCTTTAAACATCCCTAGCTTGAGCAATTCCAATTTTTGCACTTTTTGCTACAGCTGTGCACTGCACTACCCGTGCGGTCCCGTCTTTTATCTCTTCCAGCTTACTTATCTTAGCTTCCAACTCTTGAATTTGTTTTGTTTGAGTATCTATTTCTTTTATCTGTCCTCTGTAGCAGGCAAGTATTATTACATAGGCTTTCTCCGTTTTATTCTTATTCTGACTATCCCATCATTTCCTCTGACTGTCAGGTGAGTCTTCTGCCATCCTTGCTTTTTCATTTCTTTTATTAAGAAAACCAAATTAATAATGTCCAGTATAAAACAGCTGTCAATGGAAAGGGTTAATTCCTTTGCCAGTTTGTAAGAAGGCCTGACATTATTACGTGACTTCGCGAAATTTTTTAAACCTTTCCCGATATCAGAATTTTTTCCAAAGTCTTTGTGCTTCAAAACTTTCTTAGAAATTAGAAATCCATTAAAACAGCAGAAATCATTAGTAAAGCTGTCATTATTAGCTTTAAATAAAATGTTCACATCTAGAAAGACAGCATTTTAGATTAAACTCCAATTGTTTCTAAACTTCCAATTCAAATACTTGCCAAAGGGTTTTTTTTTTAATTGATTTAAAATGACACCACACATTTTTAATAGCTATTTTGTTTACTGAAATCCAATTTTATAATAAAGTACTGGCAACTGTGACTTCAAGGCCAGAGCTTATTTTCTCTTAGCTCTGTAAATCATAGTCAAAGCAATCAAGGAAATTGCCACACTTATTACATTTTCACACAAGCTATATACATTCCAGCATTTTGTTTTCTAAAGTCCCCTTCACTGAGCAAATCTTGTGTTTTATTTCTCTCAGCACAAAAGCTAAAACTTCTGTGCCGGTTCCATCTTTTTAAAAAATTGTCCTCTCAGCAACATATTTTCTAATTCCCAGTTTTTTTCCTTCCTTTACTGAGTTCGCATAGCTTAAATCTTTTCCCCTCGTTATCTCCAAAACCCTTTCCTGCTTGTTTAGACTGTTCGGGACCTTTCCTCGATAAGCACCGTCCATTTTAAAAAGATTTTCAAACCCGAAATTTATATCTCCTTTACTGCAGTGAAACTTTCTTGTAATTTAAAATCATTATCAACATAGAGTGTCTTTTATCTCTTTTCCAATATTTACACATTGAAACAAAGCCGAAATCTCACTGTGGCCATTATGAAGGTTTGGATTTCATTGGTTAATTACCCTCCAATTAAACCAATATCTTTTTCACAGTTAATATCAACTAGTATCCAGTAAGTTACGTATTTTTCCATTTAAATCTCCTTTCTACAAATTAGTCTTTGTATCTAACAAACATTTTACACAGAAGGCTGTGTCTCCGTCAATTTGTTAATTTAAACTACATAAGACAATCCGAAACCCTTTTTTTTCCAATTAGATGTTCGATTAGTTTTTGTATCTTTATCTTTTGATAAACAAGCTGTCCTTTGTGAATTTAATACAGCTTATACTTTGTTTTTTCCAGCAACTTATTCAACAGTCAAGAAAGCTTCCACGCGAACACTTTCACTTAAAGACAGACATTCACACCAAATTTTAATTTAATACAGCTTATCCAATGTTTTTTTCAGCAACTTAATGCATGCCATTTTTCATCTGGGTACGTTTACTCCTCTACCAGATTTCATGCACTGTTTCCCCTCTAATGTCCGGCTGGACTAATAATACTACTTGCCTCCCATTTTGGTTACTCCGAATGGAAGTGTCGGTTTTATTTTTCATCTTTCCTGCTAGCATTTATACCTGGGACCCTTTTGGTCCATATCTCAGAGACTCCCCTTGGTCTTCATTTTATCTCACTTTAGTTTTTCCTAAACATCCTGGGATCCCACTCCACTGTAGGTTGTATTCCTTCTTGTTCAGGCAATACACCTATCCCCTACCTTGGTTTTCAACCTTCTGTGGTTCACTATAACTTTGTTCTACAGATTACCTCCTTCTAGTTCTTTATACAGATTACCTCCTTCCCCGTCAATGCTACAGCTGCAGGTGGTACAAAAAACATACTCACTGCCATTACTAGCTGCCACATCATCCAGGTCGGAGGGTCTGCACCCTGCTCGCAGTGCCAATTCTTGGGGTAAAAGGAAGATTTCTTTCCTTAAAGGTGGACTCCCTGATATAAGGAATCGACACCTGTCCTCTGTATGGCGACCACAGATTCACTTAGACAAAAACTTTGGTTCACCGGTTTTATTATTCGAACATGCTCGGGAAATTTTCCGATGAACACTTCAAAGTACAAAAGTTCTACAAGCACAGTTATACGATTTTTCAATTTGTGCAACCCTCCTACAAAACCACCGATTGGCCTACTGCTCAGACTGGCTCTGCGTGGCTCTCTGCCGCCGCCTCCCCACCCCCCCCCCCCCCATCCATCTTCCATGGTGTCACCCTTCTGGAATGTGTTCAACTTTGCCTCAGTTTCTCATGATGTGTTGATTGACCTTGCTTCCCAGGGTATGGTATTTTTCTAGGATGTTGATTCTCCACTGCCTTTGTGTTTCAGTACTGAGTGTATGTTTTCATCTTCTATTTTTTGTGCTACTTCAGATGGTTCATTAACCATCAGGCATTGCTGCCTCCCTCTTCTTAACCCAATGTAAGCGAGTGTATAAGGGTGCTTTACATACATAAGCGAGTTTTACATAATCGGTCAATATTACAATCCATACCGTGAGACAGAGAAACTCCCGATTCCTCAGAGCCTCCTAATTCCCTTATGCTTCTTACTCAAGTGTATTTTTTCCTCCTTACACTTTCCATCACCAAGAACGACTACTTCCACCTCTGCCCCTGCCTCGGTTTACCTGTTGCTGAAACCCTCATCTATGCCTCTAGGCTTCACTATTCTAAACCTCTCCCAGCCGGCCTCCCACCTTCCACCCTACATAAACTTAAGCTCATCCAGAACTCTGCTTCCCCTATCCCAACTCACACCAAGTTCACCCATCACCCCTGTGCTCGCTCGCCTACATTGGCTCCAAGTCCGGCAATGCCTTGATTTTAAAATTCTCATGCCTTGTTTTCAAACCCTTCCCTAACTCTGTAACCTCCTCCAGCACTACACCCCTCCTTGACCACTGTGCTCCTCCAATTCTGGCCTCTTACACATCCCCGATTTTCATTATTCCACCATTGGCAGTCATGCCTTCAACTACTTAGACCATAAGCGCTGGAATTCCCTCTCTAAACCGCTGTACCTCACTACCCTGCTGTCTTCGTTTAAGATGCTCCTTTAAACCAACTTCTTCGATCAAGCTTTTCATCAACTATCCTGGGCCCAAATTTTTCCCAGCACTGGGCGCCGTTTTTTCAGTGATATTTCTGGCGCTGAAGCTCAGTTTGAAGATTCCCCAATGTTGGGGCGCCAGCGTCTACTACCAATGCCGGAATGTTTGGCACCAAACATTCTGGCGCTGGTGTACCTGTAAAAAAGGCTCCCGCGCCATTACCTCCTGAAAGAAATGTTTTAAGCACCGCACAGTCCCTAGAAGCACCATAGGAAAAACTCTTACCTTCAGTTACAGAAATCTGCACTGGCCCGCTCCTATCCCCTGCCAAAGAGCCTCCCCTGCTATTTTGTATAAACTTTATGCATCTTAAAAATAAATCGGATAAAGCAAAACTTACCATTAATGCTCCAAAATCCAAATAAAATAACTTCAAAGTCCGCGTTGACTGCTGCTGGAGCGACATCAGGAAAATAAAAGAAATCCAAATAAAACAAAGCCAAAGCTGGAGTGACTGCTGCTGGAGTATCAGACAAGGGAGGTCCCCTAAAAGGACGCAAAGTATTTTTTTTCTCCGCATGCGCGTTGCCCATGCGCATTTAATTGGTCGGATTTTTTGGGGATGGGGGTTGTTGGTGCGCATGCACAGTGAATTTAAAAACATTTTTTTTTTTCATGCATGCGCATTTAGGTGGCGGTTTTTATTTTTGCATTTCAGGTACACACTCGAAGCCCCGACCTACCAGATGGAATCGGGTAGCGCCAGCGCCAGAAGGTGAGTAGGAGTAAGAAAACTTAGAATTTTTATTTTCAGCACCTGGGGTCCTAAAAAAAATGTCCAGATGAGTGAGCACCATTATGTTTATTTTGGGAAACTTGAGCCCCTGATAACTACTTTATAGGTCGGGGTTAACTTTTGTATGATAACATGTCTATGAAGCATCTTGGAATGTTTTACTACATCAAGGGCTGGATTTTCAGGTGGTTTGCGACCGGGTTTTCGCCGCGTTTTGACCCTCCGCAGTGAAAACCCAGTCGCTAAACCCGGGCGGGACCCTCGGTTCCTTGTTTGTGGCGGCGCTTGGAAGCATCGCCGAGGAGAGTTGCGCCGGACGAGTTTCGGCACTCACCCGACCCATATACCACGCCCAGAATAGCGACAGGTAAAACCGAGTGGTGCAGCCCTGCCTGCAGCAGTAAGTTGGAAAACCTGAAAAAAAGTTAAGCTAAAGTTTTTGTTTTTTTGCAGCGATTTGTTAGGTAAGGGTCTTGGTAACATGTTTTGAATGTTTTTTTGATTTTTTTTTTGCACCCCTCCCAAGGCCTCTCCTGCCACGCTCCCAGCCCCGCACGAGAGTTGGCGAGGCTTGCGTTTTCACGCCGCAAATAATTGTGCATCACCTCCCTTTGCAATGCCATGTGCTGAAAGTTAGGCCTTAAATCAGGAACACATCGAAAACAGTCATTTTCACATATCGCTTGCGTTTTCGCCCAAAAAACCAAAAATCCGAAAATCCAGCCCCAAAGCTGCTATAAGTCCCACTCGGGAGACTTGAGGACAAAAATGTAGATTGACACTCCAATGTAGTACTGAGGGAATGCTGCACTATCGGAAGTGCTGTCTCTCAGTGGACATAAAAGATCCCAAGGCACTATTTTGAAGAAGAGCAGGGGAGTTATCTCCGGTGTCCTGGACAACTTTTATCCCTCAATCAACAGCTGAAACAGATTTATCCAGTCATTGTCACATTGCTGTTTGTGGGAGCTTGCTGTGCACACATTGGCTGCCGCGTTTCCCTACATTACAACAGTGACTACGCTTCAAAAAGTACTTAATTGGCTGTAAAGCACTTTGGGACGACCTGAAAGGCGATGTGAAAGGCGCTATATAAATACAATCTTTCTTTTCTATATTGTTCTGGATTCCCCCAGCAGAGGAATTTGTTTCTTTCCGGTCTGCACAATTCAACAAATTCAACAGGAGTTTCGAAATAAACAGGATAATGACTTCAATACAATGTGCATAGTGCAAGATATCAAAACCTTACCCTCTTGCACCAAACAAGACCAACTCACCCAGCACACATGCACAAAAGCTTCCTGTGAGTTTTTCTTTCTGTTGCCTGAAGAATAATTGGAAAATAAAAGCAAGCATCCCGCTGGATTATTATTCCCCAAAGGAAACAGGCATCATAGGGTTTACAACATAAATCTAGTTTATCTGATACAGAACTCACTCTCACAATAGGAGAGTCTTACAATGTTTCCTACATTACAACAGTAACGACACTGCAAAAGTACTTAATTGGCTGTAAAGCAATTTGAGACGTCCAGTGGTCATGAAAGGCGCTATATAAATCCAAGTCTTTCTTTAGGAAGTCTGCCTGGCTGCAGGTCACTCAGAAGTATTTCATTGCTTACTTGCTATGTAATTAAGCAATGATTAAGGAAGGTGCTACACGCTACTGAATAATACATGCAAGGATTAATATGAGCAAAAAGCACAGTGTACCACCGAACTGAATGTGAATGCATTATATTAGAGAATAACATAAATGCTATCATTATGTTTCAAAAAGCAGCCACTACAGTTCTTCCACATTCTCATTTGCAGATGATTAGCTTCTAAACCCAATTTACTTGCATTTTTCATAACCAATTATCCAGCAATTTCAGTATTATACGTGTGCAAAGCACAATAAAATAGCTGGTCATTGGCACTGGAGATTGCAATGTTATAATGGTGTTGTTATGGGATCAGTGCCAAACTCCAGGCGCAGTGAACACCAGAGAAGTCATGGAATTAAACATTAATCTCCCAGACACTGCTGCAAGGAATCGGGGAGAAAAGTTGTGTAATGTTTGTTTTACATTTTCTTTCAACACTTTTGTTTATTAGTTAGATTATTATAATAGTAACTGTACCTGCAACAGTGCAGCACTTGCTCAGTACTACACTGAAGTGTCAGCCTGGATTGTGTGCTCAAGTCTCTGGAGTGGTACGTAAACCCACGGTCTGCTGACTCAAAGAAAAAAAAAGACTTCTATTTATATAGCGCCTTTCGCGACCACTGGACAGTCTCAAAGCGCTTTACAACCAATGAAGTACTTTTGGAGTGTAGTCACTGTTGCAATGCAAGAGTGCTGCCCACTGAGCCACGGCTGACACTGTGAAGATGTGACGGTCTGTAACTAGGCAGTTGGATAAATCTTGATGCGACTGAATAACTTTTTCATATTGGGAACCCGAGGTAATGAAGCAAGGCTCACTTAGCATGACATCACTAAGGACTGATGGCGAGGTGAATCAGGAAGTATTGGTAAAGTGACACCATGGTTAGATTTTAAAGCTCATAGACTAGAAAGGCTGAGAAGCTCAGGGCTTGTTGGTTGTCCTGGAGTTGGAATAGGTGATAGAGCAATGAGCGAAGAACAGAGTGAGGATGCTGGATGGACGTAGGCCATGTTAAATCATGTGGTACAGCTGTGATTTTCTCAATCACACCCTCACCTCTGCCTTTAATGCCCTTGTTCCCAGTAAAACTCTTACGCTCTCCCACCCTGGTCATTTCCCTTGATATGTTTTCGCTCCCTTATGTCCAAGTGTTGCAGACTTAAATGGTGCACAACTGGTTTAGCCATTCTTTGCCAGATCTGACTGGACCACATTCTGCCAAAACTGTTCACTGCTCCAGGATTATCCTGGAATGCATAGGTAACCCCCGGTTTCTTTTCTATACTACTAATCAAATCTTTAAACACCTCTGTGATATCTTCTTCACGACATCATAAACACACACATACAAGATGGCTCTATAGGAACTTGCCAGGTGACCTTGTCACATGATGCTTTCATTGTATTTCGAACAGCAGTTGCATAACACAGTAGTCCACTAGATGGAGCAGTAGTCCATTAGGTGGAGCTCCATATTACAACCCCGACCTGTGTGAGAACACCACCGCAGGTCGGGGCTATAAATAGAGCTGGAGCGCCGGGCCCTGGAACATCGTGGTGGAGGTGTGGTGAATGAGGGTACCAGGCCGAGAAAAGCCAAGGGCCCAGGGGCAGCACAGACGTGCCCACACTGTGATATGTGTGCGCATTAGGTCCGTGCAGCAGAGCAGGTCTCCAGTCGTCCTGGTTCAACCCTTGCCACTGGATAAAGGCCTAGCTCTGTCAAGCCCATGAAGTGGCTGATGTGCAACGGTCACCACATGTTAAAAAAAAATCCACGCACAGGCATCTTCCACCCCCTCAACTGGAGTTCGGGACTAGAACATCAGGTCCTTCATTGAAACATCTGTGAACTCTCGTGGAAGCAAGTCATCCTCGTTTGAGGGACCGCCTATGATGATATCAAAGCATGGCAACAGGAGCCAACCATCCATTTGACTGGTTTAATTGTAGGGTTCTTAACAAAGGAATGTGATGAGAAATCATTAAACATCTATCACATATGGGCAAGCACATCAGAGAGTGTAACCCATGACAAGAATACATGTAAGGACAGGTTCACCATCAGATGCTCCCAGTGAGTAGCAGTACTCACAAGGGGCGCTGGTTGGGAAGTCCGTGATTCTTCATCCATTAAAATAACGATTTCCCGACTGACCCCTTGCTGGAAGTGCCCGATTGAGGAAACAACCCTATACACTCAGTCCCTCGATGTGTCGCTAACTGAAACCCGCTCCAGACATGCACCACCGCCCAGTGCGTTGCTGAGATGTCCGGTCTAGAAGGTCCCCAGAGTCAATCCGTGAGGGTTAAAGTGCGCCAGGACACTCCGGAATGAGACACTGGCTCTTGACACACTGGCAGCTGGCGAGAAATAGTCCAAGAAGTATAGAAAATATCTCATGTTATCCAGATGTTTAGGCACAATTATCAGTTTATGATTTGATCATTACACTATTGCAGCTCCTGCATACGTTGTCATGTATGCAACTATCATTGTAACCCATGTAAAAGCTGACCTAAGTTGTACACCTTGAGAACATTGACCACAAGGGGGTGAACTTAGAAACATAGAAACATAGAAAATAGGTGCAGGAGTAGGCCATTCGGCCCTTCTAGCCTGCACCGCCATTCAATGAGTTCATGGCTGAACATGCAACTTCAGGACCCCATTCCTGCTTTCTCACCATACCCCTTGATCCCCCTAGGAGTAAGGACTTCATCTAACTCCTTTTTGAATATATTTAGTGAATTGGCCTCAACAACTTTCTGTGGTAGAGAATTCCACAGGTTCACCACTCTCTGGGTGAAGAAATTCCTCCTCATCTCGGTCCTAAATGGCTTACCCTTTATCCTTAGACTGTGTCCCCTGGTTCTGGACTTCCCCAACATTGGGAACATTCTTCCTGCATCTAACCTGTCTAACCCCGTCAGAATTTTAAACGTTTCTATGAGGTCCCCTCTCATTCTTCTGAACTCCAGTGAATACAAGCCCAGTTGATCCAGTCTTTCTTGATAGGTCAGTCCCGCCGTCCCGGGAATCAGTCTGGTGAACCTTCGCTGCACTCCCTCAATAGCAAGAATGTCCTTCCTCAGGTTAGGAGACCAAAACTGTACACAATACTCCAGGTGTGGCCTCACCAAGGCCCTGTACAACTGTAGCAACACCTCCCTGCCCCTGTACTCAAATCCCCTCGCTATAAACTTGTGGGAGACACTCCTAACCTGGACTTTCAGGTATAAAAGGGGAAGCTCCACCCACCTTCATCACTTGAGGTCTTGGTAATAAAGGTAACTGGTCACAGAGTGACCTTCTCTCAAGTATGGGCCTCGTGTGCATTTATACTGTATAGTAAGGACATATCATTGACGACAAGAAACTGGGATTTAAACCACGCGAGCATGGCCATTAGCAGCACAAACGAGAGGTACTGTGTTAGTGATGATTGGGATGACTTTATTGAGAGACTACAGCAAAGTTTTGTCACTAAGGAATGGTTGGGACAGGATTCGGCCGACAAACGCAGGGCTCATCTCCTGACGGTTTGTGGATCCAGAACGTACTCCCTGATGAAGGACCTTCTAGCACCAGAGAAGCTGGCGGACAAGACGTTCGAAGAGCTCAGTAAGTTGATTGGGGAACACCTTAAACTGGCGAGCAGCATGCGCATGGCGAGACACCGGTTTTACACGCACCGGCAGCGAGAAGGGCAAAGCGTTCCAGACTTCGTGGCAGATCTCTGGCGACTGGCGAGCCTATGTAAGTTCCCAGATGCATGCAGAGCGGAGATGCTGCGAGACTTTTTTGTTGAGGTCATCGGGCATGCTGGGGTTTTCAGGAAACTGATTGAGACCAAAGACTTGACCTTGGAAGCGGCGGCTCTGATAGCCCAGACATTTATCTCAGGGGAGGAAGAGACCAGAATGAAGTATGACAAAAATCTTGGCTCAAATGCGGCAAACAACCAGGGAGTCAACATTGTTAACGTGGCACACAGTTCTCTCGGCAGACAAGGGCAATCGGACATGCCCCAGCATGTAGACGAACCCAAAGGGAGAATTCAACAGAGACAATGGCTAGCTGAACGGCGATTCACACCATCGCAATGGACAATGTGGTCAGTAATGGGGCCATCAACACCTTTTAATGGTGCGCTTAAGTTACAGAGACAGTCAGAGACGATCGACTGGTAATGGACCTTTTGTTTCCAACAACGGGGCCTCCAGCTCATGCTGGAGGTGTGGAGGCAAACATCCAGCCAGAACTTGCAGGTATCAGCAATATACCTGCAGAAACCGAAACGTCAGCGGTCACTTGGCGCGTATGTGCAGGAAGCCTGCTGCCAGGTTGATCAACGAGGAGGACGGGCCCGATGTAAGCCCTACGAAGCCAAATGAATACTGGGGGAAATCGCTGGAAGCTGAAGTTCAACGAGTTCATGTGGAGCACATATACAGTTCATGTACCAGGACGCCACCGATAATGATGAAAGTGCTCCTCAATGGCATCCCAGTATTAATGAAGCTAAACACAGGGGCCAGCCAGTCCCTGATGAGTATCAAACAGTTCGAAAGGTTGTGGGTGTCCAAGGCCAGGAGGCCAAAATTATTGCCGATTGACGCACAGCTATGGACATATACAAAGGAGATCATTCCGGTGCTAGGCAGCGCCACAGTAGTCGTGACCCACAAAGATTCGGAGAACAGGTTGCCACTCTGGATTGTCCCGGGGGATGGTCCCGCACTACTGGGGAGGAGTTGGCTTGCTGTCATGAACTGGAACTGGGGTGATGTCAATGCAATTTCTTCTGTGGAGTGAGTATCATGCTCACAGGTCCTGGACAAAGTTGACTCATTATTTCAACCCGGCATCGGCACTTTCAAGGGGGCCAAGGTAGTGATTCACATAAACCCGGACGCCAGGCCAGTACACCACAAGGCCAGAGCGGTACCGTACGTGATGCGGGAAAAGATAGAATGCGAATTGGACCGCCTGCTGAGGGAAGGCATCATCTCGCCAGTCGAATTCAGTGACTGGGCGAGCCCGATCGTGCCGGTGCTCAAGGCGGATGGGTCGGTCAGGATATGTGGCGATTACAAGGCCACCATCAATCGGGTGTCACTCCAAGACCAGTACCCGCTACCGAGAGTGGAGGACCTCTTTGCGACACTATCCGGTGGCAAACTTTTTTCAAAATTGGACCTGACCTCAGCTTACATGACCCAGGAGCTGGCGAGTGAGTCGAAGAAGCTGACCACCATCACAACACACAAGGGGTTGTTTGAGTATAACAGATGTCTGTTTGGGATTCGTTCAGCCGCCGCGATCTTTCAGCGAAATATGGAAAGTCTCCTCAAGTCGGTTCCAGGGATGGTGGTTTTTCAAGACGACTTCCTCATCACGGGTCGCAATACTGAAGAACACCTCCACAACCTGGAGGAGGTGCTATGCAGACTGGACAGGGTAGGACTGCGACTGAAAAAGGCGAAATGCATCTTCTTAGCTCCAGAGGTAGAATTCCTGGGGAGGAGGGTAGCAGCAGATGGGATCAGACCTACTGCGTCCAAAACGGAAGCGATCCAGAGAGCACCCAGACCCCGTGACACAGCGGAGCTGCGTTCGTTCCTGAGGTTCCTGAACTATTTTGGTAACTTTCTTCCCAAATTGAGCACGCTGTTAGAGCCGCTACACGTGCTCCTACGCAAAGGTCGCGATTGGGTCTGGGGGGGACAGCCAGTAAAGGGCTTTTGATAGAGCACGTAATTTGTTATGCTCCAACAAACTGTTAACGTTATATGACCCGTGTAAGAAACTTGTTCTAACGTGCGATGTGTTGTCCTATGGGGTCGGGTGTGTGTTGCAGCATGTGAATGCCAATGGTCAGTTACAGCCGGTAGCTTATGCCTCCAGAAGTCTGTCCGAGGCAGAAAGGGGCTACGGGATGGTAGAAAAGGAAGTGCTAGCATGTGTATATACAGTAAAAAAAATGCACCAGTACCTGTTTGACAGGAAATTTGAGCTGGAGACAGATCACAAACCCCTAACGTCCCTTTTGGTCGACAACACGGCCATAAATGTGAATGCATCGGCCAACATACAGAAGTGGACACTCACGTTAGCCGCCTATGACTACACAATTCGACAAAGACCGGGCACTGAAAACTGCGCCGATGCACTCAGCAGGCTCCCACTAGCCACCACTGAGGGGGCAACTGAGCATGATGCGGAGATGGTCATGGCTGTTGAAGCTTTCGAAAGCGAAGGCTCACCTGTGACAGCCTGTCAGATTAAAGTCTGGACAAATAAAGACCCGCTACTGTCTTTAGTTAAGAAATGTGTCCTGAATGGGGACTGGGCAGCCATGTACGGGGCATGCCCTGAGGAATTTAAACCGTTTCATAGGCACAAGGATGAACTCTCGATTCAGGCCAATTACCTACTGTGGGGAAACCGAGTAGTCATGCCCCAGATGGGCAGAGAGGTGTTTATCAGAGAACTTCACAATGAGCACCCGGGCATTGTCATGATGAAGGCAATTGCCAGGTCACACGTTTGGTGGCCAGGGATAGATGCAGACCTGGAACTTTGTGTTCGCAGGTGCAACACGTGTGCTCAGCTGGACAATGCACCCAGGGAAGCCCCCCCTTAGGCCCTGGTCCTGATCCGCTAAGCCATGGTCACGCATCCATGTGGACTACGCAGGTCCTTTCATGGGAAAAATGTTTTTGGTTGTAGTAGACGCCAAGTCCAAATGGATTGAGTATGCCATTTTAAACTCAAGCACATCCTCTGCCATGGTAGAAAGTCCACTGGAAATGTTCGCCGCCCATGGTCTACCGGATGTCTTGGTCAGCGACAATGGCCCGTGCTTCACAAGCACTGAATTCCAGGACTTCATGGCAGGCAATGGAATCAACCATGTCAGAACGGCTGGCCTCAAACGGCCAGGCGGAACGAGCAGTGCAGATAATCAAACAGGGGAGGCTCAGAATCCAAGGGGGTTCACTACAAAGCCGCTTATCATGCTTCCTGTTGGCCAATAGATCCCGACCACACTCGCTCATAGGGGTTCCACCCACAAAGCTGCTAATGAAAAGGACGCTCAAAACCAGGTTATCCCTTATATACCCCACTCTGAAAGAAATTGTTGAGAGCACGCGTCAGTTACAATGTGACTACCATGACAGGAATGCGAGGGCGCAATGTATTGATGTCAATGACCCTGTTTATGTCCTTAATTACGCTGCAGGGCCCAAATGGCTCGCAGGCACTGTGATTGCCAAAGAGGGGAATAGGGTTTTGGTAGTTAAACTTACCAATGGACAAATCTGCCGCAAACACGTGGATCAAACTAAAAGGAGGTTCAGCAACCCCAGAAAAGAAGCAGAGGAAGAATACGACATAGAGTTTACTCCACCACAGGTGACCGAACACCGGAACCAAGTGGAGGAGAGTCCAGTGGGCAGTCCGGACAGGCCTGAGGCACCGCAAACAGCAGATATTCAGGCCAGCGCCCAACAACCGGAGCCCCAACTCAGGCGCTCTACAAGGGAGTGTAAACCACCAGAGAGACTTAACCTGTGATCCCAATAAGACTTTGGGGGGGAGGTGATGTCATATATTCAACTAACATTGTAACCTATGTATAAGCTGACCTAAGTTGTACACCTTGAGAACATTGACCACAAGAGGGTGAACTTGTGGGAGACACTCCTAACCTGGACTTTCAGATATAAAAGGGGAAGCTCCACCCACCTTCATCACTTGAGGTCTTGGTAATAAAGATAACTAGTCACAGAGTGACCTTCTCTCAAGTATGGGCCTCGTGTGCATTTATACTGTATAGTAAGGACATATACATATTATCCTGAGTGCATTTAACCCTGCAGTGTAGCACATGGTGTAGCTAGAATATCTGTTAGCACCTGGTCTCAATAAATTAACAGTTTACATCAAGAAAGCACAATCAAATGTAAAATATCCTCATTTTACTATCAAATAAATAGAAAATTAACATGGACATTAAAATGGATGTCTGTCACCTAGCATGATTTTTTTAAATTCTATCTCTTGTTCCTCGGTCTTTCCTGGGTCTCCCTTGTTATTTTTTTCATCCCTGTTCTTTCACTCAGCAAAATTTTGGCCACTTTTGGCAATCGGTTTTAGAGTAAGTTTGTTTTCCAATCCCCTTCCACGTGTTCTCCCTTACTCGCCGGCATCTTTGAGTTCAGACGTCGCTCAGTGGGTAGCACTCTCGCCTCTGAGTCAGTAGGGTTCAATTCCCACTCCAGGGACTTGAGCACAAAATCCAGGCTGATACTCCCACTGTTGGAGGTGCCACCTTTTGGATCAGACCTTTAGCCGAGGCCCGGTCTGACTTCTCTGATGCATTTAAAAGATCCCATGGCACTATTTTGATGAAGAGCTGTGGAATTCTCCCCAGTGTCCTGGCCAATATTTATCCCTCAAACAACATTACAGAAAAACAGATTACCTGGTCACCATCACACTGCTGTTCATTCAGGCAGAATTACATTTAAAACTAGGGCAGATCAAGGTCTTCCCAGCTTCCATAATGATAGCGAAAGACCTCTTAAAACTATATGGCTTACAGTTTTAAGAAAGAACTGCCTCCATGGTTGTAAAACAGCATTGTTACACATTTGGGGATTGAAATTGACGCTTTTTAAAGGCCCCCGGGCGCGACCCATCCGCAATTGCCCCCAGGGCAGGGTTTCCGCCGCGCACCCTGTTTCTGCCTCACCCGGCGCTCCGACACGTTGTCAGGCACGTGCCGACCCCTTACCGCCTGGCGGCAACCCTTCGTCCGCCCCGGGGGTCGGGTGGAATTGCCCCGCGGGAGTGCAGCTGGCACCAATCGATGCCACTGACAGTTTTGTGAGGCAGGAAGCTGCCAGTGGCTGGGCGGTGCATCCGCCCTTAAAGGGGAGGTTGCACCGCCGTGGCTGGCATTTTGTTTTAATTGTCGATTGACTCTGCAGTCAGCCTGGCGACAGCAGCTGCTGGTTCAGCCAGGCCACCAACAGGCAGCCCGGCATGCCCTCTTGGCTGCTGGGCTACTGGCCTGGCCGAAACCCTCCCTGGTGGCCCAATGGGTGCCAAGGAGCCCAAACTAGGCCTCGCAGCGTCCTTCCCCTTTAAGTGAAGGGGAGGGATGGTGCTGCGCGTCAGCCCCACCTGGGTGATGGACACTGCCCCGCTCCTGATGCCAACCCGCCCCTACACCACCTCGATGTTTCAGGGCCCGGTGCTCCAGCTCTTTTTATAGCCCCGACCTGCGAGAGAACATCACCACAGGTCGGGGCTATAAATAGAGCTGGAGCATGCCACTGCAGCTTCGAGCGCGAGCCGCTCCACGTGTGCGACGGCATCGAGGTGGGCGACTGGGTGACGTCATCAAGACGTCGTTTGGAGCGTGGGCAGGAGCATCGCTGGGCCCTGGTAAAGCAGAGGAGCATGGAAGGTCGTGGCGGACTTGCGACGAGTGATCGGGGCATAGGAGTGATGAGGGATCGTGGCCGAGATTTGATGAGTGATCGTGACAGAGGTGCGGCGAACGCTTGGTGCGGAGGAGCGGCGAGGGATCGTGGCGGAGGTGCGGCAAATGAGGGTACGGGGCCCAGAAGAGCCGAGGGCCCAGGGGCAGCACGGGCCAGCCCACACAGCAATATGTGTGCGCACTAGATCCGTGCAGCAGAGCAGGTCTCCAGTCGTCCCTTGCCACTGGATAAAGGCCTAGCTCTGTTGAGCCCGTGTGGTGGCTGATGTGCAACGGTCACCACACGTTAAAAAAATCCACGCACAGGCATCTTCCACCCCTTGAATTGGAGTTCAGGACTGGAACATCGGGTCCTTCATTGAAACATCTGTGAACTCATGTGGAAGCAAGTCATCCTCGTTCAAGGGACCGCCTATGATGATGTCACTGCCTCAAACAGCGCCCCAAAGCCCTGGGAGGCGGTGACAAAGTTCAAGTGCCGAATTTTAAGCTTCTTCCCTCCAACTTCCACCCCAAGTAGGGCAGAGGGCGATTTCCAGCCCTTGATGTTCATGTGAAAAACTAACTCTAAGAACACTCAACCAGTGACATGAACAACATGACTGTGCAACATGACACGTGGAGGGTCGGAACAGGTGCGAGACCGCCGGCATTAGTGCCGCTCGGCAAATTCAGTGTGCTGGTACCGGCGGCACAGAAGAGTATTGCCCGGGAGCGTATCGCCGGTGTGCAACGTCTCCCGGCATCGACAAGGATACAAAATTTGGTTTGCGCTGCAACGTAGCGCCCCCTAGTGACGCCGCCAGAGAAAGCTGATGTGCAAAGCTCTCCCGGGCCGCTAAGGGAAGGAATGACTGCATGAGGTAAGGGTGATTTTTTTTTTTGTGATTTAACTTTATTTGGGGTGAGTAATGTATTTTGTGTGATTTTGGTTCCGATTCTTTTTTTTGCAGGGAAGCCGAGGGAGCTATGAAGCCCAGCTCTTTCACACGGGTTATTCAGTTGCTTGCCCGATCTAGCGCCCTAAGAGAAGCGTGGAACACTTCCCTTAGTCGCTCCACTCCACTGTCAGGACGCAAAAACTGTATTTTGTGGCTGCCGTCGCTAACCATTTTCTGGCGCTAAATTTAGCAATTGCCCGGCATTAGCGCCTTAAAAACTCTCCAACCGAATTTCCAGCCCTTTGATCCTTCCTAAAGTGTGGTGCCCAAAATTGGACACACTACTCCAATGGAGTCTAACCAGTGATTTATAAAGCCTTTAGAGTGTAATAAAACAATTGACTGGGTGATGCAATGCAACACATGTCCACCACTGGGAACATGATCTGATGAAAGGTCATTGACCTGAAACATTAGCTCTATTTCTCACTGCACAGATGCTGCCCGACATTCTGAGTGTTTCCAGCATTTTCTGTTTATATTCCATCACTGGGACCTGGATTCAAATCCAGCCTCTGTAAAGCATCATGGAACATTTTCTATGTTGAAACATTATATTAATGCCACAGATACAAGATTAAATTTAATGGTTTAGAACAGATGGCAAGAGAAACGTCCTCACACAGAGACTGTGGGATTCACTTCCAGAGGTAGTGGTTGAGGCAGAATCGATGTCAACTTTCAAGTTAAATTGAATAGGTGGATGAAGAAAAAAGGAATAAAGGGATATGGGAACAGGGTCGCTAAACGTCATTAAACTATTTGTTCATGTGGAGGATAAGCGCCAACCCAGACCTGTTTCTCTGTTGTAACTCCTATGTAGTTGTAAGAGCTATTATGGTGCTGGAGAAGTTCAAAGAATTCTTTGAAATGTTTGAATATATCCTCAGTGATCCACTCCATTAATCAACTAAAGTCTGGAACTGGAAAGACACTGTTGAATCTGAAGACTCCAAAAATTCTCTGCCTGAATCAAGTTTGGCTCTACCTAAGCACTGAAAAGAAAAAAAGCCTTGCATTTATAAAAGCGCCTTTTATGACTTAAAGATGTCCTAAAGTGCTTTACAGCTAATGAAGTACAGGTACAACGTCTAAAATCTGGCTGTCCGAAAACCGGACATTTTTGAGAAAATCCCATTTGATATTCAGTAACATAAAATCCAGAATTATTGTCCAAAAACCGGTGGGCCGGTCTAGTTACCTGCTTCGCCGCTATGTTTTCGGATTTGAGACGTTGTACCTGTAGTGGGGAGGCGGCCAAGATGGTGGCCGCCCAACCACCGAGCGTCCCCAATCCGATGACATCGGGCGGCGAGGGACGAGGAAACCGGTAAAAAAAAGATAAAAAACGCAGCGTCGGGGGGCCGTGGGCGGCGAGAATCAGCGGGAATTGGCAGGCGGCGAGGAGCGGAGGAGCGGTGGGAATCGGTGGGCATCGAGGATTGGTGGATCGGCGGGTGGCGAGGAGCGGATGATCAGCGGGCGGCGAGGAGTGCCAACAGTGAGGTCCGAAATCCGGAAAAATCCAAACCCAAGGTTGCCGGATTTGAGACGTTGCAATAAAGTACAGTTGTAATAAAGTATTGTTGTAATGTAGAGAAAGCAATAGCCAATTTGAGCACAGCAAAGTCCCACAAACAACAAATGTGATAATGGCCAGATAAGCTGATTTTCTTTTTGTGATTTTGCTTGAGGTATAAATATTGGCCCCAATGCTCACTGCATCTTCTTTCCCACCTTCTCTCTTACTGTCATTAATCTGGGGCCTGTTGTACTGTGTCCATAATTAGGTTACTTCCCAAATAAAAAATAGAGGAAGGTTTAGATTTATGACCCTATTTGATGGTTAGAATTACATGATGCCACACAACCAAAATGTGTGTATTTATTTTTGCTGTTGTTAATAGTATCCTACTATAAATGCTTTATTAAGTTCTCTTTCCATTATAATTGGTTTTGAACATGCAGCAATAGATAATGCCCTGAAATTCCGAGGAGGGCTTCCCACAGGTAAATCCTGAAAAAATAGAAATAAACTGTGCATTTACCTGGAGCTTCTGCGCACGTTGGGACTTCCGATTCACAGGCCTCCTCTCCCAATGATGCACAGCGCGTGCACGTCAGGACATCCGCAGGAGTCACGTGTGCCTGGACACCCAATCACAGGTAAGTATTTTCTCATTCATAGCAACGAATCTCCTATACTATGAATGAGAAAAACCCCAAAATGCACAAATACTATACAAAACATTTTTAAAAAATAACTCACACGATAAACTAATAGAAATTAAAAATGTTACACATGTTTTTTTTAATTAAAAAAAATTCCAGATTTTTAAAAAAAGTTAGGGTTAGGGTTTAAAATAAAATTATCTGGGTGGACAGGGTTTTAGCATAAATATGTTTTTTTATTTTTATTTTAATCATGTTTTTGCTATGTTTTTAAACTCTTACGCCTGTAAAAGTAGGCTATACGCCTGCTTTTTCAGGCACAAGATTTTAAAGGACATTTGCAGGGCAAGGTATTCGTAAATATCGGAAATCTTGCCCTACAAGTGTCCTCGCTCCTGAGATACGGAGGATCTGTCAAGCCAGAAATTTGACAGATCGGAAATGCCGGTTTTCAGCGCATGCACATTGCGCTCTAAAAGCCGGCTTTTCCGATGCCTTCCCGGGTCCGTAGAAATTTCGTACGGACCCGGGACATTAGAATTTCAGGGTCTATTGACCAATGGTCTTACATGGAAATAAAATGCTCTCTCGAACGTTTGATCATTTCTATAGCGCCTTGCATGACCTTAGGACGTCCCAAAGCACTTTACAACCAATGAACTACTTTTGAAGTATAGTCACTGTTATAATGTAGGAATATGAGGCAGCCAATGTGCACATAGCACAGTCCCACAAACAGTAATCAGATAAATGAGCAGATACTCTGTCTTTATTTTAGTGACATTAGTTGAAAGATAAATGTT
This sequence comes from Pristiophorus japonicus, assembly GCF_044704955.1. Lineage (NCBI taxonomy): Eukaryota > Metazoa > Chordata > Chondrichthyes > Pristiophoridae > Pristiophorus > Pristiophorus japonicus. The sequence goes on along the minus strand of NC_091990.1, from coordinate 19,689,409 downwards.
GGCCAGGACATCAGCAGAGCTCCCTGCTTTTAGATGATCTTGACAAAATATTGCTGACAAGAGCAGGTTTAACAAAAATGTGAGGGGCCAAATGCCATAGTTATTCAGATGTAAGTAATATCCTGCCAACTGGAGAAGTCCATCAAGTTATATAAGGGTGAAATATAAGATACTGTCAGTAATAACAGATGAACATTGAACATATTTTTATGCCTGTGTGCATCAGTTATTCTAATCTAGGCATTAACCCCTTTAAAAGTAACAGATTAATTCTTCATTTAAAATAGTGGACAGAGGAAACTTGTACGAATGCCTTAAAGCATTGACCCACAATTATCACTAGCATTAATCGCCTATTAAATCCAGCCAAATCGGCCCGAATTTGGCAATTTCAAAGATCGTTGTTGTGGGAAATGGAAAAATACAATCCTAGTGCGGTAGGAGGTGTTCTTCTGATTTGGAATGGGGTCCAATCTCCACAAATGATATCCCTCAACCTCATGAGCACCAATCTCATAAAAAGTTGAATCTATTATTTAGTAAAGATAGATCCAAGAATTTTTTTTCTGCAGTGCTCTAATGTATTAAAATATTATTTTCAATTGAAGTGACTTCAATGGAAACAGGTGTCAGTGACATCAAGGAAAAATCTCCATGATACTTGCTACTTTAGAAGTCCATCTTAGACAGTTAAGACAGGGAGCCTGAAATCGAAAGTGTTAGGTTTCAAGGTGAATCACTTTCAGAAGTGCACGGTGTAAGCTGAATTTAAAATGAGGGTTCAGAGCCACAGGTAAAATAAAAGATGAATCAGAAATGTCAGTCAGTGCTAGCATCTCGAGAGATGTCACAGAGATTAGCGAGGAAAGCACTCAGAGTAAGATTAGCCAGCTCTTGACCTATTCTTAGCTGCCTGCTGCTTCCAACTGAGACGTTTACTGTGGTTAGCTTGCTGTGAATTGCAGTTAATTTGAATTACTTGCAGAACAGTCACGATACATCACTCTTTGAGATGTCCCAGGAACATGAGAGGTGCTTTATAAATGCAAGTTCTTTGTTTCTTAAGATTTTCTGCCAACTGATTAATACTTGGGAATCAGCCAATACTTGTACAGGTTGAACCTCCCTTATCCGGCACCCTCGAGATCTGGCCTGTGCCGAATTAGGGATTTTGCCAGATGAGGGGAGGTCAGCCCAAGGGGGGAGGAGGTCGGCGTGCCCTCGGACGGCCGCGAAGGAAGTGTCAGCGGAACAGGTGTCAGCATGACCCCAGCGGGCCGAGTGTAGACTCAGCTCCAGCGAGTGTCGGCGCGGCCCCAGCGGCCGAGTGTAGACGCAGCTCCAGCGAGTGTCGGCGCGGCCCCAGCGGCCGAGTGTAGACGCAGCCCCAATGGGTGTCGGTGCGGCCCGAGCGGGCCGAGTGTAGACGCAGCCCCAATGGGTGTCGGTGCGGGCCGAATGTAGACGCAGCCCCAATGGGTGTTGGCGCGGCTCCAATGTCGGGGTGGAGGTCGGCCGCCTTATGCGCATGCGTCCCCGTATCGAGGGGTGGTGCCGGATAATGGAGGTCCAACCTGTATTAGCTATATAATAGACTAAAAATGTTACGTCTGCCTGCACTTCCTGTCCCAGTTGACAAAAAAGTGTGCCAAAAACATAACAACAGCAAGTTAAAGTTTTATAGACGGGAAGTGCAAGCAGACAAAACTCTTTTCTCATTGTAAATTTATATTTATAATTGAAACTGCCAATGTGATGACACTGTAGAGCCTCAGTTTTGCATCACCCACCTCCCCAGCCTGTTCTACAGAGAGACTCCGGTGCTCCAACCAACTCTGAGGGAGTGCTGCATTGTTGGAGGTGCCATCTTTCGGATGAGATGTTAAAGCGAGGCCCTCTCAAGTGGACATAAAGGGCTGGATTTTCCCGGTGGTTTGTGACCGGGATTTTGCTGTGTTTTGACCCTCCGCGGCGAAAGATGGGACGCTCGCCCGCGATCCTCGGTTCAGTTTTTGCGGAGGCGCTTAGAAGCACCGCCGGGGAGAGCTGCACCAGAGGTGTAAAGACACGCATTGCGACACCGTCCGAGTTTCGAGACTCACCTGACCTGTACGCCACGAAACGTGCCTTGCGATGACCGCCAGGGACCTGCCGGTGGCGGTAAGTTGAATAAACTGAAAATAAGGTAAGTTAAAGTTTATATTTTTTCATACTTTTGCAGCAATTTGTGAGGTAAGGGTGTTGGTCATCTCTCGGAGCGCTCCCTGCCCCGCACTAAATTTGGCGAGGATACCATTTTTGTGCCGCGAAAATAGTGCAACGCCTCCTTTTGCCCTGTGCCCTGATGCAGACCCTAAATGCCGAAGTTAAGTAATTAATCGGTAAGGCTAATTGGGCGGTAATTTACCCGCCCCAAAAACAGAGAGGTCGAAAATCCAACCCTTTAAAGGATCCCATGGCACTATTTCGAAGAAGAGCAGAGGAGTTCTTCCCCTGTGTCCTGGCCAATCCCTCAATCAACACAACAAAAACAGATTATCTGGTCATTATCAGATTTGTTTGTGGGAGCTTGCTGCGCGCAAATTGGCTGCCGCGTTTCCTACATTACAACAGTGACTACACTCCAAAAGTACTTCATTGGCTGCAAAGCGGTTTGAGACGTCCGGTAGTCATGAAAGGCGCTAAATAAATGCAAGTCTTTCTTTTATTTTAATAATATAAAGTCAAAGTATAATTTTTTTAAATGGGAACTGAATTAGTTCTGTGCACCCTGGCCCAATTATTCCCTGCCTCTAATCAGACTTCACCTGAATACTACTCTTGGTCATGTCTCCTTTTGTGCAATGATGTGGTAAATTCACTAGTTGAAAATGAAAGGCTACTTTGTTTTTGAACAATATCCAGCATTCCATATACAAATTCCTTGCACGTGAAATTTGTAAGGGATAGTGGGACATGTCCATTTTTTAAAGTAGGCTCCTATAGTAAAAGCAAGCCTATTGGCTTGTCTATACCTGGGGCTTTAGCCAGTAACATGTAACAAGGTTGCACCAGGAATTTCACTCCAGTGGTCGCTGGGATTAAGGAATCAACAATTCGCATTTATATAACGCCTTTAAGGCAGTAAAAACATCCCAAGGCAGGTAACAGGAGCGAGTATCAAACAAAATCTGACACCAAACCGCATAGGAGATATTAGGGCAGGTGACTAAAATCTTGGTCAATGAGTTTTATGGAGCATCTTAAAGGAGGAGAGAGAGGTAGAGAGAAAGCTCAGCTCAGGGTCCAATCGGACGCCAAGGTGCGAACAGTCTGGTTCAGCCTCAGTCAGTGCCGAGGGAGAGGGATGCAGTCGATGGCTAGAGGACAGAGTTGATGGCGGAACATTACAGATTTCTCAAAGCCTAATGCATGTTGCAGCAACCCACAAGTCATTTTGTCAAGTAATGAGTAACTCTGCATTTGCTAAGCCATACAAACCAAAGGTCCCAGGCTCAATTCCCAGTTTGCGGTGAGTGAGCATGAGAGATGCTTTAATTGACCTCAACATCCGTGGGCTAGAGAGGGGACAAAAATTAATCAGTCTTCTCACTACTAATCGCGCTCTAATGAATGAGCGCTGGTCAGGAAACAGCGTTGTGCAGACCCCGATTTCCTGTCCATTTAAATTAACGGATGGAAATTCCGTTGTATAGTTCTCCTCATCTGACTGTTCTCTATCCTCTGTGTCCAGTACATCCTTTATGCCCGAGCACAAAAAGGAGGAGATCTGCTCCATATATCACAGTCTTGAATTGAATAGAAGTTCTGTTTTCTGTTAAATAAGTTAAATTGTAGCATTTATTTGGATTAAGTTCAATTGGTTATCGAAAGCTTACACTGCAAGGTGAGGGGGAAGATCAAACTGAGCCATGGATGCAGTTTATTAGAAAAACAACTTAAAGTTAAAGTGTTATTTCATGGTTATAAAATAACAATCACTTCAATAAATCTGCACAAAGGATTCATTTGTATAGCTTAGCAAATGCAGAGTTCATCATTACTTTTAGATATTGCTGGCAGGTTGCTGAAGCATGCATTTGGCCAAAATCCAACACACATCCTGAGTGGAGCATGTGTGTGGAATTCAGATGCGAAAAAGATTGGGCTCAGTTGTGATGCCATCCATGGCCAGACAACCTGCCGACACGCATTGTCAAGGCTCAGACCTGAAGAATGGTCACTTGGGCAAGGCACAGGAGTGTGATCAACAGCCATTGTACCATACGCTAGGAAGAGTTAGGGCAGGAGATACGATGTGTGTTGGACTTTGGCCAAATGCATGCTTCAGCAACCTGCCAGCAATATCTACAAGTAATGATGAACTCTGCATTTGCTAAGCCATACAAATTAATCCTTTGTGCAGATTTATTGAAGTGATTGTTATTTAATAACCATAAAATAACACTTTAACTTTAAGTTGTTTTTCTAATAAACTGCATCCTTGGCTCAGTTTGATTTTCTCCCTCACCTTGCAGTGTAAGCTTTCTGTCATGTATCTTACATTATTATATATAACTGTATCCTAACATGCTATACATGACTGTAATAAGATATGACTGGTAACCACCAGCATATCTTACCACCAGGGGTGCACTTGCAAGAGACAGGCATATAATGACAGGTCTCAGGCAAGTGCAGCATTCCAGAGCTGTGAAATAAAGGTGCAGGTCCAGAGTGACCTTGACTTCACTACATGCCTCGTGTGAATCTGTACTGAGGGGACAGGACTTTACACTTTTGATAACCAATTGAACTTAATCCAAATAAATGCCACAATTTAAATTAAGAACAGAAAACAGAACTTCTATTCAATTCAAGATTGTGATATATGGAGCAGATCTCCCCCTTTCGGTGCTCGGGCAAAAAGGATGTACTGGACACAGAGAATAGAGAACAGTCAGATGGGGAGGACTATACACTTTTAATGGAGCTCAGCAGAAGTTCCACTGTTAATTTAAATGGACCAGAAAATCAGGGTCTGCACAATGCTGTTTCCTTACCAGCACTCTACTCCCCCACAAACCTAACCCAATCTACCCTCAGCATATTGAGAAATCAGCCATAAGATCAACTCTCACTCCCATTCACATTTGCATTAAACTTCACATATCCTTCCTGTTGTCTAAATCACTGAGATTTTGGCTTCTGAACTCATTGCATTGCCGTCACGATTAGGCTGGATAGCTCTTTCGGCCAGCACAGACACGATGGGTTGAATAGCCTTTTTCTATGCCATAAATTTCTATGATTCTATGATCGTCTTGCTCCCAGTGGGTTGCATCTCTGCAAGACTGTGGCTCTTTCACTCTAGGCTGTGTCCTGTCACGCTCACTCCAGTCTTTCTGCCAAGCATCACCTTCCTTTGTGAGACAATGCTGGGCGTATTACTGTAAATCAAGGAAATCACACAGACCGTCAGAATGAAAGAGAGGATTGAGAAAAAGACACATACATAGAATCACATAGAAGTTGCAGCACAGAATCAGGTCATTCGGCCCAACTGGTCAATATGGGTGTTTGTGCTCCACACAAGCCTCCTCCCGCCCTATTTCATCTCACCCTGTCAGCATATCCTTCTATTCATTTCTCCCTCATGTGTTTATCTCGCTTCCCCTTAAATGCATCTATGCTATTCGCCTCAACTACTGCACGTCCCACATTCTAACCAGTCTCTGGGTAAAGAAATTTCTCCTGAATTTCTTACTGGATTTATTACTATCTTTTTGACCTGTTGTTTTGGATTCCAGCACAAGTGGGAACAGATACAATTACAGGTTTAATTTTAGAGGGGGTGTAGGAACAGAGAGACCTGTGTATCACATACACAGATCTTTGAAGGTGGCAGGACAACTTGATCAGGATTACAAAAAGCATGCAGGACCTTGGCTTTATAAATAGAGGCTTAGAGTACATAAGCAAGGAAGTTATGCTAAACCTTCATAAATCACCGGTTAGGTCTCAGCTGGAGGATTGTGTCCAATTCTGAGCACCACACTCAAGGAAGGATGTCAAGACCTTGAAGAGGGTGCAGAGGAACTTCAATTGTTTGGAGAGACTGGAATACCTGGGATTGTTATCCTTCGAGCAGAGACGGTTAAGGGCAGAGGTGTTCAAAGTTATGAGGGGTTTTGATATAGTAGATAGGGAGAAATTGTTTCCAATGGTAGGAGAGTCAGCAACCAGAGGACACACATTTAAGATAATTGGCAAAAGAACTGGGAGAAAAGGAAAAATGTTATATGCATCGAGTTGCTATTCAACAGTTACTTTCAAAAGGGAATTGGATATATACTTAAAAATGGAAAATTACAGGGCTATGAGGACAGAGCAGGGGAGTGGGACTAATTGGATAGCTTTTTCAATGAGCTGGCACTATGCGATGGACCAAATAGCCTCCTGTAAGATTCTATATGATTCTATAACACAATATTTTTCCAGTTTCATTCTCCTCTCAAATGAATACACTGATTCCTGCTGGTGTGCAGTTCAACACATATCCGATACCATCCAATATCTCATGCTGGTGACAATTCTCTGTGTGTGAGCCGAGGCAGTGCCGGTAGACTATTTCACCATGGAGTGCATCACAACTGAGCCCAAGCCTGTCCTCCCCTAATGTCCACACATGTGCATACACAGACATGGTCCATCGGGGGGGCGGGGGGGGGGGGGGACACTGGACAGCAATCAGGAGCAGGAATCTCACTAGTTTTTAAGCCCCTCTAGCCAAATGGAAGTGAAGGCCGATCAATGTTCCACTGGCAAGCAAGCAAGACTTGGATTTATATAGCGCCTTGCATGACCACTGGATGTCTCAAAACGCTTTACAGCCAATGGAGTACTTTTTGGAGTGTAGTCACTGTTGTAATGTAGGAAATGCGGCAGCCAATTTGCGCACAAGCAAGCTCCCACAAACAGCAATGTGATAATGACCAGATAATCTGTTTTTGTTATGTTGATTGAGAGATCAATATTGGCCTGGACACCAGGGATAACTCCCCTGCTCTTCTTCGAAATAGTGCAAAGGGATCTTTTACATGCACCTGAGAGAACAGACGGGCCTTAGTTTAACGTCTCATCCAAAAGACGGTACCTCCAACAATGCAGCGCTCACACAGCACTGCACTGGGATGTCAGCCTAGATTTTTTTCTGGAATGGGACTTGAATCAACAACCTTCTGACTCAGAAGCGAGTGTACTACCCACTGAGATGACACTATTACGGGTCCACTTGAGGTCCACTAACTCAGCACAGGCTGGAAATCAGCCACAGGACCATCCTGCACTGCATGGCTCAGTTCTACACTTAGTGGCTATCCAGAGTGAGCCCGGGGGGCGGGTGGAATCCAAGTGCCGAGCTCCTGTGCTTGTGTCCGGCCAAGGGAACGATCCTGCCGCTGGCCGGCCGGCACTCCTCGAACTCATGCCTGTAGTCACTAAAACAGATGATCTTGGCTGACACTCCAGTGCCCGTCTTTCAGAGGAGATAATAAATGACACGTCTGCCCTCTCAGCTGGATGTAAAAAATCCCGTGACACTATTTCAAAGAAGAGGAGAGGTATTCTCCCCAATATCCAGGCCAATATTTATCCCTCAACCAATATCACTAAAAAACAGATTGTCTGGTCATTATCACATTGCAGTTTGTGGGAGCTTGCTGTGCGCAATTTGGCTGCCGCATTTCCTACATTACAACAATAACTACACTTCAAAAGTACTCCATTGGCCAGAAAGCACTTTTGGGACATCCTGAGGTCTTGAAAGGCGCTAAATAAATACAAGTCTTTCTTTCTTTTAAGTCCACAGAAAGGATTGGATCGTATGCAAGAGCAAAGCATATCAAGAAAACTATCAAACAGAGAAAGGAACAGGCATCAAAACAAATTGAATATTGAACAATAGGGAAATTTAACTAAAGCAAAAAGATAATTTATTCAACATACGTGTTTGGAAACTGAGAAATAGACAGGCCCCTGCCTCCTTCAAACATCGGCCAGTCAGAGCGAAAGCCAAAGAGCAACAGTGAAACAATAGCAGGAAAACTGGAAAAAAAGCAGTGAAATCACAGATTAATTTATTGACTTGTATGAGGTTTACAAGTGCTATTAATTCTGAATGCTCTTGGTTACAAACATTTGCAAACTCAAATCTTAAATAAATAAATTTTCAGTTGAAATTTTAAGATGCGATTGTGATTCAGAGCTGTAAAGTTTAACTTGCAACAAGCCATTAACTGATATTCCAATCTTGCTACAATAGCTATTTATAGGTAGGGCTGGCCTAATCAAGGATCAGTGGCATGGGGCTTTATTTTTGCCACCATTGGGCGCCGTTATTTTGGCGCCCGCTGTTTTTTTTTTGGAGCAATCTTGATTTCGCAACTTTCCTCAAAGTTTGTACGCTGGCGGCGACTGTCAGCGCCAGATTTTTTATACGGTAGATTTTTTGGCGCAAGTCTGGTTGAAAAAAGATTTCCGCGCCGTTTTGGCACTTTTTGGCCATTTGACCGATTTTCGCCAACATCGATTTTTTTTCAGGACGGCACACAGTGGCCTTAAGTACCAATCAGAAAAAAAACCTACGTTAACTTAAGGAAGTCGGCGCTGAGTATATTTGTGAGTTTTTGGAGCGAGGAAAGAAGACAATTTAAAACACAAATTCTTAATGATTTTTGCAGAGGGAACTCGGAAAATAACTCAGAAAAGTTAATTTTTCCTACAGAATGATTTTGAGAATGGGCAAATTGCGACCCCACCCCACCTCAGAATCTCTGCTCATGGAGCTCCAGGCACGGGCCGGAGGAATACTGACCGGCCAGCGGCAGGATCGCTCCCTTGGCCGGACACAAGCACAGGAGCTCGCCGCTTGGATTCCCCCTCCTGCCAGTGGTAACAGTTTCTCCCTATTTACTCTATCAAAGCTCTTCATAATTTTGAATGCCTCTATTAAATCTACCTTTAACTTTCTCTGCTCTACCGATAACAATCCCAGCTTCCCTAGCCTCTACACATAATCGAACAGTTTCAATATTAAAAATGTATTAATAATTAAAGACATTGCATGCAAGTACATAGGCAGCACAGTGAAAACTGATGATAGTGCTAAGAAGGAAGTCTCAGAGTTGTTGAAGCGGGTGACGGCTTCAAGAACTTTGAAGAGTGTGAAGAGGTCAAAACATCTTTATTAAAATTGCATAATTGCAGAACTGTCAAACGGCATGAAGACAAGGGCATAAAGAGACAGGAACATTATTAAATTACTTACACTGTCATTGAATGAGAAACATCTCAAAAATAAAACGGATTCATTTTGTCTCGAATAAGGGAATCTGGAAAATAACACTGAAAGACTCCAGACAGCTCTGATGTTTTAGTTACAAATAGTTTTTTTGTCTTATTGAAACCTCTCATGGAAGGGCCAAAGCCCACAGTGTAGGACCACCACAAAGCTGAAAAGCTTAGGAAAGAAGATGGGGCAAGTCATGAAGTACTGGTTGGATGACACCAAGTTTATAGATTGTACAAAGAGAGGAAGACGACAGCAGTTGAAATCCACCGTTTTGTCAAAACAGTCAATAGCCCAAGTGCCAAATAACAGCGAGGAACAAGAGAGGTATCACCTGGAAGCCTGATGATGATGGAGTTCTTCAGGGCTGCAGCATGAATTAGGATGAAACAATACAGTTGTGTGAAAACCTTGCTGGCTGGAGGAGCAGAAAGTCTCAATCCCTAGAGCAGTAAGAATGATCTAATGTTAAAATATTGCCCTGATAAGCATCACTGCAGTACACTTCTGGCAACATCAAATTGCCAACTGTCCTGAATTGGAGTGAAACCTTGGTGTAATGGGATTACAAAAGATCCTGTGCAGCACTGTCCTGAAAAAATAACCACATTGCAGGAGAATTAGCTCTTGGAATCCAAGGCTGTCAGAATGAATATAATAGGGAGAGGAAGAAAGATGACTGTTTGGGTTTGTTGAGATCACTACAAGAACAGTGGGAAACAGATTATCTGGACTGTTGTTTTGAAAAGCTCTACTGTATCAAGGTTAAACGGTACTGTACATCCCTGATTTCCATCACTCCACCACCGCCGTCCGTGCCTTCAGCTGCCTTGGCCTAAGCTCTAGAATTACGTCTCTACCTCTCCGCCTCTCCCTCCGCCTTTAAGATGCTCCTTAAAATCTAACTCTTTGACCAAGCTTTTGTTCACCTGTCCTGATATCTCCTTATGAGGCTCAGTGTCAAATGGCCTGTTACTCACTTTAGAGGCTTACATGTGAAGAATGGACATTTGGATGAGGCATCTGAGCACCTTCAGACCAGAAGAGAAAGAGAAAGAAGCTCAGCCTATGTTCTTGTCCCATTCTAAAGGAAGGACCACAATTTGTAATCGCAGTATGTACCTGCTGTTTATCTGTCTAAGATACTTAAAAGAAACGTTTACAAAGTTATGAGGAAAGAGCAGGGGAGTGGGACTAATTGGATCGCTCTTTCAAAGAGCCAGCACAAGCACGATGGGCTGAATGACCTTCTTCTGTGCTGTATGACTCTATTGGGTAGAAATTTGTTTCCTTAGCGCTCTTAGACAGGGTCAGAACAGGGGCACAAAAGGGGTTCGGAGCCATTCGCGTTGCCATTCGCGCTGCTCGGAACATTCAGTGTGCCAGGGGCATTGAGAAGATGTACACCGTCCCCGGTGAGGGAAGGAATGACTATATCAGGTAAGTGTGATTGTTTTTATGTTTATCTGGGGTGAGCAAGGTATTGGGAATGTTTCTTGTGGGATTTTCTTTCCAGGGAAGCCTCTTTGAGGGCGCTCCGAGGCCGGCTCTTTAGCTCGGGATTTCCAGTTGCTCGGCCGGCCTAGTGCCCTAAGCGAGGTGTGGAACGCCTCCTTTAGCGCTCTGCTCCACGCACCGGGCCCAGCTGCGGAAATTTGTGGCTACAGACGCAAACCATTTCCCGACGCAAACTTCACCGCCCCGCCGCCATTAGCATCCTAATTAGTCTCCAATCTAATTTCCACCCCCGTGATTCTAAATGCACCAATGTGTTTTGAAGCCATTAATCTTTAGTCGATTCACACTGCTCACCACTGCCATTCTATTGATCATTTTCTACCCTTCCTTTGTCACATAGTTTCACATCATTCCTTATATATCAAGACTGTTCATCGGGCTATTGTGGACATCTTATTGCTGCATGGAATCCCAAATCAGCTCACTGTGCCTCTAATAACCGTTGTCTTGCAGTGTAAGCTAACTGCTTTCCCCTCATTGCCAGAACGAACTGGTAAAAATCATAGGCCCGGATTTTGCGGTGGGTATGACGGCGTACTCTCATACCGCCTTTGAAATCCACTGCAGGTTCGGGATGTCCACAACGCTTGCACAGGGATAGTATTAAAGCCAAGGAAGTGGCATACAAATTGGCCAGAAATAGCAGCGAACCTGGGGACTGGGAGAAATTTAGAACTCAGCAGAGGAGGACAAAGGGTTTGATTAGGGCAGGGAAAATGGAGTACGAGAAGAAGCTTGCAGGGAACATTAAGGTGGATTGCAAAAGTTTCTATAGGTATGTAAAGAGAAAAAGGTTAGTAAAGACAAACGTAGGTCCCCTGCAGTCAGAATCAGGGGAAGTCATAACGGGGAACAAAGAAATGGCAGACCAATTGAACAAGTACTTTGGTTCGGTATTCACTAAGGAGGATACAAACAACCTTCCGGATATAAAAGGGGTCAGAGGGTCTAGTAAGGAGGGGGAACTGAGGGAAATCTTTATTAGTCGGGAAATTGTGTTGGGGAAATTGATGGGATTGAAGGCCGATAAATCCCCAGGGCCTGATGGACTGCATCCCAGAGTACTTAAGGAGGTGGCCTTGGAAATAGCGGATGCATTGACAGTCATTTTCCAACATTCCATTGACTCTGGATCAGTTTCTATGGAGTGGAGGGTAGCCAGTGTAACCCCACTTTTTAAAAAAGGAGGGAGAGAGAAAACAGGGAATTATAGACCGGTCAGCCTGACCTCAGTAGTGGGTAAAATGATGGAATCAATTATTAAGGATGTCATAGCAGTGCATCTGGAAAATGGTGACATGATAGGTCCAAGTCAGCATGGATTTGTGAAAGGGAAATCATGCTTGACAAATCTTCTGGAATTTTTTGAGGATGTTTCCAGTAAAGTGGACAAAGGAGAACCAGTTGATGTGGTATATTTGGACTTTCAGAAGGCTTTCGACAAGGTCCCACACAAGAGATTAATGTGCAAAGTTAAAGCACATGGGATTGGGGGTAGTGTGCTGACGTGGATTGAGAACTGGTTGTCAGACAGGAAGCAAAGAGTAGGAGTAAACGGGTACTTTTCAGAATGGCAGGCAGTGACTAGTGGGGTGCCGCAAGGTTCTGTGCTGGGGCCCCAGTTGTTTACATTGTACATTAATGATTTAGACGAGGGGATTAAATGCAGTATCACCAAATTTGCGGATGACACTAAGTTGGGTGGCAGTGTGAGCTGCGAGGAGGATGCTATTAGGCTGCAGAGTGACTTGGATAGGTTAGGTGAGTGGGCAAATGCATGGCAGATGAAGTATAATGTGGATAAATGTGAGGTTATCCACTTTGGTGGTAAAAACAGAAAGACAGACTATTATCTGAATGGTGACAGATTAGGAAAAGGGAAGGTGCAACGAGACCTGGGTGTCATGGTACATCAGTCATTGAAGGTTAGCATGCAGGTACAGCAGGCGGTTAAGAAAGCAAATGGCATGTTGGCCTTCATAGCGAGGGGATTTAAATACAGGGTCAGGAAGGTGTTGCTACAGTTGTACAGGGCCTTGGTGAGGCCACACCTGGAGTATTGTATACAGTTTTGGTCTCCTAACTTGAGGAAGGACATTCTTGCTATTGAGGGAGTGCAGCGAAGATTCACCAGACTGATTCCCGGGATGGCGGGACTGACCTATCAAGAAAGACTGGATCAACTGGGCTTGTATTCACTGGAGTTCAGAAGAATGAGAGGGGACCTCATAGAAACGTTTAAAATTCTGACGGGTTTAGACAGGTTAGATGCAGGAAGAATGTTCCCAATGTTGGGGAAGTCCAGAACCAGGGGTCACAGTCTGAGGAAAAGGGGTAAGCCATTTAGGACCGAGATGAGGAGAAACTTCTTCACCCAGAGAGTGGTGAACCTGTGGAATTCTCTACCACAGAAAGTAGTTGAGGCCAATTCACTAAATATATTCAAAAGGGAGTTAGATGAAGTCCTTACTACTCGGGGGATCAAGGGTTATGGCGAGAAAGCAGGAAGGGGGTACTGAAGTTTCATGTTCAGCCATGAACTCATTGAATGGCGGTGCAGGCTAGAAGGGCTGAATGGCCTGCTCCTGCACCTATTTTCTATGTTTCTATGTTTCTACATGCGCTAAATCCAAAACTTGTAGTCTGTCAACGTATAGGGCCTGTTTCCACTGCCTAAAGTGGATACCTGAAATGAAAAAAAAACTTTAAAACAATTAAATGGCATCCAGAAACATTAAAAGCTTTAACGAGAAGCAATCCTAGTGTATGTGAAAGCTGCAAGCTTTATTAAAATAACGTTTACATTTCATAGCTTTCTGCACAGTGCGCAGCTTTTGTTTAGAAGTGGGAATTATGAGTAATGAATTGGATTCCCATGATAAAAGCTAAATCTGAAATGTATTTTAAAGGCTACAGTAATGAAGGAATGCAGTAATTTAATTGAATGAAAGACGATCTGTTTTCTGATTGTGGGACCAGGTCCACGTGATCCCAGGTACGCTTCCGCACTGGCTGTGCCCCTGGGATCTGTGGACCATTTTGCTGCCCTCCAGCGCGCAGCGTCAAAGAGCAAGTTTAGGAAGGAGGGCCGCCATCAGGTTGCAGGTGTGTATCTTTTTGCAGGTTGGCGGTGTACGCCAGAGGTATGCCGCTGACCGCAATTTTTGGCCCATAATTAAATGTGAATGCTGAAAATGTGGAAAAAAAAATAACAGAAAGTGCTGGAAATACAAAATAGGCCTGTCAGCAGCTGAAGATAACAGAAAACAACAACGTGCATTTATATAGCGCCTTTAACATAGTCAAACATCCCAAGGCACTACACAGGGGCGTTATGAGACAGAATTTGACACTGAGCCACATAAAAAAGAAAGGGGAGGAAAGAACAAAAGGTCTGCGATAGGGTGGAAGGCAGGAGAGATTGGGACAAAAGGGATGTTGGTGCGAGGCAAAAGAAATAGCTGCTGAGTATTTCCAGCATTTTCTGTTTTTATTTCAGATTCCAGCATCCGCAGTATTTTGCTTTTGCATTAGCAAGTCACTCAGTTGTATCAAATCATTACATTCCCTCCCCAACCACACGCTGGGAGTACCTTCTCTACACGGACTGCAGCGGTTCACAAAGAAAGCCCACCACCACCTTCCCAGGGCAACTAGGGATGGGCAATACATGCCGGCCTTGTCAACGCCGCCCGCATCCTGAGAATGAAAAATATATCAAACTCCATGGTGACTGTGTGCTGCTTCATGTTTATTTTTTTAATCTTAACCAAACAACCGCACTTCCAGGGATCTGGCAATATAATGACTAAAAGCCTGCAATAAACACAGCGAATGCTAGCAGTGCATAGCTGCTCACTTCAGCATCTGATTAGGCTCAGTTTGGGGTGAAAATTATTTCTATTTAGGAAGTCAATATAGGAGTGTTCTTATAGAGGAACCTTCTGACTTCCTGTAGCAGTGCTACAATATTTTACGCATTTTCTCTTTTCTGGTCCTGATAGACCTGCTGTGAATTTTCAGCATCTTCTGTCGTTTTTAAATATCTGACAAGGAATTTTAAAAAGAAACTTTTTCTGACTTTTTGCAGTAATCACGATGTAACTCTGGCGCCCCTCACTGGAGATCAGACACAAACCGGCGTTCATTCCGAAGAGTAAGGGCAACGGAGAGACCGAATAGCGTGTGTGTGTAAACGTGTATGTGTGTGTGTGTGTATGCATATGTGTGTCTAAGTCTGTATGTACGTGTGTGTATCCGAGTATGTGTATGTATCTGCATGTTTTCTGTTACTGTCTGTGTGGGGTGGTGAGACATTTGTCGATGGAGCATCCAATCTATATGGAGCATGAGTTTTTACATTGAAAAGTTACGCTTTAAGTGCTAAAATCTGTTCTGATGTTCCCTGAAACTGAGAATAAAAGCCGAGAATAAAAACTGAGAAACTGAGAATAAAAACCGACAATACGATATGTTCCATGCAGTCAAGGTTTATTACATTTTTAAGGTTTCTTTTAGTGGCTTTTCGTGTGTCGCTCCACTCCACTCCCCCTCCTATGTCTGTGTACATGACTGAACTAAAACCTTCTGACGGATCCCGATGAGCGCTGATGGCCTGAGCCACATTACCAGTGCTCACTGGACAGAGAAACTCAGATTAACCCTTTCCAGGGCATGGGAACAATTTGTCCACTGTCTCAATATTGGCACCGTTGCATCTCGTTAACTATCTGTAAAGCTGCTTGATTTTGAGGTCTGCTTCTGCAATCATGGTGTTTTATAGACCTATTGTGTTGCTGGGGTTTGACCAGACTCTTGCATGACACGGAAGGAAATTAAGAGTCCATTACCGTCGCGGTTCTGCTGTTTGATGAAATCTTGGAAGCGGAACCGTAATGTGGATTGGAGACCCACAGGCGGACGGAGCGAGAAAGTGACGGATAGAGAGATGGTGCTAACATTGGCAGGAGACAGACAGAAAGGCGGAGAGTTGGGAGGGTTCGTGGGACTAATTGGATAGCTCTTTCCAAGAGCCGGCACAGGCACGATAGGCCGAATAGCCTCCTGTGTTACATCATTCTGTGCTTAAAACGTGAGACAAAACTGGAGATGGGGGGAGGGCATTCAGCTCGCTATACATTCACGCTAAAGTACCATCTTTCTGAAACCAGGCATATTTTATAAAGATGGGAGCTGCTTTGGAGTTAGTCGCACACTGGGGACCAATCCTTCAGAATAAATTATCCAACTTGTCCATAACATTAATACCGGATGGCAGCTGTTAAGGAAAGAAAGACTTGCATTTATATAGCGCCTTTCACGATCACCAGACATCTCAAAGTGCTTTGCAGCCAATGAAGTACTTTTGTTGGAGTGTAGCCACTGTTGTAATGTGGGGAACATTAATTTATTAATAATTAATCTGTGAATAATTTATGTTCACAATAGAGGACGCGATAATGCTCAGGATGAGAAACTGATTCACTTTAATCGCCCAAATCCGTAATGCATTGGTTCGCACCCTCTAATTCCACCTCTATTTGGAATTACGCTGCACTTCATACATCTTTTTGCATTCTCTCTTATCTGCTAACTATCCAGTACCTATCTGGAGAGAGAGGCAGAGAGAAATGTGTTGTATTGTGATTGCAAGTTAGTGGGTTGTGAAGTGCTGGTTAATTTCTGCACCCTTGATTGACAGCCAGGTCTTGGCGAGCACGTGGCTTTGACGTCGATGGAGGTGTCACATTTTATAAGAAATCAGCAGAGTGGAGAGTGAGAAGCTGTAAATCCCTGATCCCGATCCCGATCCCAGCGCAGCAAGGACACCTCGCCTTATTTCTTCACCATCGCCGGGGTGCATTGGTGCCAGCCCAGCCCAGCCAGGGGCAGTACAATTAGAAGCTGCGAGTGCAAAGTGGTGTTCTGGTTTTGGGGAGGGGAAAAATCATTCCGAAGTTTGCATTTGGACTTTGCAACACACACACACACACACACACACACAGAGCAATGGAGCTGTCCACCATCCCGAGTGCTGAACAGGAGCTGTTCACGGCGGAAGGTGCTGAACTGTACTGGGGTCTGGCGTTCAACGCCACCCGGGAGGATATGCAGAACACCTATGGACTCAACGCGAGCCTGAGTAACAACACGGAGCTGGACCCGGTCAAGAGCACCACCTCCACGGTCATCGCCATAGCCATCACAGCGCTCTACTCGGTGGTGTGTGTGGTCGGGCTGATTGGCAATTTCCTGGTCATGTACGGGATTGTCAGGTAAGAGGCGATTCCTTTCTATCAGCGAGCCTTTACCTGGCTGGTCCGCCCCCCCCCCCCCCCCCCCTCCCCCTAACCCCTAATCGTCACGGAGCGGTAACCGGGCAGGTAACACATTTACACAGAAAGATCCCACTGAGACCTTGAAAGCTGGCGCATTGCCCCCCTGAGTTCGGTTGCATTTCAGCATTACCCATCACTATTCTGCTACCTGCAATCAATGCCTTTTCGCCCCTTTTCCCTTCCAAGGTGCCCGCGTCTCCCCCTCCCACACACACACACACACACACACTTTACTGGCCGTCGATGAACAACGCGCTGGTCAGCTTGGGGATTCTGAAAGGTTCAAGGCAACCTTTTAAAAAGACCATCAGCTGTGGGTTCTCCCTATTGTCTGGATTGTCTATTTATTCACTGCGAAAATCAACAACCCTGGAGTGGGAAGTAAGACATTAAATCTGTTTTTTTTCCCCCAAACATTTTGATCGTGAAATTGGCGAGGTAACTAAAAACTGTGGGAGCCCTGATCGGTTTCCTCAATCCATTCCATCTTTACATCACTTTCAGGCTAGACCGAGGATCTGGTTCACAAACGAATTGCATGGAACAGATCGAAATATTAATTCGAATTTAAGGGAGAAGATTTATTATTATTTTTTAAGTAAGTTTCCTTTAACAATGTACCGGTTCCTTTTGACAGCGGTAAAGCGCTGGTTCCCTGACGCGCTGCAGTCACGGTGTCTAACTGTCCCACACAGTGAGATGCTGAACGGACCAGGTCCCCACACCCATTGTCACAGCAGCTGGCGGGGTTTTCACACACACCTGGGGTCAGTCAGCCCTCCTCTTAATGTCACCAAACAATTTAGATCTCATTTTCTTCTCAAAGTTGTTAAGGGAGCCTGGAACGCTATGTCTGTTGGATGGCGTGCATTCAATTCTAGGAAGTTTGGGAAATTCCCCTGCTATTTGGAATACTTACCCACCGAGTCCCATCACCCAGTGAAAATCTTGGGAATCGGTTCGGTCCGGTTGTAGCCGGGACCTGCTGTTTGTGTAGCAGTGCCGGCTTAATCCAGGGCCAGCTCTTCAACATGTCGAGTAAGAAATCGGTTCGGAACACGACATCCCATAAACTGGGAGCAGTTTATCATGTGAAATACAGACCATTGTACAAACCGACAAATACAAAGCTGCAAACACAGAGACCATATGCACAGCGAGCAATCACACCCACACACATGCCCATAAACACATACACCCACACCCACACATACACCCACACATACCCATAAACACACACCTACACACATACCCATAAACACACACACACACACACACATACACCCACAAACATACATACCCATAAACATACCCACACATAGACACACACAAATACCCACACATGCACCCACACATACACCCACACACATACCCACAAACACACCGACACATACACCCTCACACATACCCACGCACCCACGCACCCACACACGCGCTTACACATACCTATAAACACACCCACACATACGCGCACGCAGACACATACACCCACACGCATACACAAACGCAAACCCACACCCAAACACCCGCACAAACATACCCACAAACACATTCCCATAAACACATCTATACACATACCCACAAACATACCCCCCCCCCACACACACACAAACTTAGCCCCACACATACCCCCAAACATACTCACACATACACACACACACACATACACCCAAACATATACCCCCAAACACATATCCACACACACATACATACACTTACACATACCCCCCCACACACACAGATACCCACACACATATACCCCACACACCCACACAGACATACCCACACACAAACATATACACACACCCACACATACCCACACAAATGTACTCACACACATCAACATACCCACACATACACAGAAACATATTCACACACACATGCACACAAACATAAACGCAAGTGAGGACGCAGCCTATATAACGCACGGAAGCCCACCACACAAAATAGATACCTGAACTAAACCACAAACATTCCCCATTAACGGATCATACAGAACGGGTATCGAAATATAAAACAAGTAAACAGACACGCCCACACAAGGCATATATATAAATTCAGACACAAACACACACAAAACACACACACATGGGCAACATAGAGGTCTTTGTAACATAACATTCTGGAGGTTTGCGTGGGGCGAAGCTTTATCGTTGTGATTTGAAACTAAACATAGTTTTATGCATTGTGCAAACCAACCTGGAATTTCTGTTTAACTAATACGCCCATTCGTGCTGCACGACAGTCTGTACTGTTCGCAGATATCCCTGAACAATGTAGAGTTTACAAATACTGCAAGAAATCCTCCTCACTCGCGGCTCATTTGGTAACGAACTAGCTATCAGCAATGCTATCGGAGTCCCATTTTTCTCACTGGGGACAGTGTTCGAAGAAAGTCTAAATCGTAATAGAACACAAATCCCAATATCTGCAAAGGTGTTCGGCTCTAAATCCTCAATGTAAATGTAATGATCATTTGGCTGTTTCTCCGTGTATTAAATGTGCATTAACTTTGCAAACAGTCAGGAAAATGTGCAAACGTAGCAACGGCATCACCTAGAGTTCAGATCAGGAACTGCAGTTGGTCAACCTTCCCTCCTCTGGGCTTGTCTACCGCTGCTGGACTACCCAATAAGCCTTGTAAACCTGTTTTTAATCACGGCTCTTGCCGTGTGGTAAACCATGATAACGAAGTTTTAAACCAGCGCAACTGATTTGGACGTAACTGCGGCTTTTACAGGCTAGTCATCAAAATTAGGAAACATTGCCAAGAATCCCCTATTCCCTTTGGCTTGCAAAGCCACATAAGCAGAGGTAGAACATAAGAGCATAAGAAATAGGAGCAGGAGTAGGCCATTTGGCCCCTCGAGCCTGCTCAGACATTTAATAAGATCATGGCTGATCTGATCATGGACTCAGCTCCACTTCATGCTCACTCCCCATAACCTTTGACTCCCCTTATTGCTCAAAAATCTGTCTATCTCCACCTTAAATATATTCAATGACCCAGCCTCCACAGCTCTCTGGGACAGAGAATTCCACAGATTTACAACCCTCTGAGAGAAGAAATTCCTCCTCATCTTAGTTTTAAATGGGCAGCCCCTTATTCTGAGATGATGTCCCCTAGTTTTAGTTTCCCCTATGAGTGGAAATATCCTCTCTGCATCCCCCTTGTCTTATATGTTTTGGTAAGATCACCTCTCATTCTTCTGAACTCCAATGAGTATAAGCCCGACCTACTCAATCTATCTTCATAAGTCAACTCCTTCATCTCAGGAATCAACCTAGTGAACCTTCTCTGACCAGCCTCCAATGCAAGTATATCCTTCCTTAAATACGGAGACCAGAACTGAATGCAGTACTCTAGGTATGGGCTCATCACTAGGAATCTGAAATAAAACATTGGAAGCGTGCAACAGTCAACATCTGGAAAGTACAAGTTAATGTTTTAGGTGCAACCCAGTTCTGATAAAGGGTCTCATATTAACATGTCGTTCCCTTTCAGATGCTGATCGGTTTGCTGTGTACCTTCACCCAATGTTCAGCTCCCCAAGTGTTTACCTCTGGGCATGTGCAGTTAGTGGGGGACATCTTTTGTAAATGAGCCTTGGCTGACTGGTTCTATGTAGTTACTGGTGCTGCAATATATAGTTACTGGTAATCGTATTAGCCTTGGTGCCTGTTACACTCAAATTGAAGGCATCACATTGCTCAGTGGGTAGCACTCTTGATTCTCAGTTGGAAGGTTGTGGGCTTATGTCCCACTCCAGAGACTTAAGCACATAATCTAGGCTGACACTCCAGCTCAGTACTGAGGAAGTGCTAAACTGTCGGAAGTGCCATCTTTCGGATGAGATGTTAAACTGAGGCCCCATCTGCTCTCTCAGGTGGACGTAAAAGATCCCGTGGCACTACTTCAAAGAAGAGCAAGGGGAATTCTCCCTGATGTAGACAAAATTTATCCCTCAACCAACATCACTAAAATACAGATTATCTGGTCATTACAACCCCATTGCTTTTTGTGGGAGCTTGTTGTGTGCAAATTGTCTGACTCGTTACCCACATTGCAATAATGACTACACTTCAAAAGTACTTTGTTGGCTGTAAAGTGCTTTGGGACACATTGATGTTGTGAAAGGCTCTATATAAATGCAGGTTCTTTTAAAACAACGTTCCATGAGGTTTTTGAATATCATCAGTTTATAAACTAAACCACTGTTTTGGCCTTTCTGAGAGTTTATGTGCATTTGTATAAACTATAATCACAGCTGGACAGGCAAGACGTGTTTCTAATGCTCCTGTGCGTGTTATTCCTTGTAATAGATACAGACAGTAATAAAGGAATGTGAATTTTTATAGCATCTTATCCTCCGCACAAGACAAGGTGCATCAGAACCAGTGCATTACTTTGGAAGTGAACTTTTTGCTTTGGGGAAGCTGGTGACTTTGGACTGATGGTTCCTAAAGCTCTCCATCACTGGGAGTTTCCTCATGTCATGTTAGTCTGTTGTAGACTAATTGATAAGAGATTGATTAGTCAATAACTCCATTATCGTTGTACCATGTGACGGTAGATTGTGAACTTGATGGACCTTGGTCTTTTTCCAACTAGCAATTCCTATGAAGTGCAGCCGTTGTTGCTTCAAATGCAAATGCAACAGCTAATCTGTGCACAGCAAGGTCCCATAAGCAACAAATGAGCTCAATAACCAGTTAATCTGTTTTTTGGTGGTGGTGGAATGTTAGCCAGGACATCAGGAGAACTCCCTGTTCTTTCAATAGTGCCACGGAAGCCTTTAGTTGCAAGGTGAACAGTCAGAAGTGGCCTTGGTTTAACATCCCATCTGAAAGATGGCAACCCTCACAATGCAGCACTCCCTTCGTACTGCACTGGAATGTCAAACTAGAGTACGTTCTCAAGTCCTGGAATGTGGCTTGAGCTTATAGCCTTCTGACTGCAAGGCAAGAGTGCTGCCAATTGAGCTGAGCTGACACAGATCGATTCTGTGGAGTATTTTTTAATTTGTTTCCTCATTAAAAAAGACAGAATCACATGAATAACTATGAGACTTGCAGGTATAGTAACAAGGATGTGGCATAGTTGGAACCAAAATAAAATGATGTAATAAATACACGGGTTGGATAGATAAAAGCCCTGGCTGACATCAATCATACAACAAGGAATCTGACCACTGACCATGATTTGAGCTGCTGTACTCCATGGGGGAGATAGAAATGTCTCTCATTTCCTAATGCTAAAATCTCCCAACCATGAGTTAACCAAAGGTGAATAACTAAGCCCTTTTCAGGAGGGAATGCTAAGTACAGAGGGTTTTTATTCAATTCCTTGTTTTCCCCAAATTCCCTCCCTTCCTTTCCTGAAAATGATGACTCTTACTGGACTCCAATTCCTTCATCACCAATCACCATCCAGTGCCTTGTTCAAATGGCCAACTATTCCTCAACGTGGGTCATCACAGCTGAGCTTGATCCCATCCTGAGCTGGCCTCTGCACTTGTACCCTTTTGGATCATAAGATGGCAACCAGGAGCAAGAGCCATGTCTGATTTTGCCCGGGTATGCTGATGCCACTTGTGCCACAGCTTGCTTCGATAGCTGAGAGCCAGCTCAGGGTCGGCCAGGAATCAGTACTCCAAAACCTTCTGGTCTGGAGGGCTCAGTGTTAAACTGGGCAGCGTAGTCCCTCGCCAGACTATCGAGAGAGCTGACTAGGAGTTATTTAATTCTGTTTCTGTTGCCAGTGGCACTAAGCGTTCAGGCAAACAGCAACAGGCTGTCTCAAATGTGTCTGCACAGAAGGAATAGAAGCAATACTGGTCTCTCCCTCATTGAAGCAAGGAAATAGAGGTAAAGAAAGAACTTGCCTTTCACGACCTCGGGACATCCCAAAGTGCCTTACAGCCAATGAAGTACAGGTATCCTGTAAATGTAATTTCAAGAGCATGATAGAGCACCAGTTGGGTGAAAATCTCAATGAACTAGCAATAATCTACTGCAATTAATACATCAAATAAACTCTCAACTGAAATAAATAATTGATTAAGAACAAAGGAGGAGGATGGATAATCTACCATTGAAGAAATTGAATTTCTAAATGACTTGGCATGCACTGTCATGCTATTAGCATTAGCATTGAGGGTATTGATCAGGTGATTGGGATTGTGGTCACCAGGGAATGCTGGGTGGCAATTATCCAACATTGTATTCCCAGAGGATATTCCCACTGATCCAACGGTATTTTATCAGCTGCCCCAACATTTGACAAACCCAATTAAAGAGCTCTTTAAAAATGAATCATTTGACGAAATATTGACATAGCCCAGTGATCCTTCTATCGGTGTTTAGAACATCAATTCGACATTAACTCATGGCTGCAGTCCATAATGACGCTGTAACCATACGCACTCAGCAACTCTCTGGGGGTCTGATGCTGTCAGAAACAAATCGCTTCGGTACAAGGCAGGCATTTGAGTGCATTTTAGTAGCAAATGTGGCTAAACATTTCTAAAATGTGCCGTTGATGAGTAAATCAAAGGCGATTTGCAACCAATGCCATTAATTTCAAGCAGCTATCTATTGGAGAGCAGTTGGTTCCAGGATGAACACGTAGAAGCACATTAGAACTGCAACATCTGTGGTTGTATGATACTATCGATCTCTATCTTTCAAATGTTTTGGGGGTATGAAACAAGTTGAGTTAAAGTCAGATCAGGGATTTTGGAACAGAATCGGGAAGGGAAATCACAATGAAAAGGGAAAATGCTGGAAATACTCAGCAGGTCAGGCAGCAACTGTGGAGAGAGAAACAAGAGTTAATGTTTCATGTCGATGACCTTACATCAGACCTGTCATTCAGGTCATCGAACCGAAACGGTAACTCAGTTTCTCTCTCCACAGATGTTGCCTGACCTGCTGAGTGTTTCCAGCATTTTGGGGTGGAAATTCAGTCTGTTGCTGCCTGCTTGCTCCCCGGAGGGATGATATTGGCGACGCAAACCAATTCTGGGCAGCCAGCTTCCAGCGCCCCGCCGGGACATTCGGTGCCGGGTTTGTGAGGGCGCGGAGCAGTACCTTCTTGGAGAGGCGAGCCGGTGTGTAATGTCCCCGGTTGCGACACCGTTTCAAAATGTATTTCACGCACGATCTGTAGCGCCCCCTAGTGGGACCGCCTGGGAAAGCGGGCAGCCCGAGCTGTACCGGCCGCAGTGAGGGAAGGAATGTCTACCCGAGGTAAGTGTGATTGTTTTTTGAATCTTTTATTTTTATGATTTATGTTTATATGGCGTCAGTAATGGGGAATGTTTTTGGTGGGTTTTTTTTGCCGATTTTCTTTTTCCCCAGGGAAGCCTCTCCTAGGCCGCTCTGAGGCTGGCTCCTTAGCTCAGGATTTTCAGTTGCTCAGCCGGCCTAAGAGAGGTGTAGCCTCCCTTAGCGCTCCGCCCCACACTCAGGGCCCAGCTGATGAATTTTGCGGCTGCAGACGCGAACCATTTCCTGGTGCAAAATTTACCGTCCCGCCGCCATTATCGCCTCAAAACGGGCGTACCGAATTTCCACCCCTTTCTTTTTTTATTACAGATTTCCAGCAGCTGCAGCATTTTGCTTTTATTGCAAGGACATTTCAATTGCTGACAGGTTGATTCTTTGAAGACAAGCAATTTGCATCCACAGCTTTCTTCCCCTCACTCCTGACCCTTGCTGGGTGCATTTCCACCATCATGGTCCCTCTGCTACCTTCCTCATGTGTGAGCCGAGGCAGTAAGTGTCAGTCGGCTATTTGACACATGGAAGGGGAACATCACAACCAAGCCTGGTCCTCTCCTCGCCTGATGTCCACACATGGGCAGTTTGCAGCAGTGATCAGCCTGTCATTTCTTCTCACCAGCCCAGTGCTGAACCCGAGGCCACAATTTTCCCTACCGAGGCGGGAGCGAGGTGGCCGATGTCGGTAGTGGGGTCCCAACCCGCTGCCGGCTCCAACCCGGTCTGTACAAATGATTTTATGTTGATTGGACTTGTTAAGCTCATGTAAAGGGGGCATGCACCTGTCCAACTCCCTTTTAATATTAAGGACAGCCAGTGTTGATTTGTGAAAGGAAAGTCATATCTGACAAATTTAACAGATTTTGTTGAGGAAACAATGGACTGAATTGATAAAGGAAATGCCTTGTGTATATGAATTTTCAAACGACATTTGCAAAGGTTCTGTATAGGAGGTTTTTGCTAAAGTGAAGGCACATGGTATGAAAAGGAGTGTGGCTGCAAGGGAAGTGAGCCCCAACCTTGTGACTGAGGGGTACGAATGCTACCAACAGAACCAAGTTGACATTATTCATTACTAGGGATGAGGGACTTCAGTTATGAGAGGTTGGAAGTGTAAGGACTGTTTTCCTTGGAACAAAGATGGTTAAGGGGTGACCTAATATAAGAACATAAGAATTAGGAACAGGAGTAGGCCATCTAGCCCCTCGAGCCTGCTCCGCCATTCAATAAGATCATGGCTGATCTGGTCGTGGACTCAGCTCCACTTACCCACCCTCTCCCCGTAACCCTTAATTCCCTTATTGCTTAAAAATCTATCTATCTTTGACTTGAAAACATTCAATGAGCCAGCCTCAACTGCTTCCTTGGGCAGAGAATTCCACAGATTCACAACCCTCTGGGAGAAGAAATTCCTTCTCAACTCGGTTTTAAATTGGCTCCTCCGTATTTTGAGGCTGTGCCCCCTAGTTCTAGTCTCCCCCACCAATGGAAACAACCTCTCTGCCTCTATCTTGTCTATCCCTTTCATGATTTTAAATGTTTCTATAAGATCACCCCTCATCCTTCTGAACTCCAACGAGTAAAGACCCAGTCTACTCAATCTATCATCATAAGGTAACCCCCTCATTTCTCGAATCAGCCTAGTGAATCGTCTCTGTACCCCTTCCAAAGCTAGTATTTCCTTCCTTAAGTAAGGTGACCAAAACTGCACGCAGTACTCCAGGTGCGGCCTTACCAATACCTTATACAGTTGCAGCAACACCTCCCTGCTTTTGTACTCCATCCCTTTCGCAATGAAGGCCAACATTCCATTTGCCTTCCTGATTACTTGCTGCACCTGCAAACTAACCTTTTGGGATTCATGCACAAGGACCCCCAGGTCCCTCTGCACCACAGCATGTTGTAATTTCTCCCCATTCAAATAATATTCCCTTTACTGTTTTTTTTCCCAAGGTGGATGACCTCACACTTTCCGACATTGTATTCCATCTGCCAAACCTTAGCCCATTCGCTTAACCTATCCAAATCTCCTTGCAGCCTCTCTGAGTCCTCTACACAACCCGCTTTCCCACTAATCTTAGTGTCATCTGCAAATTTTGTTGCACTACACTCTGTCCCCTCCTCCAGGTCATCTATGTATATTGTAAACAGTTGTGGTCCCAGCACTGATCCCTGTGGCACACCACTAACCACTGATTTCCAACCGGAAAAGGACCCATTTATCCCGACTCTCTGCTTTCTGTTCGCCAGCCAATTCTCGATCCATGCTAATACATTTCCTCTGACTCCGCGTACCTTTACCTTCTGCAGTAACCTTTTGTGTGGCACCTTATCGAATGCCTTTTGGAAATCTAAATACACCACATCCATCGGTACACCTCTATCCACCATGCTCATTATATCCTCAAAGAATTCCAGTAAGTTAGTTAAACATGATTTCCCTTTCATGAATCCATGCTGCGTCTGCTTGATTGCACTATTCCTATCCAGATGTCCCGCTATTTCTTCCTTAATGATACTTTCAAGCATTTTACCCACTACAGATGTTAAACTAACCGGCCTTTTGCCTGCCCCCTTTTTTAAACAGAGGCGTTACATTAGCTGCTCTCCAATCCGCTGGTATCTCCCCAGAGTCCAGAGAATTTTAGTAGATTATAACAAATGCATCTGCTATAACTTCCGCCATCTCTTTTAATACCCTGGGATGCATTTCATCAGGACCAGGGGACTTATCTACCTTCAGTCCCATTAGTCTGTCCAGCACTACCTCCCTAGTGATAGTGATCATTTCAAGGTCCTTCCTTCCCACATTCCTATGACCAGCAATTTTTGGCATGGTTTTTGTGTCTTCCACTGTGAAGACGGAAGGAAAATAATTGTTTAAGGTCTCAGCCATTTCCACATTTCCCATTATTAAATCCCCCTTTTCATCTTCTAAGGGACCAACATTTACTTTAGTCACTCTTTTCCGTTTTATATATCTGTAAAAGCTTTTACTATCTGTTTTTATGTTTTCTGCAAGTTTACCTTCGTAATCTATCTTCCCTTTCTTTATTGCTTTTTTAGTCATTCTTTGCTGTTGCTTAAAATCTTCCCAATCCTCTAGTTTCCCACTAACCTTGGCCACCTTATACGCATTGGTCTTTGATTTGATACTTTCCTTTATTTCCTTGGTTATCCACGGCTGGTTATCTCTTCTCTTGCCGCCCTTCTTTTTCACTGAAATATATTTTTGTTGCGATGTTATAATAGAGATGTTCAAGATGATGAGGGGTTTTGATTGAATCGATCGAAAGGCTGTTCCCTCTGGCGAGTGGTTCAATAACCCGAGGTCATAGATTCAAACTCATTGGCAAAAGATCTAGAGGGGAGATGAGGAGAAATGTTTTCACTCGGAGAGTTGTCGGGATCTGGAATGCTCTGCCTGAATAGATGGTGGAAGCTGAGCCATGAATAAGTTTAAAGGGGAGTTGGACAGGTACTTGGGGATGAACCCCCCATAGGGTTACGGACTAACAGCCGGGCGGGGGCAGGGTTGGGACTAATTGGATAGCTCATTCGAAGAGCCAGCACAGGCACGATGGGCCGAATGGCCTCCTTCTGTGTTGTAAGTCTCTAAGATTCTGTGGTCCAAGTATTATCTGGAATGTATCACTAAAAGTTACCGGAAAACTGAACGTAGCATAAATTTTTGGTAACTAGATTTTGTTTTTTAAATTACTTCAGAGCAAAATTAGTACAACCTTTTATTGCAAATAGAAACAGAAAATGCTGGAAATACTCAGCAGGTCAGGCAGCATCTGTTAAACCGCAGTATTTTGCTTTTGTATTACATATGTGGAACATAAAAATATGCAAGAACTTGATGGGATAGAAACTCAGTGCCGCCCGAAACAGGTCACACCGACCGCACCTGATGTGCTTTCGCCGTCGCTGTGGATGAGGTGGCCTCCTGCGCGAAATTCAGCTCTTTGTCATTTTTTTTGGAGCAGATCAGAAGTCGGTCATAATGGGGGCGGACGTGCAGCGGTGAGCACTCGAGAGGTGCGGAAGTGTAGGCGGGACAGAGTCTTCACCGCTGTCAGAGTGCCGTCACCATGTCTCTCCCCTTCACTTAAAGGGAAGGGTCGCTGCAAACTCTGCGATTCTTTTAGTTAGGCCCACTGGGCCACCAGGGAGGGCTTCAGCTGGGCCAGTGGCCTGACACACAAGAGAGGGTGCCAGGCTGCCTGTTGGCGGCCCGGTCGATCCCAGGGGCGTAATTGTCAGGCCGACCTGGTAGTCGGCCGACAAAAAAAATAAAATGGCGGCCGCGGCAGTGTGCCCTCCCCTTGAATGGCCGCCGCACAACCATGTCGCACACACAGCAAACACAGTGCACCGACAGAAAAAAAACCGTCGTGGGCACCGCTCGGCGGACCGAAGATTTTTGTAGCTAAATTTCGATGGAGGTGCTGAAGATCAATGGTGCGCGCTTGAGGGAGTGCTGTACTGTCGTCGGTACAATTGTGCAGGTGTGGGGGGGGAACGGAGTCATCTCAGGTGAGATGTTAAACTGAGGCCCCGTCTGCCCTCTCAAGTGTACGTAAAAAAATCCCATGGCACTATTCAAAAAAGAGGAGTTTTCTGCCAATATCCCTCAACCAACGTAACTAAAAAACAGATTATCTGGTCATTACCACATTGCTGTTTGCGAGAGCTTGCTGTGTGCAAACTGTCCGCTGTGTTTCCCACATTACAACAGTGACTACACTCCAAAAGTACTTAATTGGTTGTAAAGTGCTTTGGGACATCGGGAGGATGCAAATAAATGCATCCTTGCATAAATGCAAATCTTTTTTTTAACTCTTCAGAAATGGCAGTGTACCTTTAAATGCTGGTGCTTATACTGTTGAAAATACCATAACATCTAATGGGAAAGACAACTGCATCCTGTCATGTAGAAATAACGCACAGTTAAATACTATTTGAGATTGATAATAACCTTCAAGCAGGTTTCTGCCAATGAAGAATGTTGCAACATAAGCCCCCTCAAATGTAGCCATCTTATCAGTTTCCCAAACTATTTGGTGTTTATATATATATATATATATATAATCAGCCCAATGAAGAGGCATTAGTCCCCCAGTGCACAGTTAACGAGGCTACGAGCTTTGCATGCTACAGGCTTCGAGGGCTGGTGATCAGCGAATTTATGATAATAGCGAGGAAGAAGAATTTCAGCAGAAACTGGTCCAGATGTCCAGAGAATACACGTCAAGGCAGAGTTAAAGCGAACAGCTGCCCGGGGAGCTAAAGGGCGTGAGCTGAGGGAAATAATCCAGCACAGCTTTGCCTCTAGAAAACTGAAGAATGCGCTGGATAATGAATAGCCATGGGTTAATTACATGGTGAAAACCAATACCAATCCGTGAATTACACACAGAATGATGGATACCAGCCAATGAAGTGTAATGCAAGTGTTCAATAATGGTATCCAAGGGAGGAAGGAGCATTGTGATATTTGTCACACTGTTAATGCGTGGGCTGAATTTATTGTTAGCTCTTCACAAAAATATGTGAAGACTCTGTTTGTTCTTGCTCCCAGCACTACATTTGTGCAGGAGTGGAGAGGAATGGAGTCATCGATTTATGCAGCCCACAGGATAGTGTGCTGTGTTTCTCTCTGCAGCTCAGTATTGAACAAAGCACCAAAAATCTCTGTTGAAATCATTGCACTATCTGCTATTTTCCTCTGTAACCCTTTTAGCTCATGCAATTTTTTGTTGTTTCTGTAAATGCACAGTCGTCCCTTGGGGAACGGTGTGAAGTGGTGGAGGGATTTGCTGGCTGATTAACAGTCTGACAGGGTGGCGTTGTTATTATTTTCATTTGGCTCTTCCTTTGGCTCAGGGGTAGCCATTCCCCGCTCCGAGTCAGAAGGTGCAGGGTTGGTGACCTGCTCCACACAGTCCCGATGGGTGGAGACCGGAGATCCGGCTCTGAATTCTGGGTTGACAACCAACGGCATAGTCGCATCTGTTAAGTGTGGGTGGCCCACTCCCCCCCTCATCGTATGGTTTACCAGAGCCCATAGAACCCTCCCGCCATATAGGACTAACCCCACCCCGGGCTGATATAAAAACAATTACGGCTTTGGAATGAACATTCCCGTCATGGTCTGTCAGACTGTTAAACACCCTACAAATCTTTCCTATGTTTCACACCATGCTCCAAAGGACGAGCTTACGAAGATACGAAAACAACTAACACCTCCACCAGTCTGCCCTTCTTCCCTTTAAAACCCAAACAGAACATCGTTGTCTCTCCTTTTCCCCAATCAACTGCAAATCGAGAAGTTGGGAGGAACAAGGTGAGGGTGGGTGGGCAGAAGAGGCCACCTTGAGGGTGGGGAGGGGGGCATATGATGCTCACATGACCTGCTGCAGGGTGGGGCATATGATGCTCACATGACCTGCTGCAGGGTGGGGCGGGGCATATGATGCTCACAGGAGGTGGGTGGGGGACCTGACCCATCCACCTCCATGGCACGAACCTGGTATTGCAGTACTTCCAGGAACGGTGCAGTGGCTCTAGGCCTTTTGGCTAAGAGCATTGGCGCAGAGTGATCCTTGGCATGTGCAAGGTGACCTCTGGCGTTTGTGATTTGACAAAGAATTGGAACGATTGGCTACGAATTAAAAAAAAAAAAAAAATATGATGCTCACATGGTGGTGGGTGGGGTGGCTTGACCCATCCACCTCCACGGAGGTGTGTGGGGGACCTGACCCATCCACCTCCATGGCACGAACCTGGTATTGCAGTACTTCCAGGAACGGTGCAGTGGCTCTAGCCTTTTGGCTAAGAGCATTGGCGCAGAGTGATCCTTGGCGTGTGCAAGGTGACCTCTGGCGTTTGTGATTTGACAAAGAATTGGAACGATTGGCTACAAATTTCAAAAAAAAAAAAAAAATATGATGCTCACATGACCTGCTGCAGGGTGGGGCGGGGCATATGATGCTCACATGACCTGTTGCAGGGTAGGTACATGATGCTCATGTGCCCTGTTACAATAATGCTCACATCAGGACAATCGACCCTGCTTATGATATAGGAGTTGGGCCAAGAAATAAAATGGGACTGGAGCACAAATCTGTCTGATCACAACAGGCGGTGGAGCATGTATAGAATTTTATCCGCACTTTGTGTTTTATATTGTCACGGGGTGCTCGAAAATCTTTTTCGAACAACTCTGATTTTCTTGTCCAATTTTAGTCCTTTTTTATTTTATGAACTGCCCGACGATTGCTCCAACTGCTTGTGCTGACGTCTGGAGAATAGTCAGAGGTCCTAAAATAATCTTTGTGCCCAGAGTTTTTCTTTCTTTATCAATGATTTACATTATGGATTTATCACAGCTGCAGAGTTCTCAGCCTCTGAGTAAACTCTAGCATGAAACATCTTTTCTGACTAAAAGCAAGGTTATTGAGGAGAGAGATAGGAGAGAGGGAGAGAGAGAAAAAGGATACAGAGAAAGGAGAGAGAGAGAGAGAGGGAGAAAGACAGAGAGGAAGAGAAAGAGAGAGGGAGAGAGAAAGAAGGAGAAAGAGGGAGGGAGAGTGAGGGAGAGAGAGAGGGAGAGAGAAAAGATGGAAAAGATGGAAAGAGAAAGGGGCGAAAGAGAAAGAACAAGAGGGAGAGAGAGATGGAGAGAGAGGGAGAGAGAGCAAGGGGGGGGGAGAAAGAAGGAGAGAGAAAGAGGGAGGAAGAATAAGGGAGGGAGAGCGTGAGAAAGGGAGAGAGAGATCGAGAAAGGAAGAGAGAGATAGAGAAAGGGGGTGAGAGAAAGGAGACAGAACAAGAGGGAGAGAGAATGAGAAAGAAGGATCGTGAAAGAGAGGGAGCGAAAGAGAGAACTATTGAAGCAGACAGTGTGTCTCATGGCTCAGTGGGTAAATCGGCCACCTGTGCAATTATAGCAAAAAGATCCCAGCCCGTATCGTATCCCGCACCAAGCCCTACTCATCCATCAACCCTGTGCTCACTGACCAACACCTGGCTCCCGGTCCTCCAACATTTCTCATCCTTGTGTTTAATTCCCTTCATGGCTTGCATGCCCACCTCCTCCTTCACCCCAACATTGGCGGCCGTGCCTTCAACTCCTGGGGGCCCACACTCTGGAATGCCCTCCCTAAAACCCTCTACCTCTCCATCATTCTCTCTGCCTTCCTCACCTCCTTTAAGGCCCATCTTAAAATCCGTTTCTTTGAACAGGCTTTTGGTCACCCTTTCTAATAACTTGTTTCTGATTACATGTTTGATTACATTGATTACATTAAAGGAACTATAAAAAATGCAAGTTGTTGTTGACATGGTTTTTGATGTCATGAATATCAAACTGAATTCCGCTCCAGTGAGGGATTGTGTTGATTTTAATTCCGACAAAGATTAAATGGGAAAGAACTCCTGGTTGTACCTGAATCTCTCACTTGCAGGCTTCTGGCAGGTGCTGGAGGGACTGGAGTGCATCATTATCCCCCGCAACCAAATTTTAATTTGAATGAAGTTTACGCTTAAAAGTTCATTTGTTTACTTGTCGGTTTTTGTACCCCCTTTAATAAGGGGGCACTTGATTTATGGTTTCAACTTAAAATAGTTGTACCTGAATCTCTTGAAATAGAGTCAGAAAATTCTGGGAATACACAGCACCTGAAAAGAAAAACAATGGTTTAAACACTTGGGGCAATTTTCCTGGGTCAGAACACTACGTAGAGTCTCTATCTGTCCTTTCTTCAGATGATGGTGGACATTCTATGCATTTCTCGCACTTTCTTGCTTTCATTCTTTGGGATATGGGCGTCGCTGACAAGGCCAGCATTTATTGTCCATCCCTAGTTGCCCTGAGAAGGTGGTGGGGTGCCTCCTTCTTGAATCTTTTTTTCTTTGTAATGGTTTGACAAAACGGAGTGGCTTGCTAATAGGTCCCTTTAGAGGGCAGTTAAGAGTAAACCACGTTGGTGTGGGACTGGAATCACATATAGGCCCAGACCAGGTAAGGACGGCAGGTTTCCTTCCCTAAAGGACATTAGTGAACCAGTTGGGTTTTTACAACAATCCGACTGCTTCATGGTTACTTTTTAACTGACGCCAGCTGTTTATTTCCAGGTTTTCCTCTTGTTGTTTCCGAGCTCCTGTCATTGCAGCTCATTCCTTTTTACCTCGGAATCTCCCCCTCATTGACAGAACTTTCATTTCTGACCTTCCTTGAAAATTCTTTACGTTAAAAAAAAAACCAAGAGATCGTTGTTGTTTCCCCGAAGCACAGTTTCCACCTCACGGCAGATTGTCAAGTCACCCCATGATAACTGTAATATGCAGAGGGCAATTTATGCCGCAGTAGCTGCTCATCTTGTGACACAATAAACTTGAAAAACACTGGTGTCTGACCACACGAAGCAGTTTATAATAAAGCTCATTGTTGTTCTTGCTGTTACAGTCGGCTGCACATTTTTATTGTCGCAATCTGCCAAAGCAAACGGATTTATAAAACTGTTTGTTGGATTGTTTTAATACATGCCAAAGGGATGCCTCCGGTTATGTTTTATTTGGAGATGAACGGTTTCAATCAGCACCAATGATTTTCCAAGGGCAAATCACAAGTTCTGGTCTCTCGGTGTGAAACCTGCAACCCAGCTCAACCCCACAGACCAAATAGTGGGCAGCACACTCGCCTCGGAGTCAGAAGGTTGTGGGTTCGAGTCCCACTCCAGAGACTTGTGCACGTAATCTAGGCCCACGGTCCAGTGCAGTACAGAGGGAGTGCTGCACTGTCAGATGGGATGAAACGTTAAACCCGAGGCCCCATCTGCCCTCTCAAGTGGACGGAAAAGATCCCACAGCTCTCACTGCATAACAAAATTCTCCTCAACTTCTCTTTGATCCTTTTGTCAATTACCTCGAAACTCGTGTCCTCTGGTTACCAACCCTCCCGAACCCTAACCCTAAAAATATACACACACACAGACAGGAAATTAAACTGTCCAGTGGTAGATGCAGCGAGGATGTTTCCACACATGGGGAAATATAGAACTAGGTGTCATAGTTTCAGAATAACGGGTCACCCATTTAAAACTAAGATGAGGAGGAATTTTTTCTCTCAGAGGGTTGTAAAGCTATGGAATTCCCTGCCCCAGAGAGCAGTGGAGGCTGGGTCATTGAATAGATTTAAGACGGAGATAGAGAGATTTTTGAGCGATAAGGGAGTGAAGGGTTATGGGGAGCGGGCAGGGAAGTGGAGCTGAGCCCATGATCAGATCAGCCATGATCTTATTGAATGGCGGAGCAGGCTCGAGGGGCCAAGTGGCCTACTCCTGCTTTATTGCTTATGTTCTTATGTTGTTATGATATTAGACATTTTTCAGACAGCCCACTCATTAAAAATGGCCCGTGCAATCCAAAACCAGGCAGGTGCTAACTCAATTCCAATCAATCCTCCACTTCTGCAGTGCAAATAGCGACTTTTGTTGTGGGTACGGACAGAGAGAAGCTCAATTTCCTGGATAAACCAGAGAGCAGATTAAGCTCCATGATGTTCCCATTTCCTGTTCTATCGAAGCTGACTCCCATTAAAATCAATTACATCCGAGTAACACACTCGAGATCACATTAAGTGCTTTCTTGATAGTTTAGTGTGCAGTGGATAGCACTCTTGTCTCTTAGTCAGAGGTTGTGGTTTCAAGTCCCACTCCAGAGACTTGAGCACAAAATCTAGGCTCACACTCCCAGCACAGTGCTGAGGGAGTGCTGCACTGTCAGATGTGCCATCTTTTGGATTAGATGTTAACCCGAGGCCCCGTCTGCTCTCTCAGGTGGACGTAAACGAACCAAGCGACTATTCGAAGAGCAGGGGAGTTACCCCAGGTGTCCTGGACCAATATTTATCCCTCAACCAACTTCACTAAAACAGGTTATCTGGCCCTTATCACATTGCTGTTTATGGGACCTTGCTGTGCGCAAATTGGCTGCAGCGTTTCCTACGTTACAACAGTGACTCGAGGCTGTAAAATGCTTTGGGAGGTCCTGAGTTTGTGAAAGGCACTATAGAAACTGGGCAGGAGAGTATTGAGTAATACAGACCAACACTAATCCCTGGTTTGGACTGAGTTTGCTGACCTCAGTCCTGGTGCCACTGCAGTCGGTCTTGATATCACAAGGAGGGAGAACAATATGTATCCAGTTTCACCTCCTGATTGTCATACAGTGACTCCAGCTGCAAACTGTGTGTTCTTGGATGTCAGGGTGGGATCAGATCGGCACTGGGTGGTGAAGCCTTCCAGTGCTGAATAGCCCAGAATGGCTGCTTGGGTGCCTGCATCTATGGAACTCTAACGCTCCGAGAGCCAGCCATTGCAGGAGAGGGAGGGACTATTCCATCCAGTGAATATCCCAGCTGTAACGCAATGCTTCTACTTGTTTTTTTCCCCCCCCCCAGATACACGAAAATGAAGACAGCCACAAACATTTACATCTTCAACCTTGCCCTGGCGGATGCATTAGCCACGAGCACACTGCCATTCCAGAGCGCCAAATATCTGATGGACACGTGGCCCTTCGGGGAGCTGCTGTGCAAAACGGTCCTATCGATTGACTACTACAACATGTTCACCAGCATCTTCACCCTCACCATGATGAGCGTTGATCGTTACATTGCCGTCTGCCACCCTGTTAAGGCGCTGGATTTCCGCACGCCCATGAACGCAAAGATCGTCAACGTCTGCGTGTGGCTACTGTCGTCTGTCATAGGGGTCCCTGTCATGGTCATGGCCGTCACCAAGGCCAACAGTAAAGGTAGGTAACGACCGAACCAGAACAATCGTTACCAGATAGCAGTTGATCCCCTCAGAGCATAGATGGTTAAGGGGAGGTTTAATGAACGGTTTTGATCGTGTAAATAAGGAGAAACTATTTCCACTGGCAGAAGGATCGGTAACCAGAGGACACACAGATTTAAGATAATTGGCAAAAGAACCAGAGGGAAGATGAGCCATTTTTTTTTTTTACGCAGCAAGCTGTTACGATTTGGAAGCAGATTCAATAATAACTTTCAAAAGGGAATTGGATAACTACTTGAATTTGCAGGGCAATGGGGAAAGACAAAAGGAGTGGGACTAATTGGATAGTTCAACCAAAAAACCGGCACAGGCACGATGAGCCGAATGGCCTCCTGCTGTGCCGTATGATTCTATGATGTCAGAATTGTAGAGGACCTGAAGATGAAGAGACTGCTTATCAAAGGAAGCCTGTTTCCTAGAAGCAAGGCCTTCTGCATTCACTCGCATACTCTTACCATCACTGGTCCCCAGGCGTAGGGATTTGGAAGAATTTTGAGCTCAATGGGGAGGATTTTATTTAATTGCAGCTGCCCAGTGTGACCAGGGCGTTAGTGGTGGTGGACTGAAAGTGGGTCGGGAGACTTAACGGCCTGCTTACACTGGCAGTCCGGCAGCTGCCCTATGGGTAGGGGCCTTTATTTAGGTGGTTGGAGTGTTCGCCTGTTTCAAGTGGGAGATTGCTTTTAATATACAATTTGGGGTCCTACGCATCCCTCTGCCCATTTGTTCAGCAGCCTGATTTATTATGCATTGCCGGTAAAGCTTTTGCAACATCCGGAGGTCGTGAAAGACGCTATATAAATGCTAATTCATTCTTTGCACCTGTGTTTCCCCACACGGCATCCTGGAATGGACCCGGATATTTCAGAAGAGAGCAAATATTGGGTCCAAATCCTGGAGTTCCCTACCTAACCGCACTGCGGGAGCACCTTCACCACGCGGACTGCAGTGGTTCAAGAAGGCAGCTCACCAACACCTTCTCAAAGGCTACTAGGGGGAATGGGCAATAAATGCTGGTCTTGCCAGCTACGCCCAAGAATGAATACATTTGAAAAAAATGAAAATCCTTATTTATATGCATTTATTCTTCTTTTCATCTTCCCTTTCAGGTAACGTGATGTGCACCATACAATTCCCAGCCCCCGCTTGGTACTGGGACAACGTAACCAAAATCTGCGTCTTCATATTTGCCTTTGTGATTCCGGTCCTGGTCATTACCATCTGCTACGGCCTGATGATCCTGCGCCTGAAGAGCGTCCGGCTCCTTTCCGGCTCCAAAGACAAGGACAGGAACCTGCGGAGGATCACGCGGATGGTCCTGGTCGTGGTGGCCATCTTCATCATCTGCTGGACGCCTATCCACATCTTTGTCATCGTCAAGACCTTGGTGGTGATCCACCCCAGCCCCTTGGTGACCGCCAGCTGGCACTTCTGCATCGCCCTGGGCTACACCAACAGCTGCCTGAATCCCGTGCTCTACGCCTTCCTGGACGAGAACTTCAAGCGCTGCTTCCGGGAGTTCTGCCTGCCCCTGCGCTCCAGGGTGGAGCAGAACAGCTTCACCCGAGCCAGGAAGGCCACCAGGGAGTCGGTCTGCGCCTGCACCCCTTCCGAGATGGTCAACAAGCCAGTATGACTAGGCGTGGACAAGCCCGGCAGGAGATCGCACTGTCAGAGGGGGCAGGACTTCAACTCTGAATTAACCCAAATCACGACTGAGTTTTAAAACTTATTGAAGATCTTTATGATTGTAACTAAAGTCTTTAAAAAGAATCTTGCCTTGTTTCCCTCAGTTTTCTGGGGATCTTGGGTCACGAGGTCACACCGTGATCCTGTTAGATTTCAATTTACAAAGAGAAAGAACATGTAATCAATTGCTCGTAATAAAGAAAAATACTTTACCAATTATTTTTAATTAGAAAACTATGTATAATATATATATATATATATATATTGCCTTTGGCACAAAGACATACTTTTTTTGAATTGAAGAAATCGCCTGGTTTCAATGTGTCTGGCTGTATTACTTGATGCTAAAAATGTTTTCTGAACTTTGTTGGAAACATTTGGAACTAAATGGCATTTATTTACATTACCACAATTATAAAATTGCTATTTTACTTCTCATTAGATGTTGGTTGAATGCATTGCCCTGTACAGAATTATTTATTGTTAATGGAGTAACTGCAAAGATTTAATGATCTTCTTAAAGGAATGTAGGCAGATCTGATTTTCCCATTCTTTCTGATA
Organism: Pristiophorus japonicus; assembly: GCF_044704955.1. NCBI lineage: Eukaryota > Metazoa > Chordata > Chondrichthyes > Pristiophoridae > Pristiophorus > Pristiophorus japonicus. The sequence continues at coordinate 19,650,821 of NC_091990.1, read as the reverse complement.
GCCCGTTTAGAAAAAACAATGGGAATGTTTACTTAAGCTCACTCTCACCCCAGAAAGAACAAATGAATGCATCAGCTCTGACAGGAGATGAAGACTGAAAACGAGTGGTTTAATATTGCTTTTGCAGCATTCAGGTACGAAAGTAGCACATTGAAATTCAACAGCTGTACAGATGACAATGGGAACTTTATTGGTTAATACTTTATTTTGCTGTATATTTGCCTGAAGTTATCGCTGTAAATGTGAGTTAAGTTATTCCTTATTGTATCATATTTCTGGCATTATAAATGCATTGATTAAAGAGTAGACCACATTTCTCCAGCCACGTTTTATCCCTTTCTGTCATCAGATCATCCCAGAGGAATGTCGAGCCTGTGTTGTAATAGTCTATGATACAACAACAACTCAAATATTATAGCACCATTACCGTAGTAAAACATCACAGGAGCGTTATCAAACAAAATTAGGCACCGAGCCACACAGAGATATGTGACCAAAAGCTTGGTCAGAGAGGTAGGTTTTAAGGTGGAGAGAGAGGTAGAGAGGCGGAGAGGTTTAGGGAGGGAATTCCAGAACTTCAGGCCTAGGCAACTGAAGGCACAGGCCGCCAATGAAAATTGGGGTATGCGCAAGAGGCCAGAATTGGAGGAACGCAGAGATCTCGGGAGGTTGTAGGGCTGGAGGAGGTTACAGAGATAGGGAGTGGCGAGGCCATAGAGGGATTTGAAAACAAGGATGAGAATGGAGATTTATACTTTACACAAGGCCTCCTGTTGCACACCAACACAGCCCACTGCGACCATAAGCTTGGATACTCCGGCTGTGTTGGGAGCAGCATTTCCAGCCCTTGAATTATGTTTTTACATCAATTTTCAACCGACAGTATAACGCTCATCAAAAGGAATGAAATGCAGAAAAGTACATTCTGCAGTTGATACAGAGAATGATGTCCATGGTATAAACAAATGGAGGGGCTGCTATTCCTGAAAGGACAGATGATAGGATGGCTTCTTTTTTTGTCTGTCATTTTTTTTATGTAAGACTTACATTTATATAGCACCTTTCATAACATCAGGACATCCCAGAGAGCTTGACAATCAATGAAGTACTTTTTGAAGTGCAGTTACTGTTTTAATGTAGGAAACGAGGCAGCCAATTTGCGCACAGGAAGATTGCACAAACAGTAATGAGATAAAAGACCAATTTATCTGTTTTAGTGATGTTGGTCAAGGGATAAATATTGGCCCCAGAATACTGGGTAGAACTTCCCTGATCGCCTTCCAAATTGTGGTCGTGGGATCTTTCACGGCCACTATATCTGAACACCGATTGTACTCTCATCACACACTGAATCCTGCACTACACCCCATCTCACACTGAACCCCATATCGCACACTGAACCCCATACACCCCATCTCACACTGAACCCCATATTGCACACTGAACCCCATACACCCCATCTCATACTGAACTCAATACACACCACCTCACACTGAACCACATATCACACACTGAACCCCATACACCCCATCTCATACTGAACCCCATACACCCCATCTCACACTGAACCCCATATCGCACACTGAACCCCATACACCCCATCTCATACTGAACCCAATACACCCCATCTCATACTGAACCCCATATCGCACACTGAACCCCATACACCCTGTCTCACACTGAACCCCATATCGCACACTGAACCCCATACACCCTGTCTCACACTGAACCCCATCTCACACTGAACCCCATACACCCCATCTCACACTGAACCCCTACACCCCATCTCACACTGAACCCCATCTCACACTGAACCCCATATTGCACACAGAACCCCATACACCCCATCTCACACTGAACCTCATCTCAGACTGAACTCCATACACCCATCTCACACTGAACCGCACATCTCATACTGAACCCCATACACCCCATCTCACACTGAACCTCATATCTCAGACGGAACCCCATACACCCCATCTCACAATGAACCCCATACACCCCATCTCACATTGAACCCCATACTCCACATCTCACACTGAATCCCATCTAAATCAATGTGGCATATGTTACCCACCTGATGAGGAATGCTAAAACTTTAGCCACTACACTGCTGAACTCACATATACTGTGAGTGGCTCAGTGGATAGCTTCTTGCCACTGAGTCAGAAGGTTGTGGGTTCAAGTCCCACTCCAGGGACATGAACACCTAATCTTGGCTGATACTCCCAGAGCAGTACTGAGGGAGGTGCTGCACAGTCAGAGGTACCATCTTTCGGATGAGACATTAAACTGAGGTCCCATCTGTCCTCTCGGGTTCATATAAAAGATCCCAAGGCACTATTTCAAAGAGCAGGGGAGTTCTCTTTGGTGACCTGGGCCAATATTTATCCCTCAACCAACATCACCAAAACAGATTATCTGCCATTTATTTCATTGCTGTTTGAGGGATCTTGCTGCTGCCTTTCCCACATGACATCAGAACCTATACCTTTCTTTTAGAAAGCCAATTATTTTGTTGTACGAAAGTACAAAGCTGGGGTTTGTTTTTTAGACTCCACTGCCTGGAGTCACACCTAGCACAAGGGAAGATGGTTGTGGTTGTTGGAGGTCAATCATCACATCCCTAGGACATCGCTGCAGAGGTTCCTCAGGGCAGTGTCCTAGGCCCAACCATCTTCAGCTGCTTTATCAATGACCTTCCCTCCATCATAAGATCAAAAGCGGGGATGTTTGCTGATGATTGCACAGTGTTCAGTTCCATTCACAACTCCTCAGATAATGAAGCAGTCCGTGCCCGCATGCAGCAAGACCTGGATGACATTCAGGCTTGGGCTGATACGTGGCAAGTAACATTCGTGCCATACAAGTGCTAGGTAATGACTATCTCCAACAAACGAGAGTCTAACCACTGCCCCTTGACAGCATTACCATCACCGAATCCCTCACCAGCAAGATGCTGGGGGTCACCATTGATCAGAAACTTAACTGGACCAGCCGCATAAATACTGTGGCTACAAGAGCAGGTCAGAGGCTGGGTATTCTGCAATGAGTGTCCCACCTCCTGACTCCCCAAAGCCTTTCCACCATCTACAAGACAGTCAGGAATGTGGTGGAATATTCACCACTTGCCTGGATGAGTGCAGCTCCAACAACACTCAAGAAGCCTGACACCCTCCAGGATAAAGCAGCCCGCTTGATCGGTACCCTATCCACCACCGTAAATGTTCAAATTCTCCACCACCGTAAATGTTCAAATTCCCCACCACCGGTGCACTGTGGCTAGTGTGTACCATCTACAAGATGCACTGCAGCAACTCACCAAGGCTTCTTCGACAGCACCTCCCAAACCCATGACCTCGACCACTGAGAAGGACAAGGGCAGCAGCTGCATGGGAACACTGTCACCTCTAAGTTACACACCATCCTGACTTGGAAGTATATCGCCGTTCCTTCATCGTCGCTGGGTCAAAATCCTGGAACCCCCTCCCTAACAGCACTCAGAGCACCTTCACCACATGGACTGCAGCAGTTCAAGAAGGCGGCTCACCACCACCTTTTCAAGACCAATTAGGGATGGGCAATAAATGCTGGCCTTGCCAGCAACGTCCACATTCCATGAGCGAATAAATAAAAGTTGTTGTTGTTCTCTGATTTACATCAGTGGCAATTTATATATCATTTGGAGAAATTTTACATTGGCAAACGGGGAGCTGGAGTTTGGGACTTTATATAAAGCACAAAGGTGATAGCTGGTGATATGATCCATCATCAAACAATCCCTGTTTAACTCGCTTATTTGGAGCTTTAATGATCATGTGGGAAGTCGCAGACTAACTAGAGCCTCGTTACTAAATAGAATGTCTGTGCTTCACAGAGCAAAGTACATCAGGGAACCTCATCCTCCATCAGCGGTGGCTATTACTCTTCGGTCATGTGATTGCTGGGGTTTGGATGCAATTGGACAGAGTGTATTATTTCTGTTCAGTGACATTAAGAAGCCTTTACTGAACTCACTATATCTTGCAGTGCAAGATCATCGACTCTTGTACATTGCAATACGTCATGTGTGTTAAATAAATATTTCTCTCTTTTCCCTCCTTTATGTGTCTGAATTATATTTTAATGTTTCAATTCAAACGATGAACAGGCTGGCTCTCTTTTCTCATGAAAACAGGCAGCTGAGGGGTGGCCTAATAGAGGTCTTTAAAATTCTGAAAGGTTTTGATAGAGTGGACACGGAGAGAATGGGGGGAAATTGTGGTCGGAGGCATCCTTCGTACGAACGCCTCCTACCCGAAAAAAATCTACGAAAATACCTGGTGGTCCCGAAGGAACGTAGGATTCCGGTCGGAGACCTTCATTCACTGCGCAGCGCATGGGGAGATGTCTTTCAGGTATGTACGTACACACTGGAGTCACATGGGCCTGGGCCACCAATCACCATGCAGTATTCTCATTGATAAAAATGGGAGCTCTGTTAGTAATGGGAGCGCGTACAATCAATGAGAAAAACCCCTAAAACACCCAAACACAGCACATTAAATAAATAAAACACCTCACATATTTAAAATTAATTGAAATTAAATGTAATTAAATGTTTTAGAAAAATTATATATATATTTTGGAATTTTTTTAATGTGTTTTAATAGTGTTAAAAATAGAGTTACCTTAATGGATAGGGTTTTTAAATTAGTGTTTAAATTTAATTTTTATATGTTTTAAAACTCTTAGACTGGTAAAAGTAAGTTATGCGCCTGCTTTTACCAGGCGTTAAAGTTTGAAGAACATTCGCTGGGCATGAGTTGGGCAAATAGCCAGTCTCTCCCACGCAGTTGTCCTTCTCCCGGGGATGCGGAGGATCTCGACAGATCCGGGAGAAGGACCACCGCGCGGGAGAGATTGGGCTATTGCGAGGACTCACCGGGACCATGCATATTTCATACGGACCCGGCAAGACCAGAATTTTCGGCACATTGTTTCTACTTGTGGGGAAGTGCATAACTGGAGGCCGTCAATATAAGGCAGTCACCAAGAAATCCAATAGGGAATTGCAAAGAAACTTCTTTACCCAAAGAGTGGTGAGAATGTGGAACTCGCTGCCACAGGGAGTGGTTGAAGCGAATAGTATAGATGCATTTCAGGGGAGGCGCGACAAGCATATAAGGGAGACGGGAATAGAGGGTTATGCTGATAGATTTAGATGTGGAAAGACGGGAGGAGGCTCGAGTGGCGAATGGACTGTTTGGGCCGAATGGCCTGTTTCTGTAATGCTGCACGTTCACATTTAATTATAGTCAAAATTATTCTATGTAAATATTTCCCTTCTCTCTATCTTTTTATAATATATTAAAGGCTCCATATAATTACACCACTAGTCCCGGCCAGGGTGGGGATGACTGGGTCATTCTCATCATTCACGCCTGAAACCACACTGCCGTTAGAGACTGGGACTAATATTATGCACATCCTTTGTATTGTGCAACTATTCTCCACTCACTGTAAGTCCCGCCAAGCCTCCGACTCATTGGCTGACACCGTGGTGGCAATACCCACTCTATATATTAAAAGTATTGTGCATCTTGTTTGCCCTCTAACACTTCTGTAACACTGCACATTTATAGTCAAAATTATTCTAATCTATGCTCACTTCCTTGCCAAATTTATTCTGCCACACCCGATTAGTCCATTGCTTCCCATGTGATTAACCCCATGCCCTGATCTGACCAACTCTGGCTTCCACTTTATCAACAGCTGCAGCAGACCACGAAACAGTAAGTTAAAACAATACTGAAAATCATTTCTATCTCCTGTGCTCTTTACAACAACTTGCATTTATATAGTGCCTTTAAAGAAAGACTTGGATTTATATAGCACCTTTCACGACCACCAGATGTCTCAAAGAACTTTACAGCCAATGAAGTACTTTTGGAGTGTAGTCACTGCTATAATGTGGGAAACGCGGCAGCCAATTTACGCACAGCAAGCTCCCACAAACCGCAATGTGATAATAAGTAGATAATGTTGATTGAGGGATAAATATTGGCCAGGACACCAGGGATAACTCCCCTGCTCTTCTTCGAAATAGTGTCATGGGAACTTTTATGCTCACTTGCGTGAGCAGACGGAACCTCGGTTTAACGTCTCATCCGAAAGACGGCATCTCTGACAGTGCAGCACTCCCTCAGCACTGCACTGGAGTGTCAGGTCAGATTTTTTATGATCGAGTCCCTGGAGTGGGCCTTGAGCCCACAACCTTCTGACTCAGAGGCGAGAGTGCTACCCACTTAGCCACAGCTTACACTAGTAGCGAAATGTCAAACACAATTTGGCACCTTGAAAAATGTGGTCTCCTCTACATTGAGGGGACCAAACGCAGATTGGGTGATCACATTGCCAAACACCTCCATTCAGTCCGTAAGCGTGACCCTGTGCTTCCGGTCGCTTGCCATTTTAATTCTCCGTCCCACTCCCACTCACTCCTCAACCTCCTATACTGTTCCAATGAAGCTCAACGAAAGTGCAAGAACCAGCACTCCTACCTTCCACCCTATCACAGACCTTGCCTTTTGTTCTTTCTGCCCCTGTACTTGCTTAAAAACTGCTACATAGAATCATAGAAATTTACAGCATGGAAGGAGGCCTTTTCGGCCAATCGTGTCCGCGCCAGATGACCAAGCGCTATCCAGCCTAACACTGCTTTCCAGCTCTTGGTCCGTAGCCCTGTAGGTTACGGCACTTCAAGTGCACATCCAAATCTCTTTTAAATGTGGTGAGGGTTTCTGCCTCTACCACCTTTTCAGGCAGTGAGTTCCAGACCCCCGGCACCCTCTGGGTGAAGAAATTTCCCCTCATATCTCCTCGAAACCTCCCAATTACTTTAAATCTATGCCCTCTGGTTGTTGACCCTTCTGCCAACAGAAACAGGTCCTTCCTATCTACTCTATCCAGGCCCCTCATAATTTTATACACCTCAATTAGGTCTCCCATAAGCCTCCTCCGTTCCAAAGAAAACAGACCCAGCATCTCCAATCTTTCCTCATCGCCAAAGAGGGATGCGTTTATTTGTACTAACTTAAATGCAGCCGTTTCTCGGATTGGCTCTCCAGACCTATTGCTGATTGGTCCCTTTGGAGGATAAGCCACACCCTGAAGTTCCTCTGGAATGTGTAACTAGAACCACCCAGCCCAAGTTTTGAGTGAATTTCCAATTTGTAATTCGATCCATTGACTTCAGAAGCCACAGAAGATAGATCTCCCTAAAAGCCACCAAGTTCCAGCCGAAGTCCATTATCTCAGCGTAAGTGCATCCCTCCGTCAGCTGAAGACCTTTACCCCAGCAATCCCTCCGCCAGCTGAAGACCCTTACCCAAGCGCAAGACCTTAAACCACCCCCCCCCCCCCCCCACATAGATGGGGCATTGTGTGCGGATTGTTAACAGGTTTATTGGGAATGAAGTGAATAGTGACAGTGCCGTGACTTCTGGATTTCATCCACCTCAACGATGTCCCTTGTAACACACACACCGAGCTTTCACGCACCAGGGGGAAGAACGTGATCAGTCTTCTGAGTTATTTCTCTCCCCTCCGATCTACCCCCCACCCCCAGGCTCTCTCTCTCTCTCTCTCTCTCTCCCGCCTTTGAAGCTTGCTCGCTCTCTCCCTCCCCCACCCCACCCCACCCCCCAGCTCTCTCCCCTCCCCTACCGCAACCCCCCAGCTCTCTCTCGCTCTCCCCAGCACTGTGGGTGGCTTGGCGGATGCATTCAGCTGCTCAGTGGGGGTAACGTGGTGTTGGATGCATGCACAGAAAAGGTTAGTAGGAATTGTGCTGGGGAGGGGGGGGGGGGGGGGGGTCAGAGTTGGTGATAGTTGTCCTAACTCTCACTTCTGCATTTGAGGCCCTGGACAGTGGGAAGGGAGGAGCTAAAAGGGCAGGTGTTGCATCTCCTGAGCTTGCATGGGAAGGTGCCGTGGGAAGGGGAGGGGTTGTTAGGGGTGATTGAGGAGTGGACCAAGGTGTCACGGAGGGAACGGTCCTTTCGGAATGCTGGAAGGGGAGGGGAGGGGAAGATGTGTTTGGTGGTGGGATCACACTGGAGGTGGTGAAAATGGCGGAGGATGATCCGTTGAATGTGGAGGCTGGTGGGTGGAAAGTGAGGACAAGGGGAACACGATCATGGTTCTGGGAGAGAGGGGAAGGGGGTGAGAGCAGAAGTGCGGGAAATAGAACGGACACGGTTGAGGGCCACGTCAACCACAGTAGAGGGGAATTCTTGGTTGAGGAAAAATATGACATATCGGAAGCACTGGTGTGGAAGATGGCATTGTCAGAACAGATGCGACGGAGACGGAGAAGCTGGGCGAATGGGATAGAGTACATGCAGGAAGTGGGGTGGGAGGAAGTGTATTCCAGGTAGCTGTGGGAGACAGTGGGATGTTTGTCACTAGCCTATCCCCAGAAATGGAGACAGAGAAGTTAAGGACGGGAAAGGAAGAGATGGACCATGCGAAGGGTGGAAATTGGAAGCAAGTATTTTATGTTACATCTCTAACTTCCTCCAGTTCTGATGAAAGGTCATCAACCAGAAACATTAACTCAGTTTCTCTCCACTGATGCTGCCTGACCTGCTGAGTGGTTCCAGCAGTTTCTGTTTATATCATTAAGTAATCTTGGTTCAGGTTAGGCACATTCACGTGCTCCTGGCCTGCTTGTTTCTGACAGCAAAGGGCACTGTTCAGTTAATAAATTTTAACTGATTCAACATCACCATCTGCAGGCCGAAAGTGGTAGTACATGAATGACATGGAAATTAATATTTTGGAGTAACTATTTGTACGAAGTCTCCCTTCTGCGAATGCGTCTCCCGAAGCGAGAGTTAAGACAAATATCACCGACTCCGCCCTCCCCAGCACAATTCCTGTTAACCCTTTTCTGCGCATGCGTCCAGCGCCACATTGCCTCCACTGAGCAGCTCAATGCATCCGCCGAGCCTCCCACAGTGCTGGGGAGAGAGAGAGAGGGAGGGGGCAGGGGGGAGGGGGCAGGGGGGAGGGAACGAGAGAGGGGGGAGGGAACGAGAGAGGGGGGAGGGAACGAGAGAGGGGGGAGGGAACGAGAGAGGGGGGAGGGAGGGAGGGAAAGAGAGAGAGCTTGGGGGGAGGGGGAAGAGAGAGCTTGGGGGGAGGGGGAAGAGAGAGCTTGGGGGGAGGGGGAAGAGAGAGCTTGGGGGGAGGGGGAAGAGAGAGCTTGGGGGGGAGGGGGAAGAGAGAGCTTGGGGGGAGGGGGAAGAGAGAGCTTGGGGGGAGGGGGAAGAGAGAGCTTGGGGGGAGGGGGAAGAGAGAGCTTGGGGGGAGGGGGAAGAGAGAGCTTGGGGGGAGGGGGAAGAGAGAGCTTGGGGGGAGGGGGAAGAGAGAGCTTGGGGGGAGGGGGAAGAGAGAGCTTGGGGGGAGGGGGAAGAGAGAGCTTGGGGGGAGGGGGAAGAGAGAGCTTGGGGGGAGGGGGAAGAGAGAGCTTGGGGGGAGGGGGAAGAGAGAGCTTGGGGGGAGGGGGAAGAGAGAGCTTGGGGGGAGGGGGAAGAGAGAGCTTGGGGGGAGGGGGAAGAGAGAGCTTGGGGGGAGGGGGAAGAGAGAGCTTGGGGGGAGGGGGAAGAGAGAGAGAGCTTGGGGGGAGGGGGAAGAGAGAGAGAGCTTGGGGGGAGGGGGAAGAGAGAGAGAGCTTGGGGGGAGGGGGAAGAGAGAGAGAGCTTGGGGGGAGGGGGAGAGAGAGAGAGCTTGGGGGGAGGGGGAAGAGAGAGCTTGGGGGGAGGGGGAAGAGAGAGCTTGGGGGGAGGGGGAAGAGAGAGCTTGGGGGGAGGGGGAAGAGAGAGCTTGGGGGGAGGGGGAAGAGAGAGCTTGGGGGGAGGGGGAAGAGAGAGCTTGGGGGGAGGGGGAAGAGAGAGCTTGGGGGGAGGGGGAAGAGAGAGCTTGGGGGGAGGGGGAAGAGAGAGCTTGGGGGGAGGGGGAAGAGAGAGCTTGGGGGGAGGGGGAAGAGAGAGCTTGGGGGGAGGGGGAAGAGAGAGCTTGGGGGGAGGGGGAAGAGAGAGCTTGGGGGGAGGGGGAAGAGAGAGCTTGGGGGGAGGGGGAAGAGAGAGCTTGGGGGGAGGGGGAAGAGAGAGCTTGGGGGGAGGGGGAAGAGAGAGCTTGGGGGGAGGGGGAAGAGAGAGCTTGGGGGGAGGGGGAAGAGAGAGCTTGGGGGGAGGGGGAAGAGAGAGCTTGGGGGGAGGGGGAAGAGAGAGCTTGGGGGGAGGGGGAAGAGAGAGCTTGGGGGGAGGGGGAAGAGAGAGCTTGGGGGGAGGGGGAAGAGAGAGCTTGGGGGGAGGGGGAAGAGAGAGCTTGGGGGGAGGGGGAAGAGAGAGCTTGGGGGGAGGGGGAAGAGAGAGCTTGGGGGGAGGGGGAAGAGAGAGCTTGGGGGGAGGGGGAAGAGAGAGCTTGGGGGGAGGGGGAAGAGAGAGCTTGGGGGGAGGGGGAAGAGAGAGCTTGGGGGGAGGGGGAAGAGAGCGCTTGGGGGGAGGGGGAAGAGAGCGCTTGGGGGGAGGGGGAAGAGAGCGCTTGGGGGGAGGGGGAAGAGAGCGCTTGGGGGGAGGGGGAAGAGAGCGCTTGGGGGGAGGGGGAAGAGAGCGCTTGGGGGGAGGGGGAAGAGAGCGCTTGGGGGGAGGGGGAAGAGAGCGCTTGGGGGGAGGGGGAAGAGAGCGCTTGGGGGGAGGGGGAAGAGAGCGCTTGGGGGGAGGGGGAAGAGAGCGCTTGGGGGGAGGGGGAAGAGAGCGCTTGGGGGGAGGGGGAAGAGAGCGCTTGGGGGGAGGGGGAAGAGAGCGCTTGGGGGGAGGGGGAAGAGAGCGCTTGGGGGGAGGGGGAAGAGAGCGCTTGGGGGGAGGGGGAAGAGAGCGCTTGGGGGGAGGGGGAAGAGAGCGCTTGGGGGGAGGGGGAAGAGAGCGCTTGGGGGGAGGGGGAAGAGAGCGCTTGGGGGGAGGGGGAAGAGAGCGCTTGGGGGGAGGGGGAAGAGAGCGCTTGGGGGGAGGGGGAAGAGAGCGCTTGGGGGGAGGGGGAAGAGAGCGCTTGGGGGGAGGGGGAAGAGAGCGCTTGGGGGGAGGGGGAAGAGAGCGCTTGGGGGGAGGGGGAAGAGAGCGCTTGGGGGGAGGGGGAAGAGAGCGCTTGGGGGGAGGGGGAAGAGAGCGCTTGGGGGGAGGGGGAAGAGAGCGCTTGGGGGGAGGGGGAAGAGAGCGCTTGGGGGGAGGGGGAAGAGAGCGCTTGGGGGGAGGGGGAAGAGAGCGCTTGGGGGGAGGGGGAAGAGAGCGCTTGGGGGGAGGGGGAAGAGAGCGCTTGGGGGGAGGGGGAAGAGAGCGCTTGGGGGGAGGGGGAAGAGAGCGCTTGGGGGGAGGGGGAAGAGAGCGCTTGGGGGGAGGGGGAAGAGAGCGCTTGGGGGGAGGGGGAAGAGAGCGCTTGGGGGGAGGGGGAAGAGAGCGCTTGGGGGGAGGGGGAAGAGAGCGCTTGGGGGGAGGGGGAAGAGAGCGCTTGGGGGGAGGGGGAAGAGAGCGCTTGGGGGGAGGGGGAAGAGAGCGCTTGGGGGGAGGGGGAAGAGAGCGCTTGGGGGGAGGGGGAAGAGAGCGCTTGGGGGGAGGGGGAAGAGAGCGCTTGGGGGGAGGGGGAAGAGAGCGCTTGGGGGGAGGGGGAAGAGAGCGCTTGGGGGGAGGGGGAAGAGAGCGCTTGGGGGGAGGGGGAAGAGAGCGCTTGGGGGGAGGGGGAAGAGAGCGCTTGGGGGGAGGGGGAAGAGAGCGCTTGGGGGGAGGGGGAAGAGAGCGCTTGGGGGGAGGGGGAAGAGAGCGCTTGGGGGGAGGGGGAAGAGAGCGCTTCGGGGGGGGGAAGAGAGCGCTTCGGGGGGGGAAGAGAGCGCTTCGGGGGGGGAAGAGAGCGCTTGGGGGGAGGGGGAAGAGAGCGCTTCGGGGGGGGGAAGAGAGCGCTTCGGGGGGGGGGAAGAGAGCGCTTCGGGGGGGGGAAGAGAGCGCTTCGGGGGGGGGAAGAGAGCGCTTCGGGGGGGGGAAGAGAGCGCTTCGGGGGGGGGAAGAGAGCGCTTCGGGGGGGGGGAAGAGAGCGCTTCGGGGGGGGGGGGGGAAGAGAGCGCTTCGGGGGGGGGGGAAGAGAGCGCTTCGGGGGGGGAAGAGAGCGCTTCGGGGGGGGGAAGAGCGCGCTTCGGGGGGGGGGAAGAGAGCGCTTCGGGGGGGGGGGAAGAGAGCGCTTGGGGTGGGGGAAGAGAGCGCTTGGGGTGGGGGAAGAGAGCGCTTGGGGGGGGGGGAAAGAGAGCCCTTGGGGGGGGGGGGGGGGAAGAGAGCGCTTGGGGGTGGGTGAAGAGAGCGCTTGGGGGGGGGGGGGGTGAAGAGAGCGCTTGGGGGGGGGGGGGGGGAAGAGAGCGCTTGGGGGGGGGGGGGGGGGAGGAAAGGAGGGTGAGCTTGGGCAGGGGGAGAAAGAGTGCCGGGGGGAGGGGGGTGGGGGTGGGGATGATTGGAGGGGACGGGAGAGATACAGTTTGGGGGGTGGGGGTAAATCGGTGAGGAGAGGGAACTCACTAGACTGATCACATTCTTCCTACCCCCTGGTGCATGCAAGCTCAGTGCATATGTTACAAGGGACATCGTTGGGGTGGATGAAATCCAGAAGTCGCGACACTCACTATTCACTTCATACCCAATAAACATGTTAACAATCCGCACACAATGCCCCATCTATGGTGGGGGCGGGGAGGGGGGGGGGGGTGGTAAGGGTCTTCAGCTGGTGAATGGATTGCTGGGTAATGGACTTCGGCTGTGGGAGGCAGCACATGTACTGGGGTAAGCATCTTCAGCTGGAACTTAGTGGCTTTTGGCTTCTGAAGTCAAAATGGATCGAGTTACAAATTGGAAATTCACTCAGAACTTGGGCTGGGCGGCTCCAGTTACATTCCAGAGGAACTTCAGGATGTGGGTTATCCTCCAAGGGGACCAATCGTCAATAGGTCTGGAGAGCCAATCGGAGCAACGGCTGCATTTCAGTTAGTACAAATAGATGCATCCTTAATATTTAGGCAAGAAGGTATTCAACATCTTATATGCAGTCCCTCGAAATCGAGGAAGACTTGCTTCCACTCTGAAAGTGAGTTCTCAGGTGACTACAGTCCAATATGGGAATTACAGTCTCTGTCACAGGTGGGACAGACAGTGGCTGAAGGAAAGGGTGGGTGGGGAGTCTGGTTTGCTGCACGTTCCGTCCGCTGCCTGCACTTGATTTCTGTATGCTCTCTGCAATAATACTCAAGATGCTCAGCGCCCTCCCAGATGCACTTCCTCCACTTAGTGCGGTCTTTGGCCAGGGATTCCCAAGTGTCGGTGGGGTTGTTGCATTTATCAAGGCAGCTTCGAGGGGGTCCTTGAAATGTTTCCTCTGCCCACCTGGGGCTCGCTTGCCATGTAGACGTTCCGAATAGAGCGCTTGCTTTGGGAGTCTTGTGTCGGGCATGACGACAATGTAGCCTTCCCACTGGAGCTGGTCGAGTGTGGTCAGTGCTTCGATGCTGGGATGTTGACCTGATCAAGAATACGGACGTTGGTGCGTCTATCCTCCCAGGGGCTTTGCAGGATCCTGCGGAGACATCGCTGGTGGTATTTCTCCAGCGATTTGAGGTGTCTACTGTATATGTGCCACGTCTCTGAGCCATACAGGAGGGCGGGTATCACTACAGCCGTGTAGACCATAAGCTTGGTGCCAGAATTGAGGGCCTGATCTTCAAACACTCGCTTGCTCAAGCGACCGAAGGCTGTGCTGGCGCACTGGAGGTGGTGTTGGACCTCGTCGTCAATGTCTGCCTTTGCTGCTCCTGAGGTATGGAATGTGGTCCACATTATCCAAGGCCACGCCGTGGATCTTGATGACTGGGGGGGGGGGGGGGGGGGGGAGGGGGAGGGGGGAGGGGGGGGCAGTGCTGTTTGGCGGGGTCAGGCTGGTGTCTTACGGATGTTTAGTGCAGGGCCTATGCTTTCGTACGCCTCGGTGGAGATGTTGATGATGGCTCGGCGTTCAGCCTCTGAATATGCGCAGACGCAAGCTTCATCCACGTCCTGTAGTTCGACGACAGAGGATGGGATGATCTTGGATCTAGCCTGGAGGCGACGACAGTTGAACAGGTTCCCACTGGTTCTATTGTTTAGTTCCACTCCATCAGGGAGCTTGTTGAGTGTGAGATGGAGCATTGCAGCGAGGAAGATCGAGAAGAGGGTTGGCACGATGACACAGCCCTGCTTGGCCCCGGTCTGGACGTGGATTGGGTCTGTGGTGGATCCGTTGGTCAGGATCATGGCTTGCATGTCGCCGTGGAGCAGGCGGATGGCGACAAACTTTTGGGGGGGGGGGGGGCAGCCAAAATAGAGGAGGATGCTCCATAGTCCCTCTGCGGTTAGCAGTATCAAAGGCCTTTGAGAGGTCAAAGACGGCCCTGTACAAGGGTTGGTGCTGTGCCCAAGGAGGTATTATAATTGTCTTACAAGGTTGGCAAGAAGGTATTGTAATTGTCTTGGCTCTCCCCTCTCTTATCCCGGGAGAATAAATAATTCTGGACTCATTTAGGCCTTAAAAGACGAATGTAAACCCATGGTGGCAGTCTTGGCTCAGTGGTAGCACTCATCTCAGAGTCTGAAGATCATGGGTACAAACCCCAGTCCAGAGACTTGAACATAGAACTTAGAGACACTTCAGTTTAGTACTGAGGAAGTGCTGCACTGTTGCAGATGCTGCCTTTCAGATGAGCTGTTGAAGATGATAGTGGGCCCTCAGTTTAAGCATATAGGATCATTGAATCTTACAGCACAGGAGGCCATTCGGCCCATCGTGCCTGTGCCGGCTCTTTGAAAGAGCAATCCAATTTGTCCCACTTCTCTGCTCTTTCCTACAGCCCTGAAAATGTTTCCTTTTCAAGTATTTAACAAATTCCCTTTTGAAAGTTACTACTGAATCTGCTTCCATCCCCCTTCCAGATCATAACAACTCGCTGCATTCTTTTGCCAATTACCTTAAATCTGTGTCTTCTGGTTACTGACCCTCCTACCAGTAGAAACAGTTTGTTCTTATTTACTCTATTTAAACCCCTTCATAATTTTGATCAACTCTATTAAATCTCTCCTTACCCTTCTCTGCTCCAAGAACATGTGCAAGATCCTGTGTCATTATTTGAAGTTGTTCTGGCTAATATTTATTTGTCTCTCGACATTGCAAGATTGACTACACTTCAAAACGTACTTCATTGGCTGTCTGGGATGACATGAAAGGCACTGGATAACTGCAAGTTTTTTCTTTAAAAGCAGAATGGTTCCTAGTGTTGTGGCTAGTCTCTGCTGAGTTAGCTGATCGGGGAACACTGTGTGTCTACCTCAGTGTCCCTGTGTCGAGAGGATAAATCAGTTGTGCTTCCTGGTGGATCTCCAGTGACCTCTACTCCTTGTGTGCAATGTGACTCCTCAGAAAACCCTTGCCA
Organism: Pristiophorus japonicus; assembly: GCF_044704955.1. Classification (NCBI taxonomy): domain Eukaryota; kingdom Metazoa; phylum Chordata; class Chondrichthyes; family Pristiophoridae; genus Pristiophorus; species Pristiophorus japonicus. The sequence continues at coordinate 19,635,289 of NC_091990.1, read as the reverse complement.
TGACCAGCAGCCGCTGACACTCACTGCCTAGTCTCCTGCATGAAGAACGGAGACTTGGGGAGAAATGCAGACTGTTTGTGCCTGCTGTTTAACCGCTTTTCGCCCAGGCATATGCCGCTACTGACTGCTGCAAAATTCCGCAGTTCAGCGCCAATGGTAGCCGGGCGCCCCTGTTTCCCCCGTGCGCAGTGACCCGTCTTTGCCCCGGAGCGAAAATTCGGTAGCGCCCTGAAGCTGCGGCAGACAATGCCAGCAAGTTTTGGAGGTGGGGGGCGGGCACCGGGCTGTAGGCAGCTCGTGAGACGAAAATTAATGGGGAGGTGCCGAGTTAAAACATTTTTAAATGGCCGCGGTTACCGGGGTCGTGGCCATCTTCCTATTTGATCGCGGGGTCCGTGCCGCGATCCCGCAGCCCCGGATTCCACTCCCTGGTGGTCCAGGGATGGCCCAGTTTCCCCATGCACAGAGCCGGAAGCTGTAATGAACGGAAGGGCCCTGTCTTCACTACAGCACTACACATCCCACCGCGTAGCATTGCGCCCTTCCGCCCCGCTCCACAGAGCGCGATACTTTGCGCTCCACTTGTTCTCGGGGGCGGTAAACCGAATATAGGTGGCGGCGCAGGAACTCCTGACGCCACCCCCAAAACAGGGCGCTACGCAATTTCAGCTCCTTAGAGAAGGCAGCTAGTGTCCATCCCGGCAACAATCAGCACCGTCAGCAGGAGGAAGAAACCTGGAGGAACTGAAATGCAAAATGATTAAAGGAACATGCAAAGGCCAATTCAGTTCACCTCGATGTTCAGATTCTGCACCAATCGTCTGCCTCTCAATCCAACGCCCGCTTGTTGCTCAATATATAACGCCAGCCCTTCCTTCAATGCATCAGAAACCTACCCGTTTCTTTCGTGAATGGTTCAGCTGAACCATAGGAAGAGGATTCAGCCACTCGGCCCATCGAGCCTGCTCTACCCCCACGTGAGCTGTGGCACCACTCGCTTATTCCACACGTGAACAAATCAGAGTAAAACCTGTCCTCGTCCGTGTGTCACATGCTGGGGGTGTCTTTACACAAGCTCACCTTAGTGCCACGTGAAAGTCTTTGCACAAGGTGCTCAGTAGTGTCAGATCGTACAATTAATGAGATAAAACATTCAGCAAATTTACTCTTCGAAAATGAAGTCCAACTTCATCATTTTTTTTAAAACTCGCTTTCAGAATGTAGAAGCATCACAGAGGTTCTTCAAAGATAGAATGTTACAGGACAGAAGGAGGCCATTCGGCCAATCAACTCCGTGCTGCCTCCCTGAAAGAACGATCCAAGTTGTCCCGTCCACAGCACATCCTGCGTACCCTTTTGAATTTTTATTTTTCAAATATTTATCCACTTGCCTTTTAAAAGCGATTATGGGTTCTGCTTCCAGCCGCGTTTAGGTTGAGCTCTAACGACATTTCTACTGAATTTTCATTACAAGAAACAGAACTTGACCTCACCCTGTTCGAGTCTGGATTTGTCCAAGCTGCAAAGTGGTGCTTGGGTGTGATCTGTCCCAGTGCGGGGGGGTGTAAAATCACAAACCGCAACTTTCCACCCATGGCCGCTTCTCGACCGACTGCTCCCACGTTAATGTTTTATCCAAAAGGTACAATTAGCAAGCATTTAGAAATGCAACAAGCTAATCAAGGGCAGTCAGCGCCGACTTATTAAAGGCAAGCAGCCTTTGACAAGTTTAAGAGGTTTTTTTTTGGAGAAGACTGGATAGCTAATTACTTCACTCAGAGTGGAGAAATTTCTTCAGAGGGTTGGGAGTCGGTAGAATTCTCTACCCCAGAGGGCTGTGGATGCTCAGTCGTTGAGTATATTCAAGGCTGAGATCGATAGATGTTTGCGCACTAAGGGAATCAAGGGATTATGGGGATCGGGCAGGGAAGTGGAGTTGAGGTCAATGATCAGCCATGATCTTACTGAATGGCGGAGCAGGCGCGAGGGGCCGAATGGCCGACTCCTGTTCCTAATTCTTATAAAGGGAGCACAGATGTAATGTATATGGACTTTCAGAAAGTGAAAGATAAGGTTTCTCACAGGAAGCTTTTTAGAAAAATTCAGGCATATGGTACAAGCAACACGGATAGAAAGTTGGTTGTTGGACAGGAAAGGGGTTAATTTGGACTGGGCTAGTGTAAAACAAGCCTGTTATACATTTCTCCCCACTTTGAAAATGGGAGCTGAAGCCATTTGAAAAAAGGCCAACAGAATACAGAATTCATACACAACATTGGCTATTCTAGAGCACTGTGCAGTTTTGGATGTTACATTATAGGAAGGGCATTGAAACCACAGAGGGGTCAGGATTGGAAACCAGTCATGACGAGACTTGAGATACTGGGACTATTTTCAGTTGAACCCAGCAGGTTAAAAGATTTAAGAGTTTTTTTTTTAATTATGCAAAGTTTTGGTAGTGAGCAGGGGAAAGATCACTTCCTGTTTGGGGAGTCAGTGACAATATATCAACGATTTTAAGTTGTCACCAAGACAGTGAGAAGATTAGGAGAAATTTCTTCACACAAAGGGCTTCCCGTCTCCGGCCTTGCCTCCGCTCATCCATGCCCGACTATTCCAACGCACTCCTGGCCAGCCTCCCATTTTCTACCCTCCGTAAACTACAGGTCATCCAAAACTCAGCTGCCCTTGTCCGAACTTGCACCAAGTCCCGCTCACCCATCACCCCTGTGCTCGCTGACTTACATTGGCTCCTGGTCCAGTGAAGCCTCAGTTTCAAAATCATCATCCTTGTTTGCAAATCTCTCCATGGCCTCGCCCCTCCCTATCTCTGTCATCTCCTCCAGTCCCGCGTTCAAGTCTCTACAGAGTGGGGCTTGAACCCACAACCCCAAGACTCGGGCGAAAGGGTTATCGACTGAGCCAAGGTTGACACCTCGGCGTTGGTGAACATGAAACGGAGGTTCACCCACCAATCCTGTCCCACACTGGTGATGGCTGAAGCATTGTGACTGAACACTTCCAAGCCCACTACCGCAGCCGTGTAACTTTAAATTCTCGGCCATTTTTCTCGCTATCCCTCCCGGAGGCACTTCCCTTGTTACCAAATCGCCCACCAAACAACTCGTCTAATCAACCATTTGTCCGACATCTTTCATTTGACTTCAGCGCACACGCAACTTCAGTGTGGGGGGGGAGGGGGTCGCTCGGTAATACGACGGGTAACGGGCATCCCAGTTAATTTTCTCTATCCCCCCCACCCCCCCCCACTCTAGCCCAGGGCGCCGGGGGTGATTAAAAGGGACCCAAACTCTGCTCTGGCAGAGAACAGCTCGAACAGCCAGAAATCTCCCGGATCTGTACAGCCCAGGTACTCGCTGAATAAACCCATTCTGCCAGAGTGGGGAGCAGGATTGGCTGGATCAACTCCTCTTGAAGCAGTTTTGTGTTTTTTGAAGTGGGTGAGTTTGAGGATACTACAATTTGAACCATTATGACTGTTTTATTCCCTCTGCGTGCTTTTTAAAAAAAAAAAAATGCGTGGTAACTAATGCATTCACGTGCATATCTGTGTGCTTTTTATTAATTTTGTTCGTCAAATAGTAGGGACAGAAATGATAGCACAGAATGGGGCCATTGGGCCCATTATGCCTGTGCCAGCTCTTTGAAAGAGCTACCCAATTAGTCCCACTTCCCTGCTCCTTCCCCAAACATCCTGCAGTTGCTTCCTTTGTGGGTATTTATCCAATTCCCTTTTGCAAGTCACTATTGAATCTGCTTCCACCCCTCTTTCAGGCAGCGCACACAAATTCACCTTGTTTCTCCCCATGTTTTCTCAGATTCTTTAACCAATTGTCTCAAATCGGTGTCCGCTGGTTACCAACCCCGTTTCTCCCGATTTACTCAAAACCCTTCAGGATTCTGAACACCTCAGTTAAATCCCCCGAGTTTGTATGTGAACACAATAGTGGGCGTACTGACCACGCACAGAGGTGAAATTAAACGCACTGAACCGCCAAAATCACACAGTTTTACACAAGGACCAGAAATGCAAAAATCTTATAGAAAACTATCACAAAAAGATTTATTTTGATTTTAAAAGAATATTTCTCTTTTTTTCCCCCCTCTCCAATCCACTTGCGTGCCTGGCCATTCTCCCGAAACAGAACCGAAATTTGTCACTTACTATAACTTAAAATCTGAACCGGAGACGACATGTCAAAAGCGAAGACAACCAGGTTTGTACATCGGTTAATGCTAATGTCAACGATAAAATTACACTGCAGAGCATACCAGTGTTACAGATCAGGATTTATGGGGGGGGGGGGGGGGGGAGGAAAGAGGGGGTTTGTATTCCAAGGGGGCTATCAGAAAACAAACCCCCAAAAAAGTTTGCTGCTGTCGTATCCAAGCATCGCATTCACGGATGGTGGGGGAAGTGCAGGGCTCAGTCTTTATAGTCGAGGTTGTGTCGGCGGGCGGGGGGGGGGGGGCTGTTTGACACGATGTGGGGCCGCTTTCATCAGCTCTGCCCCCGGTCTGCCACAAGCAGCACGGTGTGCTGGCCCCCGCTGGAGACGGACAGCACCTCCCTGTTCTCCAGCTGCTGCCCCGACATCTGGACCGGGCTCCACACGTCATCGTCGTCGCCCGTGCTCAGCTGCAGGTTTGTTCCCATCCCCCAGGCAAAGGCTCGGCCTAGGAGAGCAATGGTGGCGACGGAGGGGGGGGGGGGGGGGGAGAAAAAAATATACATCAGAGCCCAGTGAGTGAACGCAGAAAGAACTTGCATTTTATAAAAGTGTTTTTTCACTGCCGCAGGATGTGTCAAAGCAACTCACAGCCAATGAAGTACCTCGGGAGTGTAGTCACTCGATCAGCTCCGTTGGAGCAGCCACATTGTCCGCATGCCCGACACGAGACTCCCAAAGCAACTGCTCGTTGCGGAGCTCCTTCACGGCAAATGAGCCAAGGGTGGGCAGAGGAAACGTTACAAGGACACCCTCAAAGTCTCCCTGATAAAGTGCAACATCCCCACCGACACCCGAGAGTCCCTGGCCAAAGACCGCCCTAAGTGGAGGAAGTGCATCCGGGAGGGCGCTGAGCACCTCGAGTCTCGTCGCCGAGAGCGTGCAGAAATCAAGCGCAGGCAGCGGAAGGAGCGTGCGGCAAATCTGTCCCACCCTCCCTTTCCCTCAACGACTATCTGTCCCACCTGTGACAGGGACTGTGGCTCGCGTATTGGACTGTTCAGTCACCTAAGGATTCATTTTAAAGAGTGGAAGCAAGTCTTCCTCGATTCCAAGGGACTGCCTACGATGATGAATGTGGGCAACGCAGCAGCCAATTTGTGCTCCCACAAACAGCAATGCAATATTGACCAATAATCTGTTTTTTTAAAGCAGGGTTGGTGTTGACAGGGTCAGGTGAGATAGGGTGGCAATAGGCTCACGTAGAGCATAACCACCAGCACTGACCCTTTGGACCGAATGGCCTGTTCTTGTGCTTTAAATTCTATGCAATTCTGTGATAAATATTGGCCAGGGCACCTGGGAGAACTCCCCTGCTCTCCTTCGAAGAGTGTCGCGGGATCTTTTGCACCCACCCGATAGGGCAGACGGAGCCTCGGTTTAATGTCTCATCCGAGAGACGGCACCTCCGACAGTGCGGCACTCCTTCAGTACTGCGTCAGCCGAGATTTTATGCTCAAGTCTCTGTAATGGGGCTTGAACCCATGACCTCCTGACTCAAGAGGACAGTGTGTTACCCACTGTGCCATGACTGATACTTTCAGACTATGCCATGTGTTAAAGGCAACGCTAAATGATTTCTGACAGCATGTAAATATGCTTCTGGTTTGGCGAAGTATTGTTCTTGCTATCATCGGCCAGGAACCAGGGCTAGGGTCAAAGCCAGCAAACACTCGGGGCTCCCCCGCTCCTGCTCCATGTCCAGGCTCCTCTGCCGGAAAAGCAGACATTAGGCAAGGACAGGATCGGGCTCACGGTAACGCCCACTACAGCCAGTGAGCTTTGCTGGCACATGAAATCAGACTTTGGGACAAGATACCCCACACACTGCACCTGGGCAACATTCCAGCACAGAGAAAACTGGGAGAGGGGGGAGAGGAAAGAAAAACCTTACCATCCTTGCTGACGGCAAAACTAACAGAAGCTCCACAAGCCACGGAAGTGATGACGGGGAGGCCATGGATGAGGGTGGGTATACTTTTCTCTGAACCATGCTCCCCCAACCCTAGGCGTCCATACTCTGATCGACCCAGGCTGTACACTTTACCTTGCATTTAAAAAAAAAAACACAGCATCAGAACTCATCCCGATGAGAGAGAAACAAACCGAGCTTGCCTGGACAGGGACCTTTTCCCCAGCTAAGCCTGGCACAGTAGAAAAAGTTTAGCTCCTTGCTTGGGACACCCTCCTACAGCACATGATAAGAAGTAAGCCTGCTCCCAGAGATCTGGAAAACACTGGGACCAGGTGACAGGGATACGATGGTGGGCACTGCTGCCCTTTTATACACTTTACCCAGGTTCATCCCTGGCCATCGCAATCGGCAGAGTAACTCGTTGGCTGGCACCCGCAGCACCGGGTCAGAAGCAAGAGTTTTATTTTATCCACTCTCGGGAGATGGGCATCGCTGGCAATCCAGGGTTATTGCCCATCCCGAGTGGCCCTGGAGAAAGTGGTGAAGGGCCGCTTTCTTGAAACCCTGGTCGTGGTTTTCATACAACGGAGTGTCTCACTGAGCCACTTCGGAGGGCAGTTAAGAGTCAACCCCATTGGTGTGGGACTGGAGTCACGTGTAGGCCCAGACCAGGTAAGGACGGCAGGTTTCATTCACTAAAGGACATTAGTGAACCAGTGGGTTTTTATAACAATCTGACAGTTTCATGGTAACTATTACTGGCACCAGCTTTCTATTTTGAAATTTTTTTAATTAAAAATTGAATTAATATTCTCAGAGGGACGGTTCTAGAGTGATACAGCACAGGAGGCCATTCACCCCTTGTGCATCGATGCCGACTCATTGAAAGAGCTATCCACTTAGTCGTCCTCTGCCTGCTCTTTTCCCATAGCCCTGCAATTTAATAGCGTTTACAAGTAGATGGGTAGCCGTCATGAGATTTGAACTCACGTTCTCTGGATTACTGGTGCAGTTAATAGAAGCGCCACACTGGAGTACCGTAACTCTGATCAGGACTGGGGCAAGTGCAGTCGAGAGAGACTGCTGCCGTCCTTTGGGTAAAACACTGGCACCAAGGCCCTGCCAACCTATCTCGGGTGGACACTGATGTCGTGGGGAAGCCAGCGAATTTGACAACGAAAGCCAGCGACTGGAGAAATGAGGAGACCTCAGCGCCGGTGACGACTTTCGGGAAAACATTGCCGGACGAAGAAACGGCAAGAGCCTCCCGCTGCGGGATTTTATCCCGGCACTGTAACACCCACCTTCAGAATCCAAACACAGGGTGTGGTGCTGACCACCCGAGAACTTGACCCAAGACTTTGTCGAGTTCTTGAACGCAGTTAGTTTATGCGCTGAGTAACAGGCGGCTGTGCCTGGTGTTCCTGCAGCAGAAACAAAACACGTCTTACACACACATATCATCTTCATTTCTCCTTTTGCCCCTTCAGTTTATCTTTCTCCCCCCCCCCCCGAAAGCACCCACTCCTGCTGGGATACCATTCCACACACTATCCCCGGAGCTTCTCCAAAACTGCTACCCTTGATACGCGACAGGCTATTCGAGTGCAGGGCAGCGAAGCGGAGCCGGATCTTATCCTCCGCCTGTTAACCACACACCTACTTCCTGCAGCACAGAAAGGCAAGCTGCTTTTCCTCACCTCCTTATGCCTAGTCACGGCACTACACTGGTTAAGACATAGCGCACGCAACGCCCCCATCCCCTACCCCTTAGGCCTCAAGCTGAAGGATTGTGTCCAATTCTAGGCGCAAGGTTATAGGGAGATTTAATAGAGATTTAAATTATATGGGGTAAATAAGGAGAACCCATTCCCGCTGGAAGGAGGGCCGGTAACTAGAGGACACAGAATTAAAATAATTAGTGAAAGAACCAGAGGTGACCTGAGGAAACGAAGCGTATAAAAGCAAAATCATGTTTGACAAACCTACTGGAGTTTTTTGAGGATGTAACTAATAGAATAGATAAGAGAGAACCAGTGGATGTAATATGTTTGGATTTTCAGAAGGCCTTTGATAAAGTCCCACATAAGAGGTGAGTGTGCAAAATTAAAGCACATAGGATTGGGGGTAATGTATTGGCATGGGTTGAAAATTGGTTAACTGACAGGAAACGGAAAGTAGGATTAAACGGGTCTTTTTCGGGGTGGCTAGTGGGGTACCAGAGTATAAATAAAATAAATGATTTGGATGAAGGAACCAAATGTAATATTTCCAAGTTTGCTGACGACACAAAACTAGGTGGGATTGTGAGTTGTGAGGAGGATGCAAAGACGCTGCAAGGTGATTCAGATAGGTTGAGTGAGTGGGCAAACACATGGCAGATGCAGTATAACGTGGATAAATATGAAGTTATCCACTATGGTAGGAAAAACATAAATGGTGATGGCTTTGGAAGTATCGATGTACAAAGGGACCTGGGTGTCCTTGTACATCAGTCACTGAAAGCAAACATGCAGGTGCAGCAAGCAGTTAGGAAGGCAAATGGTATGTTGGCCTTCATTGCAAGAGGATTCGAGTACAGGAGCAAGGATGTCTTACTACAGTTATACAGGACTTTAGTGAGACCGCACCTGGAGTAGTGTGCGCAGTTTTGGTCTCCTTACCCAAGAAAGGATATACTTGCCATAGAGGGAGTGCAGCGAAGGTTCACCAGATTGATTCCTGGGATGGCAGGTCTAGGCCTGTATTCACTAAAGTTTAGAAGAATGAGAGGGGATCCCACTGAAACGTATAAAATTCTGACTGGGTTGGATAGACTGGATGCGGGAAGGATGTTTCCTCTGGCTGGGAAGTCTAGAACAAGGGGTCACAGTCTCAGGATACGGGGTAGGAAATTTAGGACCAAGATGAGGAGAAATGTTTTCACTCAGAGGGTGGTGTACCTGTGAAATTCTCGACCACAGAAGGCTTTGGAGTTCAAGTCATTGAATGTATTTAAGAGGGAGACAGACAGATTTGTAGAAAAAGACATCGAGGGATATGGGGAGAAAGCGGGAACATGGTGTTGAGATAGAGGATCAGCCATGATCATATTGAATGGCGGTGCAGACTCGAATGGCCGATTGGCCAACCCCTGCTCCTATTTTCTATGTTTCTATGTTATGATCTGGAATGCACCGCCTGAATGGGTGGTGGAAGCAGATTTAATCGTAACTTTCAAAAGGGAATGAGATATATATAGGAAAAGGAAATATTTGCAGGCATATGGGGAAAGAACAGGAAGAACGCAACTATTTGGACAGCTCTTTCAGAGAGCCGGCACAGGCAAGATGGGCCGAATGGCCTCCTTCTGTGCTGTAAGATTCTATGATCGCATTGCTGTTTGTGGGAGCTTGCCGTGCATGGAGGTTAGCTACCGCATTTCCTACATTACAACAGCGACCATACTTCATTGGCTGTAAAGTGCTTTGGGAAACCCTGATCTTGTGAAAGGCGCTGTATAAATACAAGTCTTTTCTTTCTATATATGGGGAGGTCACAATATCAACAGTGTTGTCATGGAGGGTGCAGACTAAAAGATGTCCGAAAATGGAACACAAGGCAAGACTGACGTTGCCAAGAGGGGCCTGTGGAGGGAACCACTGCTGAATGTACAGTATGGTGCAAGGCCTAACTGCACGGTTAGATTGAGTACTTTTCAGAATTGCGTGCGTGTATTTTAGATCTATAAAAATCTTGCGTAGAGGGCACGCTTTCTGTACGTGTCATGCCCTACTGTCTAACGCTTTCACCATCACACTTTTGTTGATTAACACACCCTTTTGTTACAAAACAGCATAGCTTCCAAAGGACCACAAGCAGCACATCATGTTATAGGAGTAGTTAGTCATGTGGGCGCTGAAACTGGTAGCTTCCCATTCATGATTGAGTGAATTATGAACTTTCCTGGCTGTACCCAAACTCACATCTCCCTGTTCAGCCATCACCCCTGTGCTCACTGTCCTATATTGGCTCCCATCCCCGGCAACGCCTCGATTTTAAAATCCTCATCCTCATTTTCAAATCAGTGCAAGGCCACACCTCCCTCCATCTCCACAACCTCAATACCCTCCCAGATTTCTGAGATCTCCCAATTCTAGCCTCTTGCATGTCCCTGATTATCATCGCTCCACCATTGTCGGCCGTGCATTTTTTAAGGTCCGAAAATTAGAGGGAACATTGGCCACAACCCTCCGAGATCTCTGCGTTCCTCCAATTCTGGCTCTTGCGCAACCCCGATTTTAACCGCTCCACCATTGGAGATTCCCTCCCTGAACCTCTCCTCCTTTAAGGCGTTCTTTAAAAACTACCTCTTTGACCAAGCTTTCGGTCACCTGTCCCAATATGTGGCTTGGTGTCAAGCTTTGTTTGATAACGCTCCTGTAAAGTGCCTTGAGTCGTTTTACGGCGTTAAAAAGGTGCTACATAAATGCAAGTTGTTGTTATTTAAGCTGAACAGAAAAAAAAACTATGTTTTTTGTTGCTGCGTGCACATTTAACAAGCGACCCACGTCCAAGGCAACGCTTTGAACTGTGCTCACCCAGCTGGTGATAGTTGGAGAGTCCAAAGCCATAGACGTGTCCTTCCTTCGAAATCGCAAACGTGCAATATGCCCCGCAGAAAACGTCGTGGAACTTCACCTTCCCACTGCCCTTGGCTTTCAGACGGAGAATGTTGGGAATCAGGAGGAGCTCTGAGCAAATTAAAAACAAAAATAAGCGGTCAATAAACAGGACGGAATATCCTCAGTAACCTCGCCGCCAACGGATTCCCGATCAAGTAGTAAACGCAGGTTAAGAGAGCTGGGATTGCAACGTCATTTGAAGTTAGAGCTTCCTCAGCGGTTTACTGGGCAAGTGCGATCTGGTGCAAAGGATATGGAGCAAAGGTGGGCAGCTGGAGTGGAGGTGCAGATCAGCCACGATCTAACCGAATGGCAGAGCAGGCCCGAGGGGCTGAACGGCCCGCTCCTGTTCCCAATATGCGCGTGTTGTCAGAATTAGCGCCACAATCACCTAGACCCCGCCTTCCTCCCCGGTTTGTGAAACATTCCGCAAGTCTGCCCAGCTGCCCCTGGTCGCCACAGCCGGAGGTGAAGATGTCACCATCGATAGAGAGCAATGCCAAGTGGTCGTTGCCTAGAAATAAAGAACAAACATTTTTTTTCCCCCGGTGAACAGTGTTCAAAATTAAAATTCCATTAGCGTTCAAGCTGCTGACTCAATTCACCCGTCGCCCGAGAAGGACCAGAGCAGCAATGCCCGAGGAACACTGCCACTTCTAAGTCATGCACCATACTGACCAGGGAACTCATACTGACCAGGGAACTAATCTCCGAATTCCACAACACCAGTGCGGCTGAATCAATAAAAAGAGAGAACAAGAAGGACTTGCATTTATATAGCGCCTTTCATGACCTCAGGATGTCCCAAAGCGCTTTACAGTCAATGAAGTACTTTTTAAAGAGTGTAGTCACTGTTGTAATGTAGGAAACGTGGCAGCCAATTTGCGCACAGCAAGCTCCCATAAACAGCAATATGATAATGACCAGATTATCTGGGGGGTTTTTTTAAGCAATGTTGATTGAGGAATAAATATTGGCCAGGACACTGGGATGAACTCTCATGCTCCTCTTCGTGGGATCTTTTCCATCCACCTCATTCCAAAGACGGCACCTCCGACAGTGCAGCACTCCCTCAGTACTGCAGTGGAAGCGCGAGCCTCGGTTTCTGTGCTGGAGTCTCTGGAGTGGGACTTCAACCCACAACCTTCGGACTCAGCCACAGCTGACAATGCAAGGATTGCAGCAGCTGGACGAGGACGCCTACCACCAAAATATTCAGGGCAATGAGCAGCGGGTATTAAATGTGCCATCATCGCCCACATCGCAATAATAATGAACATATGCTGAAATCAAATAGGAACCTGCAAACGGCAAGATGTGCTAAATGAAAAAGCATTTGCACATGTACAACCCCTTACCATATTGAAACAAGTGTTTTACTTGCAATTTCTCATCTGCCCCCTCCACACCCCCCAGAAAAGCTCTCCCTATTGTACCCGACACAGAAACTCCTGGTTCAAACTCTATGGTAAGCAACGTTCCCTTCAGCACGGTGTGACCGTGCAGTGCTCTGCTAGTCGAGCACAGCCGCAAACAGAACAAAACTGCACGTATGTGTAGTGTTAAAGGACCAAACAAAACAAGTCAGAGGGTCCATTGACTGCAGGTGTAACCTACTCACCCGAGGCGATTTTAACTATGGGAACATCAAGGGGGACTTGCTGCGGCAAGGTGCTGGTCTTCATGGGCTCCAGCAGTCCAATAACTCCATTGTTATCCTGCAGGATTCCAGATTTAAAACACAGCCCATCAAAACAGTTAAAGCACAGTTCATCAAAATTTTGAAAATCTACAGTGCCCCGTGAGGAAAAAAAAAACGCTAATTTTGTAGCAGAAATAAAAGCTAGTCTTGCTTCCACTACCCTTTCAGGCAGTGCATTCTCCCAAGGCAGGCTATTCCGCTGCACCATGCGCTCTTCGCAATGCCTGGAAGATTGTGGTGCAAAGCTGTGTTCACTGGCTATAAACGAGGCCTTCGAAACCAAAGAGAGCATAGAAACATAGAAACATAGAAAATAGGTGCAGGAGTAGGCCATTCGGCCCTTCTAGCCTGCACCGCCATTCAATGAGTTCATGGCTGCTCTCCTGAAGATTGAGGGGGTTTATTGCCATGATAAAACAGAATTTTACCTGGGAAAGAGATGTGCCTACATCTACAAAGCAAAGAACAACACTGCCACTCCTAGTGGTAAACCAAACAAGACTCGTGTCATTTGGGGTAAGGTGACTCGAGCTCATGGAAATAGTGGCGTGGTCGGCACCAAGTTCAGCAATAACCTGCCCGGCACAGGATTCATGTGATGCTGTACACATCAAGGATTTAAAGCACAGTTGTACATAAATTGAGAATAAATAGCAAAGTGGTCTTAAAAAAAAACTGCGCAAATAAAAAAGGTTCATCTCCCCCTCTGGTTCTTTTGCCAAATCTTAAATCTGTATCCTCTGGTTACCGACGCTCCTGTCAACAGAACCCGTTTCTTCCCAGTGCTCTTATCAAAACCCCTCAGAACGTGGATGCCTCGATTCAATCTCCCTTTCACCGGCCCGCAGCTTACCCTGAAGGAGCCCCAGATGTAGACTCGGCCGAGGTCAGTCAGAGCCGCTGTGTGACTGTCACCGGCAGAAACTTGGACCACGTGCTCGTTGAGCGTAATCCGAACCGGGACCATATCCGAGCCTTCCTGCGACGTATCGCGCCCAAGAGCGCCCTCATCGTTGCAGCCGAACGTGTAGATCTGAGGGCACAAGAGAAAGAAAGTCAGGATCATCCACCAACACTCGGTGCAAACAGTCAGCGCAGCCTTAATGGATCGTTCCGAATCGTTGGAGCAGCAGAGTTCTCGCCACAGTCCTTGCCAATATTTATCTTTCAACCAACATCACTAAAAAAAAGATTAGTTGGTCATTATCACATTGCTGTTTGTGGGAGCTTGCTGTGCGTAAATTGGTTACTGTGTTTCCCAAATTACAACAGTGACCACACTCCAAAAGTACTTTAAAAAAAAAAGCACGGAGACGTCCGGTGGTCGTGATGGGCGCTATATAAATGCAGCTCTTTCTTTATTTCCTATATTACTGCACTTCAGAAAGTATTTCATTAGCTGTAGAGAGCTTTGGGACGTCCAGAGGTCGTGAAAGGTGCTAACTAAATGCAAGTCTGTCTCGTTTTCGGACAAAAACAGAAAATGTTGGAAACACTCAGGAGGTCAGTTAGCATGTGGAGAGTTAATGATGTTCAAGGAGGCCACTTGACCCATGGTGTCTGCACCGGCCGACAAAGTGCTATCCAGCCGAATCCCACTTTACAGCTCTTGGTCCGTAGCCCTGTAGGCTACGGCTCTTTAAGTGCACATCCAAGTACTTTTTAAAAATGTGGTGAGGGTTTCTGCCTCTACCACCCTTCCAGACCCCCACACCAACCTCGGTGAAAAAATCCCCTCAAATCCCCTCTAAACTTTCCAGAAGTTCACCCAGTTCTGGCGGAGTCTACATCTGAAAGTCCCCTCTCCCCTCATCGACTGGCCTAGAGAGTTTCCAGTATTTCCTGCTTTTAGAATTATTGAATGATACGGCACAGAAGGAGGCCATTCGGCCCATCGTGCCTTTGGCAGCTCTTGGGTAAAGTTATCCAGTTAGCCCCACTCTCCTGCTCTTTCCCCATAGCCCAGGGTTGAAAATAGTCTTTTAGATCAAAGGGCTCGGATTGATAATACAAAGGCAGAATATGATGGCAGAGCACTGGAAGAATTTGCTTATGGAAGTCGAGGTTGGTGGGCATGTACCAGCATGGCACGTATAACTGTGCTGTGCAGATATGCCACCCCTTCTGTCGCTGACCAGTAGCATATATGAAGAACGGTCACTGCAGCATAATTAGTAGCAGATAGGTAATGAATGAAAGGACTTGACCACAATTAGAAAACAGCAATTCGCCTTGGCCAGAAGGGTCCCAAGGGTCGTCTGTGTCACTGGGGTGGGTGGGTGGGTGGGTAGGTAGGTAGGTAGGTAGGTAGGTAGGTAGGTAGGTGGGGGGGGGGGGGTGGGGGGGGAATACAAATAATCTGTACCTTGGGGGCACCCATTTCAAACTGCATTGCATGATCACTAATGCATTAAGTACTAATGTTCCTCACACAGGTTCAGTGGGGCTCCTGTCAATCAACACCTGATAAAGACAAAGAATGGAATTTTGATGACACCTGATGATACCCCCTGGCTGAAACTTCTCACCTATTCACATTCAATGGCAAATCCAACATCCAGTATTTTCCAACTGATTTAAGTCAATTGAAATGTTCTCATTTGCACTCGAGTGTGACTCATCAGCATGAAATAGAAAGCTATTACTCATTAATTACAGTAAACTCAAGTGTGGTCAGTGCTTCAATGCTGGGGATGTTGGCCTGGGTGAGGACACTAATGTTGGTGCGTCTGTCCTTTAAGGAGATTTGTAGGATCTTGCGGAGGCATCGTTGGTGGTATTTCTCCAACGACTTGAGTTGTCTGCTGTACATTGGCTCAGAGACATGGACATACAGGAGAGCGGGTATTACTACAGCCATGTAGACCATGAGCTTGGTGGTAGATTTGAGAGCCTAGTCTTCGAACACTCTTTTCCTCAGGCAGCCGAAGGCTGCGCTGGCGCACTGGAGGCAGTGGTGAATCTCGTCATAAATGTCTGCTCTTGTTGATAGGAGGCTCCCGAGGTATGGGAAATGGTCCACGTTGTCCAGGGCCGCGCCATGGATCTTGATGACTGGCAGCGAGGAAGATTGAGAAGAGGGTTGGAGCGATGACGCAGTCCTATTGGACCCTGGTTCGGACGTGGATGGGTCTGTAATGGATCCGTTGGTGAGGATCACGGCCTGCATGTCGCCTTGGAGCAGGCGGCGGATGATGACAATTTTGGGGGGCTCACACTTGACCAGCTCCGCCCTCCTGTATGGCTCAGAGACATGGACCATGTACAGTAGACACTTCAAGTCGCTGGAGAAATACCATCAACGATGCCTTCGCAAGATCCTACAAATCCTCTGGGAGGACAGATGCACCAACATTAGCGTCCTCGACCAGGCCAACACCCCCAGCATTGAAGCACTGACCACACTTGATCAGCTCCGCTGGGCGGGCCACACTGTCCGCATGCCAGACACAAGACTCCCAAAGCAAGCGCTCTACTCAGAACTCCTTCACGGCAAATGAGCCAAGGGTGGACAGAGGAAACGTTACAAGGGCACTCTCAAAGCCTCCCTGATAAAGTGCAACATCCCCACTGACACCTGGCCCAAGACTGCCCTAAGTGGAGAAAGTGCATCCGGGAGGGCACTGAGCACCTCGAGTCTCATCGCTGAGTGCATGCAGAAATCAAGCGCAGGCAGGGGAAGGAACCCGTGGCAAACTTGTCCCACCCTCCCTTACTCTCAACGACTATCTGTCCCACCTATGACAGGAACTGTGGTCCTCGTATTGGACTGTTCAGCCACCTAAGGACCCATTCTAAGAGTGGAAGCAAGTCTTCCTCAATTCCGAGGGACTGCCTATGGTGATGACAGTAAACTCGCAACATTGATTGAGGAAGAATTTGCACTTACGTGGCACATTTCAGGCCCTTAGGATGTCCCAAAGCACTTTTCTGCCAATGATGACTTTTGAAGTGACGTCACTTGTTTTCTAGCCAGCTAGATTTCAAGGGGTCTGCCAAATCAGCATCTTTCAAGAATAAAATCTTTTTTTTTTTTTTAAATCACATTCTGAGAGCAGGGTGAACAAAACAAAAAAGAGCGAGGCTGATCACTACCGGTGAATGGAGTCCCGTTTATTACCAAGGATGAGACCTTGAAATTGACTGTATTTTCTTTTATCCACCTCCAAAAGAGTTTAATTCAGTGCTCCGATGTTGCCACCGCTGATCTTAGAGGAGAGGAGACCCTGTCCCTTCTCCACCCCCAGACCGGTTAGTGACGGTTGGCAGCGGGTTCCTTCCCACAGGCCACGTGCACTCGCCTCCCCATCATGTTTAAATCAGGTAAATAGAGCTACAGGTCGGTGGGGTTTGGTGTCTGTCTTGTGGCTTTAATGGGCCGAGAAACATACAAGATTCTGAAGGGGATTGACAGGGTAGATGCCGAATCAGATATCAATAGATTTTTGAATTTCAAGGGATATGGGGATAGTGGAATTGAGGTAGAAGATCAGCCATGATCTCGTTGAATGGCGGAGCAGACTCGAGAGGCCGAATGACCTACTCCTGCTCCTATTTCTTATGTTCTTGTGTGCGATGTGCACCTAAGCTCCAGGCTCATGTCCCAATGCAAAATGGTGTATTTTTAAATTTAAGGTTAACTTTCATGGCCATCCACACATCGCATGAGGGATGCCCCCAGGACTCGAGCTCCGAGCGGGCAGTTTGATCAGCCGCCCGTGCCGTGCCACGGACAAGCAGCGATCAGCCGCATAAAGAGCGAAAGGTGAAGCCAGCCGGAGATTCGCTGGCATTCTTGGGTTTATTCATAAGAAATAGGAGCAGGAGTAGGCCATATGGCCCCTCGACCCTGCTCCGCCATTCAATAAGATCATGGCTGATCATCGACCTCAAATCCACATTCCTGCCCGATCTTCAGATCCCTTGATTCCCTTAGACGCCAAAAATCTCTCTCTCTCGGTCTTGATTATACTGAACGACTCAGCATCCACAGCCCTCTAGGGTAGAGAATTCCAAAGATTCACCGCCCTCTGAGTGAAGAAGTTTCTCCTCATCTCACTCCTAAATGGCCGACCCCTTATTCTGAGACTGTGACCCCCCGATTCTTGACTCCCCAGCCAGGGGAAACATCCTCCCTGCATCTACCCTATCAAGCCCTGTAAGAATTTTGTATGTTTCAATGAGATCACCTCTCATTCTTCCAAACTCTAGAGAATATAGGCCGAGTCTACTCAATCTCTCCTCATAGGACAATCCCTGTCATGTATCCTACATGGCTACTATTTGTACTATCACAAGGTGTGCCACCAGAGGGCACAGCAGTGGGAGACTTGCAGGTTACTTGTACAGGTGTGCCTGGCCTAGTATAAAAGGCAGGCCACCAGGTGTGATCCTCACTCTGGAGTTATCAAATGAAGAACAAAGGTCACTACAGTTTAAGTATAACACATTGCCTCGTGAGTCATTATCAAAGCATCTTCGAGTCATCATCAGAGCATCTGAGAACATACTAGCCCCCCCCACCGCCCCCCCCATCATCACAGGAATCAGTCTGGTGGACCTTTGCTGCACTCCCTCAATGGCGAGTAGGTAAGGAGACCAAACCTGTACACAGTACCCCAGACGATCAATCTGATGCTCTGTTGTGGGTTCTTGCTGTGCATTGATTTGCTGCTGGTTTTTGACAGGAGAGCACATGACAGGTGACCACATGACAGGAGACACTTTAAAACATATAGCTGTATTACAGGGGGTCTGTGGGATTTTTATAACTCAGGACGGGGGCCTCAGAAGCAAATAGGTGGAGAACCCCTGGTCCAGCGCACTGTATTCAGTCTGGACACCTCACCTCAGGAATGATATAGTGGCCTTGGAAGGGGCAGATTCACCAGAAGGATACCAAGCCTGAAAGGATCAAACTAGAAGTACAAGTTGCATAAACTTGGCCTGTGTTCTCTTGCTTTTGGAAAATTAAGGGGCAATCCAATTGAGGCATTTGAAATGATTAAAGGGCTTAATAGGGTAGATAGAGAAAAACGGTTTCCTTTGGTGGAGCAATCAGGAACAAGGGACATATCCTTAAAATTAGAGCCATGTCATTGAGGAGTGAAGTCAGGAAGCACTTTTTCACACCAAGGGTAGTAGAAATCGGGAACTCTCTCCCCCAAAAGGTGGATGATGCTCAGCTAACTGAAATTACAGACCGATACTCCAGTGCTGTACTCCTTACCTAAGAAAGCATATACTTGCCATAGAGGGAGTGCAGCGAAGGTTCACCCGACTGATTCCTGGGATGGCAGGACTGCCGTATGAGGAGAGATTGGGTCGACTAGGCCTGTATTCACTAGAATTTAGAAGAATGAGAGGGGATCTCATTGAAACGTATAAAATTCTGGCTGGGTTGGATAGACTGGATGTGGGGAGGATGTTTCCCATGGCTGGGAAGTCGCGAACAAGGGGTCACAGTCTCAGGATATGGGGTAGGAAATTTAGGACAGAGATGAGGAAAAAAAATTTCACTCAAGAGGGTGATGAACCTGTGGAATTCTCTACCACAGAAGGCTGTGGAGGCCAAGTCACTGAATATATTGGAGGGAGATAGATATATTTCTAGACACAAAAGACATCAAGGGGTATGGGGAAAAAGCGGGAATATATGTAGAGATAGAGGATCAGCCATGATCATATTGAATGGCGGTGCAGACTCGAAGGGCCGAATGGTCTACTCCTGCACCTATTTTCTATGTTTCTATGTACTGAGGGAGCACTGCGCTGTCAAGAAGTGCCGTCTTTCAGATGAAACGTTAAACCGAGGCCCCGCCTGCTCTCTCAGCTGGGTGTAAGACATCACAGGGCACTATTTTGAAGTAGAGCTGGGAAATTCTCCCGGTGTCCTGACCGATATTTATCCCTCAACCAACATCACGAGAAAAAAAAAACCCGGATTATCTGGTCATTATTACAATGCCGTGTTTCCCAACAACACTTCAGAAAGTACTTCATTGGCCGTAAAGGGCTTTGGGATGGCCAGAGGCAAGTGGTTCTCTCTATACTTACATTGCCAGTCAGCCCGAGGCACACAGTGTGCATTCCCCCAGCCTCCACCTGCACCATTTTCTCCGGCAGCAGTTTGACGAAGGCGGGTTTCTTCCTCTCCAGCACATTTTCGCCAAGGCCGAGTTGGCCAACGTCACCCTGGCCCAACGTCAGGACATTCCCCGCGACCGTCCCATGCGAGGAATGCGAGACTGCGGGGGGGGGGGGGGGGGGGGGGAGGGAGGAAAAACAAATGAGGTTTCCGCCGTCGTCAGGTAGCCCACACGCAACAAACAGAACCACATAAACTAGCCCTGTATTCCCTGGGGGGGGGGGGGGAAGGAAGAGAAGATTGAAGGGGTGATCTCAGTGAGGTGTTGGAAGATGATTAAAGGATTTGATGGGGTAGATAGAGAGAAACTATTGCCTCTGGTGGGGGATTCCAGAACAAGGGGGCTTAACCTTAAAATTAGAGCGAGGCCGTTCGGGGGTGATGTCAGGAAGCACTTCTTCACACAAAGGGTACTGGAAATCTCGAACTCTCTCCCCCAAAAAGCTGTTATGGCTGGGGGTCAATTGAAAATATCAAAGCGGAGATTGATAGAGTTTTGTGAGGCAAGGGTATTAAGGATTATGGAACCATGATGGGTAAATGGATTTAAGATACAGATTGGCCAGGATCTAACTGGATGCTGAACGGCCTCCTCTTGTTCCTATGTTCCTAGAATCACTTCTGCTCGAAAAATTAGCTGGGAGTTACTAATTACACAGCCTTGCTTTTCACACAATGTCAATATCGCCTTGTCCCCACACAGGGCGCCCCCACAGTCAGCGGCAGCTTCAAGAATCAACGATGCCAGCAGCTGAGAAGACCCTGTTAAACAGGAGCCTGTGACACGAGCTCACTTGTGAAGTAGCTTTTCACACAACGCGCCCCTCCATTAGACCATTGGACAGGTGGATTAGCTTTTGGAAAGGTGGCTTCATCTTTCAAAAAACGGTTCTTTCAAAGATGTACTCCAAAATTAAGCTCGGAAATGCCCTTATCTTTCAAGTAATCTGCAAAATGCAGCCACATATTGAATTTGTGAACATCTCACGCAGCTGGCAGTGCACTGAATGCATGCAGTGGTGCATCAAGGAGGTCCCAGCTTTACTGAAGTAACTGAACCCAGCTGGGGGTGGAGGGGGGGGGACGCAAAATTGCCTGCAAGCTGCCGAGGTGAAGGGGGCGGGGGGGGGGGGGGGGAAAGAGGTGGAACAGCCCAGGACCCCCCGGCCGATCATTATCCAGTGACCCCGGATAGAAAGTAGCTGTTTGCGTGGACATCAGGGGAAAGCGGGGTGTCAGCCTATCGGCGCGCACTGTCGGGGCTCGTCCGTGGGGAAAGAAACCACACTCGAGTGAGTTTCCCCAAGGGTGGCTGGTATTTGTGAGGCCGTATCCACAAATGAATTCGCGCCAATGCCCCCTTTGTGCAGTCGCGTGGCCCACTGGACCTCCCGCACTGCCGGCTCTTCGATGAGAAAAAACGCGCAGGCATGGTAGTTTGAACGGTTCGTGCAGCCCCTTAAAGGGGCCGCGCACCTCCCCACCCCCCCCGCAAAAAAAAATTAACAGGAACATTGGTCAGCGTAGTCAGGAAAAGCAAATAAGCCACACACACTAAAATTGTCACGTGTGTCAGTTTATACCAACTAGTCGCCAGTGATCACTGCAGCACAACAGAGTGAGGATGTAACTATCACAGCAGCTTCCTCGTCACCTCATGAAGCAGCACAAGGGAAAGGGAGCCTCGATAGAGTGTTGCTCAATCACAGCCGAGGCCCTTCGCAGACTAAGCTTGTGGCATAAAAGCCACATCCAAACAGTTCCTCTTCGCGGCTCCGAACTCCCGAAGCACGCAAAGGATGGGCTCGCTCCAGCCCACATCCGAGATATAGGATCAAGTCGTATGGCTCTGGATGAGCAAGACCCTGTACGGGACGGGGCGGGGGATAGGGTAGCGCAGTGGTTATGTAGGAGGGGGGGAAAAAAAAAAACCTGGAAATGAAAATCTGGATTGGGCAAAAGTTACTGTGAAGCAGTCGGATTGTGGCTGTGATTCACGGACGTGCTTTGGGAAGGAAACCTGGCGTCCTTACCCGCTCTGACCTATAGGTAACTCCAGTCCCACACCAACGTGGTTGACTCTTCACTGCCCTCTGAAGGGGCCCAGCAAGCCACACAGTTGTATGAAACGGCTACCAGCTGGTCAAGGAGAAAGCCCACCACCAATTTCTCAGGGTGGGCAATAAAGGGTCAGCATCATTGGCACCATGTCTGTCAGCTTCAACATTCACTCCCTCCATCACCAGCGCACCATGGCTCCAGTGTGCACCATCGACACCATACACTGCAGCAACTCGCCACAGTTTCTTCAACAGCACCTCCCAAATCCACGACCTCCACCGCCTCGAAGGACAAGGACCACCACCACCTTCAAGTCACACGCCATCCCGAAATATATCAGCTGTCGCTTCATCGTCAAAAATCCTGCAACTCCCTCCCTAACTGCACTGTGGGAGCACCTTCACCACAAGGACTGCAGCGGTTCAAGGCGGCTCACCACCACCTTCCTGACGGGAGATTGGGGATGGGCAATAAATGCTGGCCTTGCCAGCGACGCCCACATCCCGAAAATTAATAAAAAAGTTAACGGGGCATTGTGTGACCATGCTGCGGCCCGAAGGCCAGTCAGCGCTTTCTGGCCTCTTGTACATCACTCCTCGTGGACCAGCGTTGCCCTGACTCACCAGACACCTTTGTACCGATGCCGGGGCTTCAGGAAGAGAGAGGCTCACGCACAGACGCACAACCTCAGAGTGCCCTTTACTGCACGGCTGGGCTGCTGGCTCCTGTTTTTTTTCACATCGCTGTCCTCCCTCTGCTCTCAGTACCCTTGAAATGTGAGACATCACCACAAGGAGCTCACTTTGCTTGGTGTCTGCTGATTATACATTATATAAACAGAAATGTGCGGCTGTGGATTTAAACGGGTGCGCCACTTTAAAGAGTTAATTCCAGGCCTATTTAGTGCATGGGTATCATTATATGGCAAGTTTTAATAAAGTAATTGATCACCTCAACTTGTTCCCCTACTACAACAACAACTTGCATTTATACAGCGCCTTTAACATAATAAAACATCCCAAGGCGCTTCACAGGAGCATTTCAATAAAAGCTTCAACACCAAGCCACACAGGAGATATTATGCCAGGCCTTGGTCAAAGAGGTAGGTTTTAGCAAGCATCTTAAAAGGAGAGGTGGAGAGGTTTAGTGAGGGAATTCCAGAGCGTAGGGTCTAGGCAGCTGAAGGGACAGCCGCCAATGGTGGAGTGATTAAAATGGGGGATGCGCAAGAGGCCAGAATCGGAGTACAGAGATCGCGGAGTCTTGTAGGGCTGGAGGTCACAGAGATAGGTTTCAACCCCAGCTCAAAATTCTCTTTCCAATGCAACAAATGTCTGAAAGGATAAGAATCGTAGAACGACACTGCTGGGTGACTTTCATGCACTTTAACTAGAGACAACAACAAAATGTCAGATGAGTAAAAGTGGAGGGCAGAGAAACCAAAGGCAAGAAACAAAAAGGGCCACTGAATATAAATGGGGTGCAGGAGGGGTCAAAACTAAAAATCATGGTTTAAAAACTAGGATGAAAACACTCTACCTAAATGCACGCAGCATTCGAAATAAAGTAAATGAGTTGACGGCACAAATCATTACAAATGGGTATGATTTCGTGGCCATTACAGAAACATGGTTGCAAGGTGGCCAAGACTGGGAATAAACATACAGGGGTATCTGACGATTCAGAAAGATAGGCAAGAAGGGAAAGGAGGTGGGGTAGCTCTGTTAATAAAAGATGATTATCAGGGCAGTTGTGAGGGATGATATTGGCTCCAATGAACAAAATGTTGAATCATTGTGAGTGGAGATTAGAGATAGTAAGGGGAAAAAAGTCACTGGTCGGCGTAGTTTTATAGGCCCCCAAATAATAACTTCACGGTGGGGCGGGCAATAATCAAGGGAATAATGGAGGCATGTGAAAAAGGAACGGCAGTAGTCATGGGGGATTTTAACCTACATATCGATTGGTCAAATCAAATCGCACAGGGTAGCCTGGAGGAGGAATTCATAGAATGCATACGGGATTGTTTCTTAGCCCTACAAGGGAGCAAGCCATCTTAGATCTGGTCCTGTGTAATGAGACAGAAAAAATAAACGATCTCCTCATAAAAGATCCTCTCGGAATGAGTGATCACAATATGGTTGAATTTGTAACACAGATTGAGGATGAGGAAGTTGTGTCAGAAACGAGCGTACTATGCTTAAACAAAGGGGACTACAGTGGGATGAGGGCAGAGTTGGCTAAAGTAGATTGGAAACAAGGACTAAACGGTGGCACAATTGAGGAACAGTGGAGGACTTTTAAGGAGCTCTTTCATAGTGCGCAACAAAAATATATTCCAGTGAAAAAGGGCGGCAAGAGAAGGGATAACCAGCCGTGGATAACCAAGGAAATAAAGGAGAGTATCAAATCAAAGACCAATGCGTATAAGGTGGCCAAGGTTAGTGGGAAACTAGAGGATTATGAAAATTTTAAGCAACAGCAATGAATGACTAAAAAAGCAATAAAGAAAGGGAAGATAGATTACGAAGGTAAACTTGCACAAAACATAAAAACAGATAGTAAAAGCTTTTACAGATATATAAAACGGAAAAGAATGACTAAAGTAAATGTTGGTCCCTTAGAAGATGAAAAGGGGGATTTAATAATGGCAAATGTGGAAATGGCTGAGACCTTAAACAATTATTTTGCTTCCATCTTCACAGTGGAAGACACAAAAACCATGCCAAAATTTGCAGGCCACAGGAATGTGGGAAGGGAGAACCTTGAGACAATCACTATCACTAGGGGGATAGTGCTGGACAGGCTAATGGGACTGAAGGTAGACAAGTCCCCTGGTCCTGATGAAATGCATCTCAGGGTATTAAAAGAGATGGCGGAAGTTATAGCAGATGCATTTGTTATAATCTACCAAAATTCTCTGGACTCTGGGGAGGTACCAATGGATTGGAAAGCAGCTAATGTAACGCCTCTGTTTAAAAAAGGGGGCAGGCAAAAGCCAGGTAACTATAGGCCGGTTAGTTTAACATCTGTAGTGGGGAAAATGCTTGAAACTATCATTAAGGAAGAAATAGCGGGACATCTAGATAGGAATCGTGCAATCAAGCAGACGCAGCATGGATTCATGAAGGGGAAATCATGTTTAACTAACTTACTGGAATTCTTTGATATAACGAGCATGGTGGATAGAGGTGTACCGATGGATGTGGTGTATTTAGATTTCCAAAAGGCATTCGATAAGGTGCCACACAAAAGGTTACTGCAGAAGATAAAGGTACGCGGAGTCAGAGGAAATGTATTAGCATGGACAGAGAATGGGCTGGCGAACAGAAAGCAGAGAGTCGGGATAAATGGGTCCTTTTCCGGTTGGAAATCAGTGGTTAGTGGTGTGCCACAGGGATCAGTGCTGGGACCACAACTGTTTACAATATACATAGATGACCTAGAAGAGGGGACAGAGTGTAGTGCAACAAAATTTGTAGATGACACTAAGATTAGTGGGAAAGCAGGTTGTGTAGAGAACTCAGAGAGGCTGCAAGGAGATTTGGATAGGTTAAGCGAATAGGCTAAGATTTGGCAGATGGAATACAATGTCGGAAAGTGTGAGGTCATCCACCTTGGGGGGGAAAAAAAAAAAAACAGTAAAACAGTAAAAGGGAATATTATTTGAATGGGGAGAAATTACAACATGCTATGGTGCAGAGGGACCTGGGGGTCCTTGTACATGAAACTCTTTTTGGAATCCCAAAAGGTTAGTTTGCAGGTAATCAGGAAGGCAAATGGAATGTTGGCCTTCATTGCGAAAGGGATGGAGTACAAAAGCAGGGAGGTCCTGCTGCAACTGTATAGGGTATTGGTAAGGCTGCACCTGGAGTACTGCGTGCAGTTTTGGTCACCTTACTTAAGGAAGGATATACTAGCTTTGGAAGGGGTACAGAGACGATTCACTAGGCTGATTCGAGAAATGAGGGGGTTACCTTATGATGATAGATTGAGTAGACTGGGTCTTTACTCCTTGGAGTTCAGAAGGATGAGGGGTGATCTTATAGAAACATTTAAAATCATGAAAGGGACAGACAAGATAGAGGCAGAGAGGTTGTTTCCATTAGTGGGGGAGACTAGAACTAGGGGGCACAGCCTCAAAATATGGAGGAGCCAATTTAAAACCGAGTTGAGAAAGAATTTCTTCTCCCAGAGGGTTGTGAATCTGTGGAATTCTCTGCCCAAGGAAGCAGTTGAGGCTGGCTCATTGAATGTATTCAAGTCAAAGATAGATAGATTTTTGAGCAATAAGGGAATTAAGGGTTACGGGGAGAGGGCGGGTAAGTGGAGCTGAGTCCATGACCAGATCAGCCATGATCTTATTGAATGGCGGAGCAGGCTTGAGGGGCTAGATGGCCTACTCCTGTTCCAAATTCTTATGTTCTTATGTGGCACGCTCTTGGGATGGGCTGTTTGGGGCTGGGATTGGGAGAGACTTCTTCACTCGGGGAGTTATTGGCCTGTGGGGTTCCCTACCGCGGAGAGTTGTTGTTGGGTGTGTTCGGGAGGGAGTTGGATGTGGTCCTTGTGGCTGGGGGGGTCGTGGAGGGGGGGGGAGGTGCTGGGGTGGGTGATCAGCCATGATCTTGTTGAATGGTGGTGCAGGCTCGAAGGGCCGAATGGCCTACTCCTGCAACTATTTTCTATGTTTCTATGCCCATTACCTCAGAAGCTGGTCGTGGTAGAGGTTAGGTTCCAAGCCCATTTATTTGGGAGTCTCGGGCTTTAATCGGTTATTCAGCTGTAGAGGGCATCACTGCCAGGCTCCGCCCAATGTCCATGTAAGCTCTTCTTAAACAAGATTCACAAAATTGCTATTCGGGCAGGAATACTGGCTTCATTGTTTCCCCAACTCCTCCCTCCTCTAGCCAAGGGCAGGCCCAGACAGAGATTACCTAACTGAACAGGCTGGGAGTCAAACCTTGTGGTCTAAATGTGACTGAACTGGGTGCCTTTACCCACTAGGAAGTTACTTTTGTTTTGCTACTTACTCTTCTGCTGCCAGTCAGTTTCAGTATCGGTACAACTATTTTCCACATCATGCTGCACACTTAAAACAAGGGGCAAAAACAAGCCGGCAGTCTCGCTAGCCCTTGGTAGCAGCAGTAAAAATTGAGGGTTTTACTCCAGTGTCCAACCCAAGTACACACAGGAAGGATGTGATTGCACTAGAGAGGGCACAGTGGAGATTGACGAGGATGCTGCCAGGACTGGAGAATTTTAGCTACGAGGAAAAAGTGGATAGGCTGGGGTTGTGTTGTTTGGAACAGTGGAGACTGAGGGGAGACTTAATTGAGGGTTATAAAATTATGAGGGGCCTAGATAGCGTGGATATGAAGGACCTATTTCCCATAGCAGAGGTCAATAACCAGGGGGCACAGATTTAAAGTAATTGGTGGAAGGATTAGAGAGGAGTTGGGGAGAACTTTTTTCACCCAGAGGGTGGCGGGGGTCTGGAACTCACTGCCTGAAAAGGTGGTAGAGGCAGAAACTCTCATCACATTTAAAATGTACTTGGATAAGCACAAGAAGTGAACCTACAGGGCCACAGACCAAGAGCTGGAAAGTGGAATTAGGCTAGCTAGCTGTTTCGGTCGGCACGGACACAATGGGCAGAATGGCCTCCTTCTGTGCCGTAATGATTCTCTGTACTCCGCCACACCGGCAAAGGCTCAAGATTACTGTCTACTGGCATCGGGGACATAACAGAGACTATCGCCAGGCAGCAAGACCAACCCACAGGGAGGGGCAGCTGCGATGTCATACCTACAGCTCGAGTGAAAGGGACCAACCATCACACTCTTGTGGTGCAGGAAAGCAGGAGCACAGTCACACTGTGCGTCGCACAGAGAACGTTATGGGACCGGAAGACATTTACAAAACGAAAACAGCAAACCTCATCCACAGAGCACGCAGAGGTCAGAAAGGCGGCCAGTCACTGTGGGGCAGTTTAAACAGTCACCTCCTGAAACCTTCATTTATTCCGCCCACTTCACACAGAAGCCCCGTGGAGTTGACAGAGCGTCGGCTTTTCTGGTCCGTTCCTTTGCTGGAACCTCAGAGCCGTCCCAGCAACTGATGCACAATGGATGGACCGTTCCAGCGCACTGTATTGCAGAAACACTGATTAACTGTTGGGTCACCAGAGGAATAGGCAACCGACCGGTTTACCCCAATGTTCACTTTCTATTACCAAGCGAATGAACCGGTGCAAGTGGGCCAGCCACCATCAGATCCCACCGGTGCCAAATTGCCCCACGTGCAACGTGCAGAAGATTTGGCAACAACTAGAAAAATCTGGACATGCGGCATCCGTGAACACGCAGCGGGGGATTCGTGACGATTGCCAATCTGGTGGGAAAATTCGTACAGTAATGGAGAGTGACTCCAACCTAGTACAGCCAAGCTGAAATCCATAGCCAAATGTGTTGGTATGGGGCTGTTTAGCCACTGCTGGCACTTTCGACCGGAGGCACCAGCATCAAAAAGATGATTCAGAGCCTCCTATAGCAAGAGCGTTGGTTACTTTTGTTACTTCTAGACTTGACATTTCCAACGCTCTCCTGGCCGGCCTCCCACATTATACCCTCCCTCAACTTGAACTCATTCAAAACTCTGCTGCTCGTATCAAGTCCCATTCACCCATCACCCTCTGTGCTCACTGACCTCCATTGGTTCACAGTCCGACAACGCCTCGATTTCAAAATTCTCATCTATGGTTTTCAAATCCCCCCATGGTCTCACCCCCCCCGATCTCTAATCTTCTCCAGCCCTACAAACCTCAGATCTCTGCGTACCTCCAATTCTGGTCTTGTGCGCACCGATGATGGCCGAGCCTTCAGCTGCCTACCCTAAATTCTCCGCCTCTCTACCTCTTTCTCCTCCTTTACGACGCTTCTTAAAACCGACCTCTTTGACCAAGCTTTTGGTCACCTGTCCTAATATCTCCTTATGTGGCTCGGTGTTAAATTTTGTTTATCAACCCTCTGTGAAGCACCTTGGGACATTTTACTACGTTAAAGGCGCTATATAAATGCAAGTTGTTCTTGATTGTTTACACTACAGGGCTGTCTCTGACACAGGATACAACGCAGTATGAAGATGACACAAGCATTGGATTTAATTGGAAAGAAATAAAGATGTGGATTTATACATTGGGGTTTAGGTGGGAGATTTCTGGTTAGTCTTTCGGATGAGATGTTAAACTGAGGCCCCGTCTGCTCTCTCAGGTGACATAAAAGATCCCATGGCACTATTTCGAAGAGCAGGGCAGTTATCCCCGGTATCCTGGCGAATATTTATCCCTCAGTAAACATAACAAAAACAGATTATCTGGTCATTATCACATTGCTGTTTGTGGGAGCTTGCTGTGCACAAGTTGGCTGCCGCGTTTCCCACATTACAACAGTGACTACACGCCAAAAGTACTTCATTGGCTGTAAAGCGTTTGAGACAACCGGCGGTCGTGAAAGGCACTGGAAAAATCCAAGTCTTTCTTTCTTTCTAGTTCAGCGTTGAAAGAGCAACTGAAGGAACACTCTTCAGTAAAATGCCACATCTCCGCACATTCTAATCACCTGCCCCAGAAATAGGCCCTTTTTAAAGAAATTTTAATTAGTTTGGAATGGTCACCTTGTGCCACAAGGACACAGCATTTCACTCCTTTCTCTCCTCATCCAAGTCTACCCCAGCACATCAGAGCACAGAGTTGTTGCTTACCCGACAGCCCCATACAGGGCAGTCCAGCCCTAAGGCAGAGATCGGGGCCCCAACATGAGACCACCCTGCTCTATATGGCTCAGTGTGGGCCGCCCCGACCCGTGTGAGAACACCACCGCAGGCCGGGGCTATAAATCGAGCTGGAGCGCCGGGCCCTGGAACACTGTGGCGGAGGTGCGGCAAATGAGGGTACGGGACCCAGAAGAGGCGAGGGCCCAGGGGCAACATGGACCTGCTCACACTGCGATATGTGCATGCACTAGGTCTGTGCAGCAGAGCAGGTCGCCAGTCATCCTGGTTAATCCTTGCCACTGAATAAAGGCCGAGCTCTGTCAAGCCCGTGTGGTGGCTGGTGTGCAACGGTCACCACACATTAAAAAAATCCACACACAGGCATCTTCCACCCCCTCAACTGGAGTTCAGGACTGGAACATCGGGTCCTTCATTGAAACATCTGTGAACTCTTGTGGAAGCAAATCATCCTCGTTCGAGGGACCGCCTATGATGATGATGATGATATTTTTTTTGGGGGGGGGAAATTCGTAGCCAATCGTTCCAATTCTTTGTCAAATCACAAACGCCAGAAGTCACCTTGCACACGCCAAGGATCACTCTGCGCCAATGCTCTTAGCCAAAAGGCCTAGAGCCACTGCACCGTTCCTGGAAGTACTGCAATACCAGGTTCGTGCCATGGAGGTGGATGGGTCAGGTCCCCCACACACCTCCGTGGAGGTGGATGGTGATGATGATGATATGGCTCAGCACCACATGGCAGTCTGCACTTTAGTAGGTTAGTCACTGTTAAAATCTCTATTTTGTTTTGAGCAGCCAAGTGTTTGCCATGCTCGGAAACATACCGCCAGATTTAAGAATCTCCAAACCAAATTACTACTACTACTACTGAGAAATCCACACAGATTTGATCCATAAGAGTTTTTCTTCTCCCAATACAGAAGGCTGACTCTCTCCCACAAGGATAAACGCCACTTACCCAAGTCCGGGGCGTTCAGGTGCATGCTGGCAATAGCCACGGCTTAGTGAGCATCAAGAATGTATATTTGTACTGCTGAAGTTCTACCAGCTAAAAAGGCAGAGCTGACCAGCACAAAGCATTCTCCCAGTGCGGCAATCTCCGCACTACTTGCCCAGCCAGGAGTGCACAGTCTGTTGGGGCGTTGGTTTACAGAATTCTCTAATGATGAGTGGGAACAATCCCAGTCTCCAGAGACACGTCTCAATCACCCACCAATCAAAGTGTGCCCAATCTTCAACAAAGCCCTCTGGCATCATTGTATACTGCATTCGCTGCTCACAACGCGGTCTCCTCTACATTGAGACCACCAAGCGCAGATTGGGTGACCACTTTGCAGAACACCTCCATTCAGTCCGTAAGCATGACCCCGAGTCCGGTCGCCTGTCACTTTAATTCCTCGCTCCACTCCCACTTTGTCCTCGGCCTCCTACACTGTTCCAATGAAGCTCAACGCAAGCTCGAGGAACAGCACCTCATCTTTCTTTTAGGCACTTTACAGCCTTCTGGACTCAACATAAAGTTCAACAATTTCAGACCATAACCTCTGCTCCTATTTCCCCCTCCCCCCCCCCCGCCCCATGTTTCTGTTTTTGCCTCTTTCCCATGGCGGCTGTCAATGATTCTGCCATTTCCATCCTACCTACACTCATCTTTAGTTTCTTAACGTGTCCCATTACCATCTCCTTTTGCCTCGCACCATCATCCTTTCTGCCTCTCTAATCTCTCCTGCCTTTCACCCTATCACAGACCTTCCCTTTTGTTCTTTCTTTCCCTCCCCCCAACGCTTGCTTGAAAACCTGTTACCTCTCTAACTTTTTCCAGTTCTGACCAAGGGTCATCAACCTGACACATTAACTCTCTTTCTCTCTCCATCGATGCTGCCTGACCTGCTGAGTATTTCCAGCATTTTGTGTTTTTATTTCAGATTTCCAGCCTCCGCAGTATTTTGTTTTTGTTTCGTAGACCTGCCTGGTATCACGTTACTGAATCTGTCAGAGAGGACGACGATGTAGATACATTGGTTGTAATTTACTAAAATTCCCAGGATTCTGGGGAGGTCCCAGCAGATTGGAAAACTGCAAATGTAACGTCACTATTCAAAAAAGGAAGCAGACAAAAAGCAGGAAACTATAGACCAGTTAGCCTAACATCTGTGATTGGGGAAATGTTGGAGTCCATTATTAAGGGAGCAGTAGCAGGACATTTGGAAAAGCAAAATTTGGTCAGGCAGAGTCAACATGGATTTATGAAGGGGCAGTCATGTTTGACAAATTTGCTGGAGTTCTTTGAGAATGTAACGAACAGGGTGGATAAAGAGGAACCAGTGGATGTGGTGTATTTGGACTTCCAGAAGGCATGTGACAAGATGCCACACAAAAGGTTACTACACAAGATAAAAGTTCACAGGGTTGGGGGTAATATATTAGCATGGATAGAGGATTGGCTGACAAACAGAAAACAGAGTCGGAATAAATGGTTCATTCTCTGGTTGGCAATCAGTAAAAAAAAACGCAGGGATCAGTGCTGGGACCCCAACTATTTACAATCTATATTAACAACTTGGAAGAGGGCACTGATTGTAACGTAGCCAAGTTTGCCGACGATACAAAGATGGGAGGAAGGGCAATGTGTGAGGAGGGCATAAATAGGTTGCAGGAGGACATAGACAGGCTAAGTGAGTGGGCAAGAATTTGACAGATGGAGTATAATGTCATGCACTTTGGCAGAAAAAAAATCAAAGAGCAAGTTATTATTTAAATGGAGAAAGATTGCAAAGTGCTGCAGTACAGCAGGACCTGGGGGTACTTGTGCATGAAACACAGGGGGATGGTATGCAGGTACAGCAAGTGATCAGGAAGGCCAATGGAATCTTGGCCTTTATTGCAAAGGGGATGGAGTATAAAAGTAGGGAAGTCTTGTTACAGCTGTACAGGGTACAGGTGAGGCCCCACCTGGAATACTGCATGCAGTTTTGGTTTCCAGATTTACGAAAGGATATACTTGCTGTGGAGGCAGCTCAGAGAAGGTGTACTAGGTTGATCCCGGGGATGAGGGGGTTGACTTATGAGGAAAGGTTGAGTAGGTTGGGCCTCTACTCATTGGAATTCAGAAGAATGAGAGGTGATCTTATTGAAACGTATACGATTATGAGGGGGCTTGACAAGGTGGATGCAGAGAGGATGTTTCCTCTGGTGAGGGAGACTAGAACTAGAGGGCATGATCTTAGAATAAGGGGCTGCCCATTTAGAACTGAGATGAGGAGAAATTTCTTCCCTCAGAGGGTTGTAAATCTGTGAAATTCACTGCCTCAGAGAGCTGTGGAGCTGGGACATTGAATAAATTTAAGACAGAAAGAATAAGGGGATAAGGGGAGCGGGCAGGGAGTCCATGATCAGATCAGCCATAATCTTATTGAATGGCGGAGCAGGCTCGAGGAGCTTTTTGGTCTACTCCTGCTCCTATTTCTTATGTTCTTATGACTCAGCACTGTGCTGTGCGCTAACTTGGAGCAGCCCAAAGAAAGCCTTACTCAATCGCTCTCCTCCCCTCCAGCTTGGGTTTGAGCCCTCAATGGGCAAGAACTAGCAGCGACAACACATGCAGCACAGCATACTATTGGAGAGTTACCAACAGGTATGCATCTGCTAATCACGCGTAAAGCAATTGCTCTCAGTGAATGCAACAGAAAATATAAATATTTTATCAAAAGTTTAAAATGCACCCAAAATAGGTAACAAATGAACAATAGCATTTTTACTCTATCTTTAGCCAAAAGTGATAGAGGAATCCAAGCATGTTGCAAATGAACTGGTGATTCACAATGTAAACGAACATACTCACTCTTTATCTTTTTACTTTCTTCTTGCTTTTTCTCAACAACATGATCTTTCGATCTTTTCGCTGGCTTTTTCCCTGGCATTGTATCCTGAGATTCCTGTCAAGCAACAATAGACAGTTTAAGTGCAATACATATGCATGCCTGATGGCACCAGAGATTTAGCTGCACCTGTTTTAAGATGGAGTGTCCCTGATGATCTTCAGTTCAAAAATGGTGTGTAATAAACACTCAACCCTCTTGAAAGTTCCATATTTTTAAAAAATAAACGTATCTTTCTATAGAAAACAGTCACAATTAAGGAATCAGTTTCATCACAGGCGGTCCCTTGAACAAGGATGACTTGCTTCCACATGTACAGATGTTTCAATGAAGGACCCGATGTTCCAGTCCAGAACTCCAATTGAGGGGTTGGGAGATCCCTGTGTGTATTCAGCAAAACCTCTGTTGCTCATCAACATAGCTGCACCCCATGGAAAACATCTCCGCAGGTCAGAGCTATAAAAAACGCTGGAGTTTGCCACTGCAGATCCCAGCGCAAGCCGACACAAATGTGCGACGTCTTCAAGGTGGGCGACTGGCTGACGTCATCAGGACCCAGGCCACCGTTTGGAGCATGGGCAGGAGCATCGGCGGGGCCCAGGAAAAGCAGAGGAGCGGGAAGGTTGTGGTGGACTTGCGACAAGTGATTGGGGTGGAGGAGCGATGAGGGATCGTGGCTGAGATTTGGAACATTTTAATAAGTGTTAGCTGGCCTGGCGTTCTCATGAGCCTCCCCGTCATGGCCTGATATGGGGAGACTTCTGTTGTCTTATGAGGTGAGGACCTCATTGCCATTAAGCACAGGATACGGATCCTTATGATTGTCGATACGATACTGCTCACGACCGAAGCCGAGAGAAGATGGAGAAGCGGGAGCTGCCCCATGACTTATGAACATCATCAATGTGCTTTGAGAACGACAGTGCACTGGAAATATGGGAAGGGGAGTGTCTCCACCGGAGATATTATTGTCCAGGAGCAGCACGGGCCAATCCACACTCTGATCTACGGACTGTAGGAGTATGTGCGCGTACTAGGCCCTTGCAGCACAGCTTGGTCTCCAGTCGTCTTGGTTAACCCTTGCCACTGGACCAAGACCTTGCTCTGTCAAGCCCGTGTGGTGGCTGGTGTGCAATGACCACCCCACGTTAAAATAATTCACGCACAGGCATCGTCTACCCTTCAACATGTAGTTCGGAATCTGGAATGTCAGGTCCTTCATTGAAACACCATGAACTCATCCCTTTTTGGTGTGGAAGTGGGGCATCCTCAACACGAGGGACTGCTTAATACAATACTGCTATTTTAGTAAGTGATTGGTATATCCTTTAAGACCCGGTCAGAATCAACAGTTCGTGCATGGACTTAGAAGTGTGGCATGACATTTACTTTTTTATAATCTTTAAGCCATTAGCTGCAATTCAGATACAGCTGCCGGCTATATCTGAAAGCATAAATAGAATCAAACAGCGCTGGAGGCCATTCAGCCCATCGTGCCTGTGCTGGCTTTAAAAGCAGTTCTACTCTCCTGCTCTTTCCCAATAGACCTGTAAATGTTTCCTTTACAAATATTTTATCCAATTCCCTTTTGAAAACTGAATCTGTTTCCACCACCCTTCCAGGCAGTGCATTCCAGATCATAACTTGCTGCGTATAAAGAGGTTTCCACATGTCGCCTCTGGTTCTTTTACCAATTATCTTAAATCTGTGTCCTCTGATTCCAGTGGCAGCAGGGGTGGCAAACAGTTTTCTCCTTCGCTACTCTATCAAAACCCCCCATAATTTAAAGCTCCCCATAACCTTCACTGCTCGAAACCCAGCTCCAAACCCTGTTTCTCAGTCCCTCAGCCTTGGCACCATTCTAGTATATCTCCTCTGCACCCTCTCCAAGGCCTCGACATCCTTCCTGAAAAGTGGGGCCCAGAATTGAACACAACACTCCAAACTGGGGCCTAACCACAACTTTCTGTGGAAAAATTCTCATCTCTTCCCCACCTCACCCCCGGTTCTTTTGCCATAGCATCAAAGATGTTATTAAAAATACTTCGGATGTCCCAGTTCCTGATTATTCTCAGCAAGACCATTGTGCAGCTGGGTCCCCGAAAGAGGAAACACTACTATCCAGACCACTGCCCACAGAGAGAGGAAGAATATAGTTGGGCCTAAAATGTTATGCTGCAAACTCTTTGCTACTGTCGACATCCAGTGAACAGACAACCAGCCGCGACACACAACCCCGAAATATATTATTTTTTTTTTACAAAACCCTGCTGGGAAGTACGGCGAGATCCAAGTGCTAAATAAACACACACCCAATCCTGCCACAAGGTCACGCAGAGCCCATGGGGTTGGTTTGGACGCTGGGCCAGCACGGGCCTCGGCCAGGAGCAGCAGCTAGCGGCCAAATCCCCGTGCGGCAGGAGCGGGGTGCCGGGCTGGGAATCACCGCAGGCCCAAGCCCGGCCCCGCCGCGCCCGCGCCGCTTTTAAAATTCCCGCCTCCAAGGGAGCCGGGTCTTTTTTTTTAAAAAAGAGACAAGATATTTGAAAACTTTTATTTTTTTTTTAAACAAGTAAGCAAACAAGATGCAAAGTGCATTGGGTGGTGGGAGAGAGGCGAATGCACATGGAATTGGTTACACTGATGTAAAAATACAAGGAAGAGAACTGAAGAAGCCGCTGGCGGTAGGAGCAAGGGGCCGCAATCCGCCCCACTACACACACACATACACACCGCTTGAAAGGTCCAAGTGACTGTGTTGCACGCGGCCCGCCCTCCGAACCTGGGGTCGGCCGAGCGTTCCAACAGAGAAGGCGCGCACACACAGAGACTGGTCCGAACCCTCGGAGCCACCGCGTTCGGATTTCGAACGTTGGGACACACACAGCGTTCGGAACTGGAACGTTGGGAGACGCCGCGTTCGGAGCTGGAACGTTGGGACACACACAGCGTTCGGAACTGGAACGTTGGGAGACGCCGCGTTCGGAGCTGGAACGTTGGGACACACACAGCGTTCGGAACTGGAACGTTGGGAGACGCCGCGTTCGGAGCTGGAACGTTGGGACACACACACAGCGTTCGGCCCTCTTTTTTTTCTAAAATCAATTTACGCGGCTTCGATATTATTTTATGAAACAAATGTATAATTATATTTACCATTTCCTCTCACTGACCTGCCCGCCGCCGCCACCTCTTACTGCTGCCGCTGCTCATCGGACAAGACACACTTTCCTTTGGTTCGCTCCCGGCCAACCCCGCTGACAAGCGCTGGCGCATGCGCACTGGAGACGAGCCAGCGCGAAGTTTGAAAGTGGGTGCGGAAGGGGCCGGGGGAAATGGATCAGTGCAGCGTGTGGATCTGCACATTGCTGTCATTCTCCAGCACTGCCTGAGTCATTTATTAAACTGCAGAATGGTTAGCCTCGTTATGCACGCTAGACTTGATTGGATTTTAAATCGTATTTTCTAACCTAATTTTTTTTAAGGCTAGTGCAGAATTCTCGTGGATGGTCATAGAAGGTGGCCATTCGGTCCGTCCTGTATGTGCTTGAGAGAATTGTCCCATTTCCAATCTACAATATTCCACACAAAACTCTGTTGAGTCTGCCCCAGTGGTAAATCCAACAATTATGATTTTGACAAGATTTGCTTCGCAGGCTGTCCTGAGTGAGCTGAAGGCATCAGCAGTTCTGACCTCCCATCTTTCTCCCTCCGTTAACTTGAACTCATCCACATTCTGCTGCCCGTATCCTAACTCACACCAAGTGCCATTCACCCATCACCCCTGTGCTCGCTGACCTACACTGGCTCCCTGTCCACCAATGCTTCAATTTTAAAATTCTCATTCTTGTGCTCAAATCCCTCCATGCCTGCCCCTCCCTATCTCTAACCTCTTCCAGTCCTACAACCCTCCAAGAACTCTGTGTTCCTCCAACTTTGGCCTCTTGTGCATCCGTCACTTCCTTCGCCCCACCATTGACGCCCCTGTGTTAAAGTCGTCTGAGCCCTAAACTGTGGAATTCCCACCCCATACATCTCCGCCTCCCTTTCCTTTAAGACTCCTTAAAAATTACCTCTTTGATCAAGTGTTTGGCCACCTGTCCTAATATCTCCTTTAGCTCAGTATTAAATTTAGTCTTTAATTAATTTTTAAACAACTTTTAGAAACATAGAAACATAGAAAATAAGTGCAGGAGTAGGCCATTCAGCCCTTCTAGCCTGCACCGCCATTCAATGAGTTCATGGCTGAACATGCAACTTCAGTACCCCATTCCTGCTTTCTCGCCATACCCTTGATCCCCCTAGTAGTAAGGACTTCATCTAACTCCTTTTTGAATATATTTAGTGAATTGGCCTCAACAACTTTCTGTGGTAGAGAATTCCACAGGTTCACCACTCTCTGGGTGAAGAAATTCCTCCTCATCTCGGTCCTAAATGGCTTACCCCTTATCCTTAGACTGTGTCCCCTGGTTCTGGACTTCCCCAACATTGGGAACATTCTTCCTGCATCTAACCTGTCTAACCCCGTCAGAATTTTAAATGTTTCTATGAGGTCCCCTCTCATTCTTCTGAACTCCAGTGAATACAAGCCCAGTTGATCCAATCTTTCTTGATAGGTCAGTCCCGCCATCCCGGGAATCAGTCTGGTGAACCTTCGCTGCACTCCCTCAATAGCAAGAATGTCCTTCCTCAGGTTAGGAGACCAAAACTGGACACAATACTCCAGGTGTGGCCTCACCAAGGCCCTGTACAACTGTAGCAACACCTCCCTGCCCCTGTACTCAAATCCCCTCGCTATGAAGGCCAACATGCCATTTGCTTTCTTAACCGCCTGGTGTACCTGCATAGCAACCTTCAATGACTGATGTACCATGACACCCAGGTCTCTTTGCACCTCCTCTTTTCCTAATCTGTCACCATTCAGATAATAGTCTGTCTCTCTGTTTTTACCACCAAAGTGGATAACCTCACATTTATCCACATTATACTTCATCTGCCATGCATTTGCCCACTCACCTAACCTATCCAAGTTGCTCTGCAGCCTCATAGCATCCTCCTCGCAGCTCACACTGCCACCCAACTTAGTGTCATCCGCAAATTTGGAGATACTACATTTAATCCCCTCGTCTAAATCATTAATGTACAGTGTAAACAGCTGGGGCCCCAGCACAGAACCTTGCGGTACCCCACTAGTCACTGCCTGCCATTCTGAAAAGTCCCCATTTACTCTTACCCTTTGCTTCCTGTCTGACAACCAGTTCTCAATCCATGTCAGCACACTACCCCCAATCCCATGTGCTTTAACTTTGCACATTAATCTCTTGTGTGGGACCTTGTCGAAAGCCTTCTGAAAGTCCAAATATACCACATCAACTGGTTCTCCCTTGTCCACTCTACTGGAAACATCCTCAAAAAATTCCAGAAGATTTGTCAAGCATGATTTCCCTTTCACAAATCCATGCTGACTTGGACCTATCATGTCACCTCTTTCCAAATGCACTGCTATGACATCCTTAATAATTGATTCCATCATTTTACCCACTACCGATGTCAGGCTGACCGGTCTATAATTCCCTGTTATCTCTCTCCCTCCTTTTTTAAACAATTTGGGAGAACTTTTAAAACTTACATTTTAGACTTTTAATTGAAATACTTTTAAACATCCTTGACTTTTTAACAATCTTGAGAAACTTTTTAAACTGGGGAAACCTTTATAACCTGTTATTGATTTACATCTTAGACTTTTTAACAACTCTTAGAGACTTTTGAAATAAATTGGGAATCTTTATCAACTTTTAATTTTTAAAATAACTTTGGAAGTCACCTTCCTAATGCCTGCCCCCCAACCAAGCCTCGGGCCATCTACCATCAATGGCGCTACTCGGCGCTGAGCTTGCGGCCAACACTTCGTTGTAAGCAATTAGGCTTCTCGAGCTGTGCCTGGTCTCCAGTTGTCTTGGACCCCCTTGCCACTGGACCAAGACCGTGCTCAGCTAAGCCCGTGTGGTTGCCGGTGTGCAGCGGCCACTCCACGTTAAAAGAACTCACGCACAGGCATCTTCCACTTCATCAGTGTGAAGTTTGGGACCTGGAATGTCAGGACTTTCATGGACAATCCCAACAGCAACAGGCCAGAATGCCACACCGCCATAGTTGCCCAGGAACTCAAATGTTTTGACATTGACATCGCCGCCCTAAGCGGGACCCGGCGGGCAGAGGAAGGCCAGTTGAGGGAACATGGTGGAGGTTACACCTTCTTCTGGAAAGGGAAACCAGAGGCAGAACGCCGACTTCAAGAATGAGCTGGTCGACCGCCTCAAAGACTCCCACTGTGGGGTTAACGAACGCCTCATGACTCTTCGTATTATCCTATCTCGGAACCAATGCGCCATAGTCATCAGTGCGTACGCCCCTACACTCGATGCAACAGATGAGGCTAAAGAGGGTTTTTATTCCAATCTCGAGACATCCTTATCCCGCGTCCCCACGGGCGACAAATTGATCCTCCTGGGTGATTTTAATGCCAGGGTCGGCAAAGACACAGCCCTCTGGGGAGGCGTGATTGGCAGAGAGGAGATAGGGAAAGCTAACTCCAGCGGTACCCTACTCCTGACAAAATGTCTAGAACATGAACTCCTCATCATCAACACCCTGTTCTGCCAGAGGGACAAATACAAGGCATCGTGGCAACACCCTCGCTCCAAACACTGGCACCTGCTTGACTATGTCATCGTCCGAGCCAAGGATCGCAAGGATGTGAGCATCACCCGTGCCATGACAGGAGCTGACGACTGCTGGACGGACCACCGCCTAATCCGATCCATCATCAACATTAACATTGCCCCAAAGCAGAGGGGACAGCAGAAGCAGTTCCGCAAAAAAGTTAATGCCTAAGAGCTAAGAGAGCCCTATACAGCCAGCTAACCTGGCGTGCCTTGATGACCCTGAGATGCTGAATGCCCACAGCGCTTGGTCTGCCCTCCAGGCC
This sequence comes from Pristiophorus japonicus, assembly GCF_044704955.1. Taxonomy (NCBI): domain Eukaryota; kingdom Metazoa; phylum Chordata; class Chondrichthyes; family Pristiophoridae; genus Pristiophorus; species Pristiophorus japonicus. Next base: position 19,594,890 of record NC_091990.1, on the reverse strand, counting down.
TCTATAACCAGTGCCTGTGAAGAGACACTTGGTCACTCAATCAGAAAACATCAGGACTGGTTTGATGAAAATGATCAGGAGATCAAAGAACTAATAGATCGCAAGCGCAAAGCATTTCTGAGCCTCAAGCAACAACCCAATTTGGGAGCTGCAAAAACAACATTACAGACGGCTCAAGGCTCACGTCCAACAAAAAACCCGGGACCTAAAGAACAGATGGTGGATGGAGAAAGCACAGGAGATACAACAACTGGCCGACAGCCGCAATATGCGAGGATTCTTCGCTGCAGTCAAGGCCACCTACGGTCCAAACTCCCAAGGCCCCACCCCACTCCTGGCCAAGAACGGGGAAACACTCATCAAGGATACTGAGGCTGTCAGAGCCCGATGGAAGGAGCACTTTGAAGATCTCCTCAATCGAGACTCTGCCTTTGACTGGAGTGTTCTCGACTCCATCTCGCAGCATCTGACCCGCCACCACCTCAGTGAAACTCCAATGTTGACGAGGTAGGCAAAGCCATAAAACAGCTCAAGAATAACAAGGCTACGGGTGTGAATGGAATCCCTGCTGAGGCGCTAAAGTATGGCGGAGAGGAGCTGTTGACGCGAATACCTGACCTCATCGCTCTCATCTGGAGGGAGGAGAGCATGCCGGGAGATCTGAGAGATGCAGTGATTGTGGCCATTTTTTAAAAAGGGGACAAGTCCGACTGCGGCAACTACAGAGGAATCTCCCTGCTATCAGCCACTGGGAAAGATGTCGCTCGAGTTCTCCTCAATCGTCTTCTCCCTGTGGCCGAGGAGCTCCTCCCGGAATCACAGTGCGGATTTCGTCCCCTACGGGGCACAACAGAAAATATCTTTGCAGTGCGACAGTTGCAGGAAAAATGCAGGGAGCAGCACCAGCCCTGAACATGGCCTTTTTCGATCTTACAAAGACCTTTCACACTGTCAACCGTGAGGGTCTATGGAGCGTCCTCCTCTGTTTTGGATGCCCCCAAAAGTTTGTCAACATCCTTCATCTGCTTCACGATGACATGCAGGCTGTGATCCTTACCAATGGATCCATTACAGACCCAATTCACGTCCGGACCGGGGTCAAACAGGGCTACGTCATCGCTCCAACCCTCTTCTCAATCTTCCTCGCCGCCATGCTCCACCTCACAATCAACAAGCTCTCTGCTGGAGTGGAACTAAACTACAGAACCAGTGGGAAGCTGTTTAACCTACGCCGCCTCCAGGCCAGGTCCAAGATCACCCCAACCTCTGTCGTTGAGCTGCGGTATGCGAACGACGCCTGCATCTGTGCACATTCAGAGGCTGAACTCCAGGATGGAGTCAATGTATTCACTGAGGCATATGAAATCATGAGCCTTATGCTTAACATCCGTAAGACAAAGGTCCTTCGCCAGCCTGTCACCGCCGCACAGCACTGCCCTCCAATCATCAAGACCCACAGCACAACCCTGGACAACGTGGCCCATTTCCCAGATCTCGGGAGCCTCTTATCAACAAAGGCAGACATTGATGCGGAGATTCAGCATCGCCTCCAGTGCGCCAGTGCAGCCTTCGGCCGTCTGAGGTACCCGCCCTCCTGTATGGATCTGAGGCATGGACGATGTATAGAAGGCACCTTAAGTCGCTGGCGATATATCACCAATGATGTCTCCGCAAGATCCTGCAAATCTCCTGGGAGGACAGGCGCACCAACATCAGTGTCCTTGACCAGGCTAACGTCCCCAGTATTTAAGCACTGACCACACTCGATCAGCTTCGCTGGGCAGGCCACATAGTTCGCATGTCAGATACGAGACTCCCTAAGCAAATGCTTTATGTGGAGCTCCTTCACATAAGGAGCCAAAGGAGGACAGCGGAAACGTTATAAGGACACCCTCAAAGCTTCCCTGGTAAAGTGCGACATCACCGCTGACACCTGGGAGACCCTGGCCGAAGACCGCCCGAGGTGGAGATAGTACATCTGGGAGGGCGTTGAGTTCTTCGAGTCTCAATGCAAAGAGCATGAAGAGGCCAAGCACAGGCAGCGGAAGGAGCGCGCAGCAAACCAGCCTCACCGACCCCTTCACTCGAATGTCTGTCCCACCTGTGACAGGGTCTGTGGCTCTCGTATCAGACTGTTCAGCCATCAAAGAACTCACTTTGGGAGTGGAAGCAAGTCCTCCTCGATTCCAAGCGACTGCCTATGATGATGAAATTTTGTCTGATAATCGCTCATGTGAAGCACCTTGGGATATGGTACTACATTAAAGGCACTATATAAATGCAAATTGTTGTTGTGTTACAACTAGCTGCAGCAACCACACCTGAGAAAAAATAGGTTGGGTTTCTGCTCCTGATTCCTCTCCAGTGATCCCTGGTGCAAATTCTGTATCTGTGGTCATTGGGCGAGAACAGGATCGGACTTGGCTATGAATCCCAGCATCAAAGAGCCGGGCAACACTCATTATCTAGGTTCACATCTGAAAATTGGCCACTTGACGAAATTGTTAACTCGCACCAAGTCCCGCTCATTCATCACCCCTGTGCTCACTGACCTATTTTGGCTCCCGGTTAAACAACGCCTCGATTTCAAAATTCTCATCCTTGTTTTCAAATCCCTCCATGGTCTCGCCCTTCCCTATCTTTGTAATCTCCTTCAGCCCCACAATCCCCCCCCCCCCGAGATATCTGTGCTCCTCTAATTCTGCCGTCTTGAACATCCCTGATTATAATCGCGCAACTATTGGTGACCGTGCCTTCTATTGCCAAGGCCCTAAGCTCTGGAATTCCCTGCCTATACCTCTCCGCCTCCCTCCTCCTTTAAGACGCTCCTTAAAACCTACCGCTTTGACCAAGCTTTTGGTCACCTGCCCTAATTTCTCCTGATGTGACTCGGTGTCAAATTTTTTGTCTCGTAATACTCCTGTGAAGCACCTTGGGAAATTTTACTACGTTAAAGGCACTTTATAAATACAAGTTGTTGTCGTTGCTCGAAGGCATTGCCTCTCAGTAACAGTCAATACTTTTCAGGAGCAAGAAAACTAATGGCAGAGTAGTGAACTTGAGGCAGAGTAACCCAGAGTCAAATCAACAAATGAACCACAAGCGAGCTAACTTCAGTGGCCAATAAATAATCTTTTATTTAAAAAAAAAAGGAATATAACACCACTTTTCAATACTATAAAGGCAACAGTGAAAACTATTACACACATGAATGAGTAGCAGAATAAACTGAATGCCTTGCCATTTGAAAAGAGGAAAGACAGCTGCAATCACAGCCACAATTCAGTACGTTTGATACTCATTTTAAAAATTGGCAACGTTGTGATTTTTTTTTCCTGTCACTATTTTTCAGCTGTTTTATAACATGCTTCCTGATCAGCCAAGTAATTGTTCTTCAAATGCTTGAAGATGGGATATGGTAACCTAATAGTTATTATAGTGAACTAATAACCTAGAGATCATAAGTTTATAAGCCCACTATGGCAAGCTGTATAATTACATTCAATAATTTGTGGGCTCATACCACTAAAAAATATCCAGGATTGTTGTAAGAATTCAACTGGGTCACTAGTGTGGAATCCGCTATTGAATACTTGTAATGCCAAGGAATAACAAGAACTTGCATTTATATTGTGCCTTTAACATAGTAAAATGTTATAAGGCGCTTCACAGGAGCGTTATGAAACAGAATTTGACAGAGCCACATAAGGAGATATTAGGACAGGAAATAGGTAGGTTTTAAGGGGCATCTTAAAGGAGGAAAGAGAGCTAAAAAGGCAGAGAGGGTCAGGAAGGGAATTCCAGAGCTTAGGGCCTAGGCAGCTGAAGGCACAGCTGGCAATGGTGGAGCGATTAAAATCGGGGATGCACAAGAGGCCTGAATTAGAGGAACACAGAGATCTTGGATGGGCAATAAATGCTGCTTTACCAGTGTTGCTCACAAGAACAAATTCTCTTTCAAACTTTGCTATTGAGGGAGTGCAGCGAAGGTTCACCAGACTGATTCCCGGGATGGTGGGACTGACCTATCAAGAAAGACTGGATCAACTGGGCTTGTATTCACTGGAGTTCAGAAGAATGAGAGGGGACCTCATAGAAACGTTTAAAATTCTGACGGGTTTAGACAGGTTAGATGCAGGAAGAATGTTCCCAATGTTGGGGAAGTCCAGAACCAGGGGTCACAGTTTAAGGATAAGGGGTAAGCCATTTAGGACCGAGATGAGGAGAAACTTCTTCACCCAGACAGTGGTGAACCTGTGGAATTCTCTACCACAGAAAGTTGTTGAGGCCAATTCACTAAATATATTCAAAAGGGAGTTAGATGAAGTCCTTACTACTAGGGGGATTAAGGGGTATGGCGAGAAAGCAGGAAGGGGGTACTGAAGTTGCATGTTCAGCCATGAACTCATTGAATGGCGGTGCAGGCTAGAAGGGCCGAATGGTCTATTCCTGCACCTATTTTCTATGTTTCTAAACATAATACAGAGTGACTATTGACACCACTGTGTCGGACAATGATTTGGAGACTTGTATTCTCTGGAATATAGATAAGGGGTGCTTTGAGATTTTTAAGATTTTGAAAAGAATTGATAGGGTACACAGAGCTTTTCTGCTGAGGGAGTCCAGAAGTGGACATAACCTTAAAATCAGAGCCAGGCCATGCAAGAGAGAAATTAGGAAACACTTCTTCATGCAGACTTGCATTTATATAGCACCTTTCACATTCTCACAAGTGGTCACTGTTGTAATGTGGGAAACACGGCAGCCAATTTGCACACAGCAAGCTCCCACAAACAGCAATGTGATTAATGACCAGATAATCTTTTTTTGTAGTGCTGTTTGTTGGAGATGAATATTGTCCAGGGCTCCGGGGAGAACACCCCAGCGTTTCTTCAATTAGTGCCAGGGGATCTTTTAAGTTCACCTGAGAGGGCAGACAGGGCCTCGGTTTAACATTTCATCTGAAAGACGGCACCTCCGACAGTGCAGCGCTCCCTCAGCACTGCACTGGAGTGCCAACCTAAATATTTGTCCTCAAGTCTGGAGTGGTACTTGAACCCACAACCTCCTGACTCAGAGGCGAGAGTGCTACCAAAGGGTGGTAGAAGTAGAACTCTCCCACAAAAAGCAGCTAGCTCAATTAATAATTTGAAATCAGAGATAGTTAAGATTTTTGCGAGCCAAGGATCTGAAAGAATATGGAGCCAAAGGTGGGTAAATGGAGATCAACAACGATCTGTGAATGGCAGAACAGGCTTGAGAGATTGAAAGGCCTCCTCCTGTTCCTATGTTCAAAGCAAACTCTATGTTTACCAAAATCTACTTTAAAGAGGTTCTATGAACTGCAACAAACAGAAATTGTGTGCAAAATCCATCTGTTACTTACAGCAGTGTGGTCTCCCGACATGATTGAAGGGAGAATTATCCAATCTCCATTGTGCCCAGAAGTAATGGTATCACTATACACAGCCCCTTTTTAAAATACGGTTATGCCTTTCTACGCTAAAGGTGCTATATAAATGCAAATTGGCCCACATAAGGGAAGAATAAAATCAGCCAGGCTTTCCACTTATGAACATATGAAGGATGGCAGACAGGTGAAGACCCTTTGGTCCATCGAGCCCGTCTCACACAATTTCGATGCCACGTACATCACACGATACACTTTACACATCACCCGGGAAGGGCACAAAAAAAAATACAAACACCAAAGCCAATTTTGGGGGGGGGAAAATGAGAAATTCCTGACCCATCTTGGCAATAGAAACTCTGGCCCTTAATTCCCTGCAGTACCTACCTGCTGTAAGGTGATCTCCACCACGGCCAGAAACAGGTCCAGCTCCTACTTGAAGGAATTCAATGAATCGGCAACCACCGCACAAGCCTGTTCCAGAGGTTCACTATTCTCTGGGAGGTCAGCAGGCCGGGGCCATTAGAGGGAGCAGCGTGCAGCTGCATAACACTGCAGGGAGCAGCGCGTGTGGCTGCAGAAGGGAGACGGCTGACTGCAGTGCAGGCAGGAGCGGCGAGGTCAGGGTGAAGGAGCGGCAAGAGTTCGTAGAGGGATGTGATCGGGGCACAGGAGAGGTGAGAGTTCAGGCCCAGGCCACACTACAATATGTGTGCGCACTAGGTCTGTGCAGCAGAGCTGGTCTCCAGTCGTCTTGGTTAATCCTTACCACTGTTAAGTGTGGTGGCTGGGGTGCAACGGCTACCACACATTAAAAAAATCCACGCACAGGCATCTTCCACCCTTCAAGATGTAGTTCAGGATCTGGAATATTAGGTCCTTCATTAAAACACCTGTGAACTCATCCCTTTTCAGCATGGAAGCAAGTCATCCTCGTTTCGAGGGATGGCCTATGATCCTCTGGGAAAAGAACCACCCCAACATCTAACCTACATCAGGCCTTGCACAACCCCATGTCCTCCCTAACCTATTTATTTTAGAACAAACTTTCAGCCGGAACATTTCATTATCTTATAAACCTCAATCAGATCACTCCAAGTCTATGCTAGTCCTTCCTTCTAAAAGCAACTGTGCATATACAGCTTTACTGATGTGCATTTTTTGGCTGCATAGTGACACCACTGGATTTAAAAGCTGAGCCAAATGAGGAATTTGAGTGGGGGGGGGGGGGGGGGGGGAACCAAAAACTTGGGTCAGAAGTGGGTTAAGTGTCTCAAGAGAGGTGGAAAGGCAGAGGGGTTTATGGAGGGAATTGCAGTGTGGGGTCCCTCATTGGCTGAAGGTACAGCTGCCAAGGGTGGGGCAAAGGGATGAGTAAATGCACAAGAGGCCAGACTCAGTTGAGGGGAGAGGGTTACAGATAAGAGGGGCACAAGGCAATATAGGCCAGCAAGGTATGAGGACATTGGTGTGGGATAGTGTTTTGGATTTGTTTACAGAGCTTGGAGTAGGAGTATTGGAATACTCAAGCCTGGATAAAGGTTTCAGCAGCAGATAGGCCAAGGCAGAGGCGGGCAGCATTACAGAGGTGGAAGTATGTGGCCCTTGTGATGGGAGAGGATGAGGTTGAAAACATTCATGGGAGTGGAGCAAGATGACATGGTTGCACACAATCAGTGACTGTCACCTCATTGGGTTATTCCCCAAAATAACAGCAAGATCAGCTACTAAAGCAACATACTGCAGATGGTGGAAATCCGAAAAACAGAAAAGGCTGCAAATACTCAGGTCGGGCATTTCAGTTACCACCAATTTTGAGATTCCAGATTTCACTTGGCAGCCCCATATCAATAAAAGCAGCTCAAACAAACATCCTTGATATACATTGTTCATACACAAGATTGAGGGGGAAACAGCCATGTATGGTGTTATTCCATAGGCTAGCTAGAAAACACTATGTTGATCAAAGTTATCTGGTGCAACCCTACGCATCCGAGGATTTTCCCCAACCTACTCGGGAACCCAGTTTAACTGCTGGCCTTTCACAACTAAACTCCAGTGCACTTCACAGCCAATAAAGTGCTTTTGAAGTGTAGTCACTGTTGAAATGTAATGGTGATACAGGAAGTGGTTTGAGAAAAGATTGGTGCTAGAATCACCACTGTAAAATGAATAGAAAACATTTGTTTGCATTTGAACTTTATTTAAAGATGAATATTAGTATAAACAAGTTGACAAATTTCAACACAGAACATTTAGTTCAACTCTGCAACTTGTGGCAGCAACATTGAACAACATCAAATGTATCTAAACCTAAATGTATCTGAAGTTCAAAAGTAGGACACAGCAGCCTTGTTGCTTTCCAGTTAGAACACACTTGTAATCTGAAAGAAATCAGAAATCACATTAGACTGGCAAAGCAATATGATCCAAATAAATGCAACTGTTTCCAAAAGTTCCAACGGCACCTGAAAGCTGAAATGACTCTCTGCCAATGCGCACAGCTGCATCACAGGTTTCACAACCAGTTTCTACAGAATGTACATATTCCTGTACAACATGAGGCGGAACTTCCAAACATTAAGTCAAATTTGTTGTACCAGCAAGCAAGTAAACACAAACAGGACTGAGTTGCCAGTTTATCAGGACTCTGAGGTTGGACACAACAAAAAGCCACTGTGAAAATTATAACGATTTACTATCCCTTAACATTAAGTCTGTGGAACACATGACAATAAAGAACCATTTACTCACCACCTTCGTTGTGCAGATGAAGATGGTTAAGGATAAAGTCCCTGGATTATATATAATCATTGTGCCCTGCATGGTTTATCTCCCCAGTCACTGCACAGACTGCGAAGGTCTAGGAATATACAGGGTGCTGTCCTCACCAGCTCAAAGCCGGGGACACGCTTGCTCTCCAACGTCATGGAACGGGACTGTACGTCACAGACCAATGGTCTACACTCCCATACGCCACACGGACAGAGCCAGACGAGAGCAACCTCGCTGGATGCCCACGTTGGGTTCTCGGTTTCTGATGAATGAGGAAAGAGAAAAAAAAATTCACCTCTCCCAAAGTGAGCCTGGTCCCAGCATTCCTGGTTTTCAGCCTTTTCCACATTCAGGATGGATAGAATCCAGTCTTACTATAGAACAAACACAGTTCATCAGAGCAAATAAGACTGAATCTTTGCCATTGAACACCCCAAAATGATGGCTATATCACCCTCGCCTGTTCCCACATCTTCAATCGCGTTCTATCATGAGGCTGTGCCCTGCATGGTTTATCTCCCCAGTCACTGCACAGACTGCGAAGGTCTAGGAATATACAGGGTGCTGTCCTCACCAGCCCGAAGGCTGGGGACACGCTTGCTCTCCAACGTCATGGAACGGGACTGTACGTCATAGACCCAAAGGCCTGCGCTCCCATACGCCACACGGACAGAGCCAGACAAGAGCAACCTCGCTGGATGACCACGTCGGAACATCTCACTGGGGAAGAAAAGTCCACTGGCTGGCTTTAATTCGCAATAAAATTAATGGTTCATCAGAAAAGCATCTTGCCGATTTCTATTGCAAATAATAGGATGATAATTACATCAATGTAAAGAAACATTTATTTATTTAAGTATACTTTCGATCATTTCATATCCAACCATTCTCAAAAGCTTCCTTTAAATTTAGCCCACCAACTAACTCAACTAAACCAACTCACCTGAATCACTCCGCCGTCTTCGGCAAACGTTGTCACCTGAAAGAAGAAAAATGACCGATGAATACTTTAACAAGAAATCTGGAACTTTCTCCTCCCCTCCACTTCCCCCCCAAAGCCATCAAGGCTAGGTCTAGTTCCCCCACAAGTCATCGTAATAGTTAGTAATTACCGAGCTCACGCTACTGACCACCAACATTGCTCTAGTGCCTCACTTAAATGGCCAGACATTATTGATGAGCTTGAACACATTTACCTATGGAACCACTGGGGAATATTACCCTGCCTTGATAAATTACATAAACGAGACTTATATTCCCTGGACGATAGAAGGTTAAGGAGTGAATTGATTACAGTTTTTAGGGTTTTGAAAGGAATGGATAGGATAGCTGGAGAGAAGCTTTTTCCGCTGGTGTAGTGGAGGTGTCTAGGAAAAAGTGGACATAACCGTAAAAATCAGAGCCAGGCCATTCACGAGAGAAATTAGGAAACACATCTTCACACAAAGTGTGGAACTCTCCTACAAAAAGCAGTTGATGCTGGTTCAATTAAATAATTTTAAATCAGAGATCAATGGCCTACTCCTGTTCCTATGTTTTTCCATATGAACTTAACAAAAATTAGATCAACAATAGTACACATTACATACTCCAATTCCCACTCAACTAGCCAGTCTTCCAATTTCACATTAGCTCATAAGCAGAGCTACTCTTGGGTTTACAGAGCATCTGATCACATCTGTCACGCCTCAAGACTGCTTCACAAATAATGAATTACTGCTTTGAAAGGAGTGACTTATGCAGATATCATGTGCCCACCACAGAACATTTAATGTCTGATGTGAAGAATGCAACCTTCTGTAGGGCACTGAATTCTCTGGCCAGGCTTTGTGCTCAAATCCTGTAGTGGTGTCAGACTCGAGGCACAAATGATCCAAGGTGACATCTGTTCCAAGTACGCACAAAGACTGCTATTTTCTCAGCCCTCTCCCGACTTACAGTTAGTACAGTCCATCAACAGTTCCAGCAAACGAGCCAAGGGTGGACAGAGGAAACGTTTAGGACTGGACAGGTTAGATGCGGGAAGAATGTTCCCGATGTTGGGGAAGTCCAGAACCAGGGGACATAGTCTTAGGATAAGGGGTAGGCCATTTAGGATTGAGATGAGGAGAAACTTCTTCACTCAGAGTTGTTAACCTGTGGAATTCCCTGCCGTAGAGAGTTGTTGATTCCAGTTCATTGGATATATTCAAAAGGGAGTTAGATTATGGCCCTCACGGCTAAGGTGGTCAAGGGGTATGGAGAGAAAGCAGGAAAGGGGTACTGAGGGAATGATCAGCCATGATTTTATTGAATGGCGGTGCAGGCTCGAAGGGCCAAATGGCCTACCCCTGCACCTATTTTCTACGTTTCGACAAGGACACCCTCAAAGCCTCCCTGATGAAGTGCGACATCCCCACCGACACCTGGGAATCCCTGGCCAAAGACCGTCCTAAGTGGAGGAAGTGCATCCAGAAGGGCGCCGAGCGCCTCAAGTCTCATCGCTGAGTGCATGCAGAAAACAGGCGCAGGCAGCGGAAGGAACGCGCGGCAAACCTGTCCCACCTACCCTTAACCTCAACGACTGCCTGTCCCACCTGTGGCGCTCGTATTGGACTATTCAGCCACCTAAGGACTCATTCTAAGACTGGAATTTCAAACATCTATTAAATCTTCCCATAACTTCTGCTCTAAGGTAACAAACCCAGCTTCTCTAGTCTCTCCGCACAAGTTCCTCAACCCTGGCACCATTCTAGTAAATCTCCTCTGCATCCTCTTCAAGGCCTTGACATCCTTCCTCAAGTGGTGTCAGAAATGGCCACAATAAGTTAATAGTTTATTCTTTCCAGAAATGCTGATTGGCCTGCTGCATTTCCAGTCTTCACCAAAACAGCAAGACTTCCACAATTAGGCTTGTGCCCTGCATGGTTTATCTCCCCAGTCACTGCACAGACTGCGAAGGTCTAGGAATATACATGGTGCCGTCCTCACCAGCCCGAAGGCTGGGGACACGCTTGCTCTCCAACGTCATGGAACGGGACTGTACGTCATAGACCCAAAGGCCTGCGCTCCCATACGCCACACGGACAGAGCCAGACGAGAGCAACCTCGCTGGATGCCCACGTCGGGTTTTCTGTTTCTGATGAATGAGGAAAGAAAAAAATTCACCTCTCCCATAGTGCGCCTGGTCCCAGCATTCCTGGTGTTCGGCCTCTTCCACATTCAGGATGGATAGAATCCAGTCTTCCTGTAGAACAAACAGTTCAAAGCAAATCAGATTGAACCGCAACCACTGAGCATCCTAAAATTATGGCTATATCAACGTGTTCTCAAACTTGCCGACTCTTGCAATCTACAATTGCGTTCTATCATGAGGCTGTATCCTGCATGGTTTATCTCCTCAGTCACTGCAGATACTGAGAAGGTCTAGGAATATACAGGGTGCTGTCCTCACCAGCCAGAAGGCTGGGGACACGCTTGCTCTCCAACGTCATGGAACGGGACTGTACGTCATAGACCCAAAGGCCTGCGCTCCCATACGCCACACGGACAGAGCCAGACAAGAGCAACCTCGCTGGATGCCCACGTCGGAACATCTCACTGGGGAAGACAAGTCCACTGGCTGGCTGGCTTTAATTAATGATTCATCAAAAAAAAGCATCTTGCAGAGACTTTATAACAAATAAACAGATTACAATGAAATCAGTTTACAAGCAACATTCTATTTCCTTTTCACCATTTTATATCCAAACACAATTTACTTCAAGATATTCAGCACCATTTACATCGTGGCTCCTGAACCTCAACGGTCTGCTTGCATTCATGTCATGTCTCTTTACAAGGAGCAGAATATCTTGAAAACAAATGAGCTTTTTAAATATTTCAATTAATCATGGAGAGCTTGTCGAAACATCAGCCCCAAACCAAGGACCGTCCATGCACAAACAAATTATACTAAGAGATCCCAAGAAACTACTTTACACATGGCAAAAATGTTTGCACCTCAATCATTCAGTGAACTGAGGACCCTGGGAAAATAGAACAGGAATCAAGATATTCTCAAAATGGCTGCAGTCTGGATCCAAGCATGGCCAGTCTAGAAAGGCCAGATTAAGTTCCAATAGAAGCCACTAATCTTCGCATTTCACCTACTGTGCTGGCTTGGCTCAGCTGGTGGCAACCTCACCTTTGGTTCATGGTTGAGTTGGAGTCCGATCAACACTCCAGTGCAATGCTGAAGGAGTACTGCATTGTCAGAGGTTCCATTCTAAACAATAAACCAAGGTTCTCTCTACCAATGGAAGACTGTGCAGTTTCAGTCTCCTTGCCCAAGGAAGGATACAGTTGCCTTAGTAGACAAAGAGTCACTAGACGGATTCCTGGGATGAGGGATTTGTCCTACGAGGAGAGATTGAGCCTACATTCCCCAAAGTTTAGAAGAATGAGGTGATCTCATATGAAACATAACATTCTTAAGAGGTTTGACAGGGTTTGAGAGGCTGTTTCCCCTCTGGAGAATCTAGAACACGGGGTCAAGCTCAGAATTAGAGGTTGACTATTTAGGATTCAAATGAGGGGAAATACTCCACTCAAAGGGTTGTGAATCTTTGGAATTCCCTATCCCAGAGAGCCGTGGCTGCTGAATTGTTGAGTATATTCAAGACGGAGATTGATAGATTTTTGGATACTAAGGAACAGGGCAGCAAGGTGGAGTTGAGGTAGAGGATCAGCCATAATCTTATTAAATGGCTGAGCAGGCTCAAAGGCCTACTTCTGCTTATTTCTTATGCAACACTTCAGATGGACATTATATGCCCCACAGCACCAAAATAGAGCAGTGAGTTCTTCCATCCTGGACAGCATTTCTCCCTCAACACACACACCAATGTCATGGAACAAAACACATGGACCAGGTAAGATTTTTTTTGCTCGCTGCAATAACCACTTAGACATGATAAAATTGGATCCTTACCTCAGATTAAAGACAGCAGCCAGCCAGTCCCAAGAATGGATGCCAGGATCCTCCATGTACAGATTATAGAAGATTCCATTGTACTGTGGAAAGTAACATGAGCATATAGTTGATTAATATACAAGCACCACCGTGTATGTATTCTAAGATCAGGCCTGGGAAGAGTATTTTTAAAAATAAAGCAAGTCGTCTCACCATAGCAATTCCATCACGTTGACTGCTATTACTCCGACTCGAATTACTTTCTCCAGTCAGAATCATGCATCTGGGTGTTTCTCTCAGTACAAATGAACACTTGCTGTGCATGATGTTGTAGCAAAAATGTAAACATAGAAAATAGGTGGAGTAGGCCATTTGGCCCTTCTAGCCTGCACCGCCATTCAATGAGTTCATGGCTGAACATGCAATTTCAGTACCCCATTCCTGCTTTCTCGCCATACCCCTTGATCCCCCTAGTAGTAAGGACTTCATCTAACTCCTTTTTGAATATATTTAGTGAATTGGCCTCAACAACTTTCTGTGGTAGAGAATTCCACAGGTTCACCACTCTCTGGGTGAAGAAGTTTCTCCTCATCTCGGTCCTAAATGGCTTACCCCTTATCCTTAGACTGTGACCCCTGGTTCTGGACTTCCCCAACATTGGGAACATTCTTCCTGCATCTAACCCTGTCTAAACCCATCAGAATTTTAAACGTTTCTATGAGGTCCCCTCTCATTCTTCTGAACTCCAGTGAATACAAGCCCAGTTGATCCAGTCTTTCTTGATATGTCAGTCCCGCCATCCCGGGAATCAGTCTGGTGAACCTTCGCTGCACTCCCTCAATAGCAAGAATGTCCTTCCTCAGGTTAGGAAACCAAAACTGTACACAATGCTCCAGGTGTGGCCTCACCAAGGCCCTGTACAACTGTAGCAACACCTCCCTGCCCCTGTACTCAAATCCCCTCGCTATGAAGGCCAACATGCCATTGTCTTCCAAGAACTTGCCCTCACTTAATAATCTCAAGATTTGTTGTACGCCATCCTGCATAGTTTAAAAAATTCATTCAGGGGATATAGGCAATGCTGGCAAGGCCAGCATTTCTTGCCCTTGAGGTGGTGGTGGTGAGCCGCCTACTTGAATACAACTGAGTGGCGCGCTTGGCCATTTCAGAGGGCAGTTAAGAGTCAATCACATTGCTGTGTGTCTGGAGTCACATATAGGTCAGACCAGGTAGGAAAGCAGATTTCCTTCCTTAAAAAAGGACATAAATGAACCAGATGCGTTTTTAAAGACAATTCGGTAGATTCATGGTCACCATCATTGATACTTGCTTCTTATTCCAGATTGTGTTAATTAATTCAATTTAAATTCTCCATCGGCCGTAATGGGATTTGACCTCATGTCACTAAATCATTAGCCCAGGCCTCTGGATTATTTGTCCAGTAACATAACCACTATGCTACCATACTTCTATAGTGTATCTCCAGTCAGTGGCCAGACTGAAGTTCTAGGAATACACAGGACTGCACGTCATGGGCACCAGTGCACCGACAGAGCCAACTTCACTAGACAGCTCTGCTGGATTTGGAATCTAAAAAAAGCTAGCATGAGCACACCATAACTGACCCCACGTGCAGGACGTGCCTCAAGTAATTCCTTCGAGCCTGCTCCGCCATTCAATATCATGCCTGATCATCGACCTCACCTCCACTTTCCTGCCCGATTTCCAAACCCCTCGATTCCTCTAGACTCCAAAAATCTATCTCAGCCTTGAATATAGAGACTCAGCATCCACAGCCCTCTGGGGCAGAGAATTTCAAAGATTCACAACTCTCTGACTGAAGAAATTCCTCCTTATTGCTGCTTTAAATATACCCCTTATCCTGAGACTGCCCCCTAGTTCTAGACACTTCAGCCATTAGGGGAATCAAGGGGTATGGTGAGAAAGCAGGAATGGGGTACTGAAGTTGCATGTTCAGCCATGAACTCATTGAATGGCGGTGCAAGCTAGAAGGGCCGAATGGCCTACTCCTGCACCTATTTTCTATGTTTCTATGAAACAGCCTCTCAGCATCTACCCTGTCAATCCCCTTCAGAATCTTGTATGTTTCAAAGAGATCACTTCTCATTCTTCTAAACTCCCGAGTATTGGCCCATTCTACACAATCTCTCACCAAAAGACAGCCCTCTCATTAATTATAATTGTAGCAAGACTTCCTTACTCGTACATTCCAAATTTTCTTGCTATACGGAAGTGGCATATTGCTTTTTTGGACGTCGAACATTTGTCTGTATATGTTCCATTACTTCAAAGGTTGCGGCAGCTGGGGCCAAAGGCAGAGAGGTAATCCTATAAGTCTTGCAAATTGTGATGCAGTAGACGTAGAGAAAATGTTTCCGGCTGTGGGGGGGGGGGGGGGGACCAAAACTGGGGGCCATATATACAAGATACACTTAAATGCATTTCTTTACCTCGAGAGTGGTTAGAAAGTGGAACTCGCTACCACATGGAATAGCTGAGGCAAATCGCATAGATGCATTTAAGATGAAGCTAGATAAACACGAGAGAGAAAAGAATAGGTTATGTTGATAGGGCAGGAGGAGGCCCGTGTGGAGCATAAACACAGCATGGAAAATAGGTGCAGGAGTAGGCCATTCGGCCCTCTGAGCCTGCCCCACCATTCAATAAAATCATGGCTGACCATTCCCTCAGTACCCCTTTCTTGCTTTCTCTCCATACGCCTTTAGCCATTAAGGGCATATCTAACTCCCTCTTGGGCCGAATGGCCTGTTCCTATGCTACATTAATAGATTTCACACCAGAAAACTAGCTCATGGAATGTGAAACAAGGGGACCATTGGAATATTCACCAGCAGGAAGGGTGGCATTTGGAATGAGCCACTTCTGGGAAGAAGTAGTTCATTTTGGAAAGTAAAAGATAGGATATGTTTTTGAATGAAGGCGGCACGTAGTGTTTGGGAAAGGTGACTGTGCATGCTGTCACTGTGACGGCCAGTCTGACCCCAGTCAGCTCGGAGCACGTGGCCCTCCCCCTGCCCTCGTGCGGCACATCCGGGCTCCCGCACTCCCGAGGCTCCGCGTCCAGGCAACCGCCGCCGCCCTGTAGGCCCCGAACCTCACCACAAGGGGAGTCAATTAAACCGGGGCCCCCGGAAAACCACAGCGTTTCCCCGCTGCTCAGTCACTGCCCGCACTCAGTTATACCGGCCTTCAGTCCCCTCGCCCACCAACTACTTACCCACGCTCGCTCCACTCGACGAAAAAGGGGGTAAGCGCCGCCCGACTCGCCCTTTTATAGGGCGGCCCGCCGACGAGCTCTGGAAACAGCAAGAGCGAACCCTGACCTTGCGGACCGCCGCCTCTTCCCCAAGCAGCGCCACCCGCTGGCGGGGAGTAGCACTGACTCAGGGAGAGCGGTTCAAGGGCTGCTGGAAAAGCTCCAGGGACAGAAACAGCAGCAACAACTTGCATTTATGCAGCACCTTTAACGTAATAAAACGTCCAAAGGCGCTTCACAGGAGCGTTAATCATAGAATCATAGAAATTTACAGCACGGATGGAGGCCATTCGGCCCACCGTGTCCACGCCGGCCAACAAAGAAGAGCTGTCCAGCCTAATCCCACTTTCCAGCTCTTGGGTCAGTAGCCCTGTAAATTACGGCACTTCAAGCGCACATCCAAGTACTTTCTAAATGTGATGAGCGTTTCTGCCTCTACCACCCTCTGGGTGAAGAGATTTCCCCTCAAATCTCCTCTAAATCACCTACCAATTACATTAAATCTATGCTCCCTGGTTTTTGACCCCTCTGCTAAAGGAATAGGTCCCTCCTATCCACACTATCTAAGCCACTCATAATTTTATACACCTCAATAAAGGTCTCCCTCAGCCTCCTCTGTTCCAAAGAAAACAAACCCAGCCTATCCAATCTTTCCTCAATTCTCCAGGCAACATCCTGGCAAATCTCCTCTGCACCCTCTCTAGTGCAATGTTGGTGGAGCAATTCAAATCAGGGATGGGCAAGAGGCCAGAATTGAAGGAGTGCAGAGATCTGGGAGGATTGTAGAACTGGAGGACAGTAGAGAGATAGGTGCGGCCTTGGACAACGTGGACCACTTTCCATACCTCGAGAGCTTATCAGCAAGGGCAGGCATCAACGACGAGATGCAACACTGCCTCCAGAGCGCCAACGCAGCCTTCGGCCACCTGAGGAAGAGAGTGTCCGAAGATCAGGACCTCAAATCTGGCACCAAGCTTATGGTCTACAGGGCTGTAATGATACTTTCCCTCCTGTATGGCTCAGAGATGTGGACCATATACAGTAGACACCTCAAATCGCTGGAGAAATACCACCAACGATGTCTCCGCAAGAACCTGCAAATCCCCTGGGAGGACAGACACATCAATGTTAGTGTCCTCGATCAGGACAACATCCCCAGCATCGAAGCACTGACTACACTAGACCAGCTCCGTTGGGCGGGCCACATTGTTTGCATGCCTGACACAAGACTCCCAAAGCAAGCGCTCTACTCGGAACTCCTACATAGCAAGCGAACCCCAGGTGGGCAAAGGAAACATTTCAAGGACACCCTCAAAGCCTCCTTGATAAAATGCAACATCCTCACCTTGGACTCCCTGGCCAAAGTGGAGGAAGAGCATCCAGGAGGATGCTGAGCACCTCGAGTCTAGTCGCCGAGAGTATGCAGAAAGCAAGCTCAGATAGCGGAACGAGCATGCGGCAAACCAGACTCCCCACCCACCCTTTCCTTCAATGACTGTCCCACCTATGACAGACTGTAATTCCCGTATTGGAGTGTTCAGTCACCTGAGAACTCACTTTTAGAGTGGAAGCAAGTCTTCCTCGATTTCGAGGGACTGCCTATGATGATGATGATGAGAGATAGGGAGGAGCAAGGCCATTGAAGCATTTGAAAACAAGAACTTTGCAACTGAAATAATAAACTTGTGATTCAAAAATGTCAGGCAATACTCTACAATATATATGCCAAAATATTTTTGGCTATGCTTTGCTGTGAATGAAAATGTGACAAGTTATACTGTACTCTGTGCTATCCTCAGGCCAGTAGCTACAGAAGTATGAAGGCAGTTGAGACTAACTCGACTTCCCAATCCAGCGCTCTCTCAATGACATTGTGCGATTTGGATACTACCATGTGAGGAATCCTGGACAGGAATCTATATCCCACTCCTCTGTAGGACAGAAGGTTGGGGTTAGAGTTGCCAATCCTCCAGGATTGACCTGGAGTCTCCAGCAATTGAAGATTAATCATCAGGACACCGTTGTGAGTAACCCAAGATAAAAATCATAAAAGCATTAAAAAGAGATTTTTTTCATTGGGCTCAGTTTCATTATTGAAAAGCCGGCACAGTCATTAGGGTCACATGTATAAAAAGCAATTGGATGAGATAATGAAACACTGAGCATTGGTGGAACAGTAACCCAGCAAGAGTCTTCAAGAAAGGGTGGGAGTAAATTGTTAGAAAAAAAATACCCTATCCTCTTGTATGGCTCCCTGATTTTAAATCGCTCCACCATTGGCGGCTGTGTTCTGGAATTGCCTCACTAAACCCTCTCTGCCACTCCCTCCTCCTTCAAGACACTCCATTAAAACCTACCTCGTTGACCACTGCTCCTAACATTTCCTTCTTGGATTCCACATCTCAGACGCTGTACAGATGCAAGTTGTTGCCAACTATCCAACTTTCCATCCATTCTGAAGTTACAGCTTGGGTGTTTACATGGGTTTCCGATAAAGTGCAGAGCAGCATCCCATTATGACAGCTTCGAACTCCCAACCTGAACACATGGAGCCAATGGAAGCCACCAGTCAGTGGGAGCACATCCCCGATTTTCTTCGCTACAACATTGGCAGCAATGCCTCCAGCTGCCTTGGTCCCGAGCTCTGAAATTCCCTCGCTAAACCTCTTTGCATCTTTACCTCTCCTGTAAGATGCTCCTTAAAACCTACCTCTTTGGCTATGCTTTAGGTCATCTGTCTTAATAGCACCAGTATGGGATTGGATGTGAATATTCTGAATGAGTTGTTGTGTATGTAGGGTGGAGCTCCAAAGGCCATCAAGGAGCATGCATTTAGGTATGCAAATTTCGTAGTGGTAGAAATTGGTATGCATTGTGCCCATTTGTTTGGTGTAAAACAGGGGAAAAGCATACCAATTTAGCAGTGGGACAGCCCGTGCACAATCAGTGCAAGCATTGGTCCCACTACTAAATTCGTAGGGCCTTTATTTTAGGTGTCTTGGCCAGACATATAAAACGTGTAAATTAGGGGTGTAACACCTATTGGATTTATCGGAATTGCAACCACAGGAGGGCTGCTGCTAGCAAGGTGACCCGACATTGACCTCCGCTCAGGTGAGCTGCCTGTCGAGGGAGACCAGTGAGTGGCAGCTTATGCTGTGTATGGTGGGTGATGAGGCCCGAGAACCAACTTCTGTCGATCCTCAGATCCCTCCGTTTACTCAAACCTGCCCTGGAATACAAGTGTCACCAGTCACAACTGGTTTAGAATGATAGAATTTTACAGCACAGAAGGAAGCCATTCAGCCCATCATATGTCTGCCACTTGCTGTACTTTTTCTGATGAGACATTAAATCATTTTATATCTGCCCTCTTAGGTGAATGTAAAAGATCCCATGGCATTATTTCAAAGAGGAGGGGAGTTCTCCCCAGTGTCCTGGCCAATATTAATCTCAAACATCACAACAGATTACCTACTCATTTATCTTGCTGTTTGTGGGAGCTTGTTGTGCGTAAAGGAGCTGCTGCTTTTCTTACATTACAACAGTGACTACATTTCAAAAGTACTTAATTGGCTGTAAAGCACTTTGGGACGTCCTGAGTTTGCAAAAGACGCTATATAAATTCAAGTGCATTCCTTTTTTGTTCTTGTACTTCAAATATTTTGGAACATCAATGCTCGCAGCCTTCACCCTCTTGCTGGCCGGTCAGCTCCACATTCTTCTGTGAAGTATTTAAACTTATACCATGTGTCAAAAAAATACCACTTTGTATGTTGGTGCTCATTTTAGTTTGGATTCTGGCAGACTGAGCCAGCTCCCAGCACTTGCACTGCTAAACCCAGTTCCCTTATCGAGGCAGTAGAATCGAGCACCTAGTTAATTGATACTGATCTAAGCAATCCAAATAACAAAGCAAAATAAAAACACATTTAAAAAAAAAAGAGAAAACAGCAGTCCAGCAAAATACTATAACTTACGAACTAACGAACAATCTCACGAATAATTGACAGCAAAGCAACAGAGGAGGTTATGATTGTTGTTTTATTCAAGGTTTAAAAATGTCATGTCTGGTGAGGAAATGAGCAAACCCAGCATGTTAAGGCACCTCTCCCTTAAACAAATGAGAAAAGCAACAGGGGAAAAAAGGTCACATGGGAGTAGACATGACACACTTGTGTTTTTCCATTTAAAAACATTAAAAGCACGGCTACAAAAATAACAAGTGGAAACCACCACATAGGTTGCATTGTACACAAGCCATTTGTCAAACCCTTTCCAACACAGGATGGCTGCCCACCTGAAGAGCAGGGGACTATCAACATACCAGAAATAAAACACAAAACTACTTAAAAAAAAACCTGAGTTATTTTCCTGTCAGTTATCATGCATATTTGCAACATTTGATTTTTTTTTTTAAAGATTCCTTTTCCCCCTCCTTTCCTGAAGGCACTGATTCTCACCAGCATATGGCTCCATACTACTCTCACTAACTCAGCCCAGTAGCCATGCTTCATATGCGAGCCTCAGGTTACTTGACAGTGAAGGGTCTAAGACGAGTCCAATCGGGTTCACACGCACGCTGTCCAGTCAGGATCACTGGATAGCAATCAGGAGTGGGAATCCTGGTTCGTTTTGCTCTCTCCTGAGCACAGGCGTGCTGAGGCCAACATTCCCATCTGCTGCCCCAGCACAAACCAAGGACCTGCAACTCTCTGGTGTGTTTGAGTTTAATGATTGACATGGGAGCTCAGCGGGTCATTAGGGTATCTATCCTCTGTTGTTTAACGACAGCAGAATTGCTGGCTTGACAGCATGATAGAAATTAACACCCATTTGTTAAATAGAAAATCTAACGGTTTTGTGCCTTTGTCAAGACAAAGTTTGGTCATTCTCATTTGGGCCATTGGAAAAAGCACTTCACTTTCCTTTGGTTTGGGAAGGGGGAAGAGTTAAATCTATAAGAAATGGGGACAGTGCATCACCCACATCCCATGCACACCCACCACCTGCCAGTTATTCAACAATGCAGCAATGACTGGTGGAAGGAGGCGATGAGACAAGGGACGAGAGTGGAATAAAATTAAAGACACTTGTTGGTCTCTGCTGTTGATAGTACGGCCAAAACTGTTGAGTTGGAAAGGGTTTTTACAGACAGTTCCTCCAGTTTTGTTGCGTTAACACAGGTTTGCATTTCAAAAAAAATTAAACCTACACAACTAATGAGTAGAACCTCCAGATCTGTGCCAGTCAATCAGATCTCTCCGAGGTAAGAAGTAATTTTACAAAGCAGAGAAACAGCATCTCAATGAAGCGTGCAATGTACAAATGTTGCGAGTAGTGCAAATTGCTGCCGCCTCTGGTCTACATTTGTTGAAGAATGGACATGCTATAAGGAAACCTCTGTAGCAGTACTGGACTATCCAGGCTAACATGCAAGAGCCCCTTTTAATCTCGGCCAGCATCTACACACATCTCAAAAAAAATGGTCAATTGACTATGAGCGCAAGAAATGCTGGCAGCTAACCTCCAGTGCAATGAATACATTTTGACAACGGCTACAGAACTCATTCCCATTCCTCTGAGATGAACTGGATTCAAGTGAAGTTCCGAGTGACTGAGCATTTGAAGGGGGAAAAAAAAAAACTCCAGTAGGTAACAGGATTATTATTTTTTTTTTTTAAATTACAGCCACAACATGGATACTCACCTGCCTGAATTTGCATGCATTTCCTCCACTGGTCCTACAGCTTTTGTGGGATTGCACCTGAATGGAACTAACCAAAACCAAATTCTCAAGAGTGAGCGATAAAATGCAGCTTTGTGGCTTTGATTGTCAACCTCAGAAGCTCTCTCACCTCGATGCTTCCTTCTCCTCCCATCTCCCAAGCCATTGATACAATGGCTTATACAGCAGAAATACTATTAACTTTCAGTTGTAAATTTTTAAAAACCCATAAAACTTCAGTTTTGAAGAAGATATTCCACAACTTCTGGGTTGAAAAAAATTCCGTAAAGGTGGAATTCGTAAGATGGCTAGGGGAGAATGGACATTAAGTCCAACTCTGTTCTCACATCATGAAAGACCCTATAGTCCTCCCAACTGTTTCAGATGAAGTTTTTGCCTCGACTATCCTACCCTGAGGCTTATTTCATATTTTCAATGTCCAGTTTGTGCTGAGAATGATCTGCACTGCAAGTTCCATGAAGGGCACTGAGTGACTGAATTGTGTCAAAGGATTTTGTGCAAGTTTGATTCTTTTTTTCAAAAATTCAATCGATTTACAACCAATAGGAATCTACTTTTTTTAATAAAAGAAAGCAGCACTGAATGAGAACAAAATACACCAAAAAAACAATCTTGTATAAGAGCAACAGTAATTATTCAATTATTTACAACTTATGAAAATGTACATACAACAACTATACAGACTGCAAAAAAATTAATTCCTGTGTCTTTTTTGTTTAAAAAGGACAATTCCCAATGGGGGTTGGATTTTAACATGGTCTTTCAACCGTCCTCTCAATTCAGTCCATTTCATAACTGATGAGCAACTGTGAAAAATATATTGAGCAGACAGTCAAACACTGGATCCCCTCAAACTTAAAACAGTACCACCATGGTGTGGGTTCGATGAGTAAACTCATGAGCCGTACCAGGGAGAGAGGTACAAGGAAGACTATTTTAAAATACCAAACGCTTTACAAAAAGGAAATGTATTAACATATTTTGCTAAAATATTACATACATGTGCAATAATTCTCTTTTCTAAAAAGGGGAGAGGGGGTTCTTAATCCCTGCCACATTGTATGTGTTGGTTTAAACAAAAGAAAAATACAAAATTAGATTCTTAGCAGTTTAGCATGCCCAAAGACTCCAGTGTGTAGTAGCACCCTCATTTCCCTTGTCCCATTGAATTGTTTTATTTGCCCTCCCAGTTTTTCTCCCCTTCTCTTTTGTAGTCACTGACTCGTGCAGAAGGGCACCAGAAATCCTCGAGTACTCTGCCCCCCCTCCCCCCACCCATGTGGCTATTCTTCAAGTGCAAACCTAGCAAGAGCATTGGCAGGCTCTTTAACGACCCAGCCTGATCCTGGCCTACATGTTACCAGATAGCAATCAGGAGTGGTAACCCTACTTGACTTTCCTCCTCAGCCCAGGGGTACAAAGGGTAATTTACAGTGCCCAAATTGTTCTCTCGACTGATATTGGCTAAATTAGCACAGAACAGAGATCAAACCAGGGATTGTTCCAGCCCCTATGGCTCAGTACAACACCAACTGGTGCAATAACCACAATCAATTGGGTAACCCATTGAATTGTCAGCAAGGCCCGTCCCTTTGTGTATTATTGACCCCATCAAACAGATAGTGACATGCAGTACAAACGTATTACAAATGGCACAAGTCATAATGGTTTGACAGCAAATGAGTCAAAATGTTTACGCTTTTCAAAGCTCATTTATTCTCTCCCATTCCTCCTTACCGCTATTGGATTGTGATAGACAGGAAACAGAAGAGAACAATAATGGTAATACAGGACAACAGGCACAGTTCAATCTGGCTATGTTGCAGCATGACAACATAGTCAAGTGTTGTCCTTCACCAACTGAGTCGTTGCTCAATGCCAATACACTGGGGCTGCTCTTCACTTTAATGCTGCTACAAATGTTTCTTTGACGTTATGGCCTTCCAATGTTAAAAACCCATCCAATACTTTAACAAATGCACAGCAAAAATAAGATGGGACATTATGGAGAATTTTTATTGCCAGGAAACCGATTGATTCAGAGTCTAGTTAAATAAGACAGTCCCACTGGTCTGTCTGTGTACAAGAGCCTTGCGATATTACTGATATGCATAAGAGGCTTCTGACTGGAGACTGAAAATGTTACAATTTTTTTTAAATCAGAGAAAGTGCCTCACTGTATCCAAGTTAAAACAAACCCTAAATAAGTTCGGTAGACCATTCCAATCCAGTCAGGACATTCCATTGTGAAACATGACCAGAACTTACCGAACTGTCCAAGTAGATTAAGAACCAATATAAAACACTGAAGTCAATTGCTTAACAATCAGGGAAAATACAATCAGTGAGAAGGATTTTAATAAAAACTGTAACAAGTTGTGATCTCCACTGCCAGTCTGTGTTTGCAATCAATCATGAGAGAGTGGAATGAGAAAATTGATTTACTAAGAATTACAAGGCAACTTAAAATGTCAGGGAAATAGAACTTAAAACAAGTACATAATTGTCTGCTGACAGTTGGTTGAGAAGGAAATTATCCCAAGTAGTGTTTTAAGTGGATTCTGATCATTTAAAAAAAAATGTCACGATAATACTTTTATTCAATATTTAAACAGGAAGACAAATGTACACATATTGACTCTCTTTAAACCAATGTTTTATACAGCAGCCGAGGGTGGTGGCGCATTTTTCCACAGAGGCATGGTTTATGGTCCTATACAAACCAATCCCTGCCTTTGTGCAAAGGAATATTTGTTTTTTTATTCCCCACAGAAGTGTGGTGCCTTTCGAATGGAAGGTTAAAGGCCCCAGGTGCAACTATACGTTCCTTTCAACAGAGACCTGCTTCAGTAAAATCAGCACTTGTTGATTTAAAGATGAGAGAGAGAAGAAGAAATGGACCCTTGCGTGGAATTGGTCAGAGAAAAAAAAATTGTCGTTTAAAGCTTTTTCTTCCTTTGAAGTTGTTCCCAGGAGTCAGAGCCACCCACTGGAGAAACTGGCAGCTAAAGGGTTAATGGAATAGACGGTGGACATGAGGGCAATGCAGAAAAGGAAGGCCAGGACAGCTACTCGGGGGACCAAAGATTGTGATGACCAGGAGCAACTTCCCACGCTCAGCTCATCGACGTGCCCAAGCAAAGCCACCGCAGTATGTGCAAAAACAAAAAGAAAGAAAAAAATAGGGGTGGGGTGAGGAGGAAGGGAGGCAGATCCTAGTCTGTACACAGACCCACACTTCTTTCATCTCCGGTAAAAGATTACAGTAAAACACAACCGCTCCCAAGCACACAATCCCAGCAGCTCTTAAAAATGTCTTTTCGTCGCTGCGATTTCAAACCAGCCGCAGTATTGTATAAATCTGGAGACAGATATGGTCAAAGGGAACCTCCATTCTGAGGATGTGTTAATTGATGAAAGCAGGGTTTACATATGATACGGTTATCAAGTATTGACTTCTTCCCCATGGCACCAGGTTCATTGAATGTGTATTGAATACATTGTACACAAGTCTCAATACAACACGGCTTCAGGTACAGTATTCAGGAGACAGGCTTTATCCCCATCACCTCCGCAGATACTGTATAACTAGATTTCCATTTGTATCTGTAAATGTTCTTATGGTCGATGAAACCTGCAGAGAAAAAAAAAATTATTATTAATACAGGAGTGTCCAGCAATTTTATTTAACCACAATACTCCCTTTCTTTCTCCTTCCAGCCTTGCTTACTTCCGAATCAGAAGGTTGTGGGTTCAAGCCCCAATCCGGAGACTTGAACACATAATCTACAGCAACACTTCAGTGCAGTACTGAGGGAGTGCTGCACTGTTGGAGCTGCTGTCTTTTGGATGCGACATTAAACCCGAGGCCCCGTCTACCCTCTCGGGTGGATGCAAAAGATCCCATGGTGTTATTTTGAAGAGGAGCTAGGGACATTTTTCAATGTCCTGGCCCATTGTTTATCCCTCATCAAAAATCAGATTATCTGGTCATTTATTTCATTACTGATTTTAGGACCTCACTGTTGAGTGCAAGAGAGCTTGCCTATATTACAACAATGACTACACTTCAAAAGTAATTCACTGACTGCGAATCTCTGAGAAGTCATAAGAATGTAAAAGGTGCTACATAAATGCAAGTTCTTTCTTTCCTTCTCTCTCTCTCCCTCTCCCCACCCACCCCTCCCCCCCGTCTCTCTCTGTGGCTTAATAGGTAAATGCACCACCCAGTCTGATTCTGAGCTATGGACAATCAGAAGGACACAGGTTCGACCAACCAGTTACTTCAACTCAGTCAGGGTGGCACTAAAGGGAACTATGATTGACCCTATCACCAGACTGAGAAGCAGAATATTCAGTTGGGATTTAAGCTCATCACGGATCCGATGAACTTCCTGTTGAAAAGTACGTGTATGTGTGGGCGAATGTCGGGTGGTGGTGGTGGAGTCAGACTTAGTGAGGAAATTAACAGGGGTCCATGCACACAGATCACTAAAGTATAGCAATCAGGTACAAAAAATAATTGAAAAGGCTAATGGAATGTTAGCCTTTTTCATTAAAGGGCTAGAATATAAAGGTGAGGAAGTTTTGTTACAGGTATACAAAGTCCGGGTTAGACCACACCTGGAGTACTATGCACAGTTCTGGACACCGTACTTTAGGAAGGATATATTGGCCTTGAATGGAGTGCAGTGCAGATTCACCAGAACGATACCAGGGCTCCAAGGGTTAGATTGAGGAGAGATTACATAAACTGGGTTGGAGTATAGGAGGTTAAGGGGTGATTTGATTGCGCCGTTTAGGATTTTGAAAAGAATCGATAAGGTAAAGAGAGAGAAACTTTTTCTGCTGGTGGGGGAGTCTAGGACAAGGGGACATAACCTTAAAATCAAAGCCAGGATAATCAGGAGATAAGTTAGAAAACATTTCTTCACGCAGAGTTGTAGAAGTGTGGAAGTCTCGCCCACAAAAAGTAGTAGATGCGAGCACAATTAATAATTTTTATTGAGATCAATAGATTTTTGCTAGCCATGGGGAAAAGGACATGGAGCCAAGGCAGATGAATGCAGTTAAAATACAGATCAGTTATGATCTCATTGAATGGTGGAACTGGCTCAAAGATAAATGGCCTCCTCGTGTTCCTATATTCCCATGACAGTCCCTGTTGAGGTTCACACTGACGAATGAGCATTTGGGTAAGGTGGGAGAAGACTGGGCAGCAGCTATGGAGCTCGTACCACAGCACATTCCAGCATCATCAGGGGAGTATTAGTAATACAGAGAGCAGCTTAAAAATGGTCTTACTGCAAACAATTAAAAAAAAAATGTATTCATTAAAAAAACTACAGGCTCTGATGGCCCTCATAAAATGTCAGCTCTGTGAAAAACAACTTTACTTCCGGGTCCTCGTTGAATCATTGCTGTTCCCTCGATTACCAACAGTGAACTCCGCATTTCACAGAAAGCCTGATATGGAAAACCTGAACAAAAATGAGTCACTTTAATGAGTCGGCTGCAAAATCAGTTAGTTTAAAGCAGATTTTATTTGCCAATTCTCTTCCCCGTTCCTGGAGGTGCTGGGTTGTAGTTCCATCGATGCCGTAGCCCAGTACCTTGCCTAAGCTGTTAGATGATGAATGAGAGGTGATCTTATTGAAACATATAAGATAATGAGGGGGCTCGACAAGGTAGATGCATCGTGGGGGAATCTAGAACTAGGGGGCATAGTTTAAGAATAAGGGGTCGCTCATTTAGAACAGAGAAGAGGAGGAATTTCTTCTTTGAGGGTCATAAATCTGTGGAATTCTCTGCTCCAGAGAGCTGTGGAGGCTGGATCATTGAATGTATTTAAGGTGGCTACAGAGATTTTTGAACGATAAGGGAGTGAAGGGTTATGGGAAGCGGGCAGGGAAGTGGAGCTGAGCCCAAGATCAGATCAGCCATGATCTTATTAAATGGTGGAGCAGGCCAGAGGGGCGGTATGGCCTATCCCTGCACTGTGGGCTTGCATAGGTCTCAGCAGATTATTCGCTAACAGGAGAGCAGTGCAGCTGAACCCAATCCCATCCTCGCTCAATATCGAATGACAAGCGCTGTTCAGCGATCAGCAGCAGAAACCCTGGCTGATCATAGTGAGGAGAGTCTGAGGACTCAGCACGGGTGCATGATCAGTTTTAGTTTAATATATTTTCGACACTAGTTTTGCCCTGATACATTCTCCCTGTACTTAAAAACATTTCCCACCAAGACAGACAGACTGCAATCTACTCTGCAGCAACCACCAAGGAGACACGAGAGAAGCCCCCTGCTTCCAGATGATAGGCCGACCTATTTTCCCCTTCTGTCCGAATGTTTCTGCATCGTCCACCTGACCCGAGCTTAAAGGGTTAAATTATGAGGACAGGTTGTATAATCGTGGCTCGTATTCACCTCGAGTTTAGGTGGTTATGAGGCGATCACGCTCCCGTGAAGCGCCTTGTGACACTTTACCACGTTGAAGGCACTATATAA
This sequence comes from Pristiophorus japonicus, assembly GCF_044704955.1. Taxonomy (NCBI): domain Eukaryota; kingdom Metazoa; phylum Chordata; class Chondrichthyes; family Pristiophoridae; genus Pristiophorus; species Pristiophorus japonicus. The sequence continues at coordinate 19,566,215 of NC_091990.1, read as the reverse complement.
ATGCAAGTTGTTGATCTAATGGAGGTGCTTGAAATGATATAGGGTTATAGGATCGAGAGAAACTATTTCTGCTGGTAGGGGAATCCAGAACAAGGCTAGCTCAAGTGAAAATTTCAACTGAGATTCATAGATTTTTGTCAGGCAAGGGTATTAGGGTTATGGGTAGATGGAGTTAAGATACAAATCAGCCAAGATCTAATTGAATGGCAGAACAGGCTCGCGGGGCTGAATGGCCTCCTCCTGTTCCTATCTTCCTGAAGGGGTGCAATTTAAAATTAGAGCTAAGCCATATAGGAGCAAAATCAGGCAGCACCTTTTCCACACAAATGGTAGTAGAAATCTGATACACTCGGCCCCAAAAGGCTGTAGATGCTGGGGGGCAATTGAAGTTTTCAAGACTGAGATTAGGTTGTCAAGGGACATGGCAAATGTGGGTAAATGTAGTTGAGATGCAGATCAGCCATGATCTGACTGAATGGTGGAGCAGGCTCGAGGACTGAATGGCCTCCTCCTGTTCCTACGGCCCCATCCCACAGCAGCCTTCCTCGCAGGGGAATTGCAGCAACGGTTGCCATTCAGAAGTGGAAAAGTTAGCTGGTGTCCTCTTTCCTGGCTCAGGAGCACAGAGGCAAATTGCAGCGTGCACTGTGCCACCCTCATGAATATCAAACCTGAAACATTCTTGATCTGTCAGGCTTAATGGCACACATGGCAGTGCATTCACCCCCCCTACCCGAGACCCTTGACTGCAAACTTTACAAGATAACAAATGCACAAAGCCTTCTATTAACATTATAAACTAATAAAGGGGTTCATTGAAAGTTGCAAAGACCAAATGTTACCTTGTATACATTCTGCTATCTGCATGCACCTCCATCTCTGTACTTTTGAATTCATTTAGCTCTTTTCGTATTGCTGCCTGTAAGGGAGAAGGTTTTTGAAATAAATACTTATTTACGTTCCGAATTGTTGCATGGAAAAGCTGGCTTTTGTTCGCTTCAACAATTCAGTCAATAAATGTACCAGGTACTGCACTGGCATTTGTATGCACTCTGCAGCAAAGGTCCCCCTCGTGTGAGCAGCTGACTTGCAAGGATAGATTACCTACCCTGTAGGGTTCTTCTTACTCAATGATGTGCACTATCCCCACACAGTACAAGTTCAGGCCAATTTTCCAACCCAGATGAAAGTGGGAAATCAATTGCTCACAAATTTCATGTGCCCAAAGAGAAACTCTGTCAGAATAGAGGTCTTTAAAATTATGAACGGATTTGATAGGATAGACATAGTGAAAATGTTTCCATTTATGGCGGCCAAGACTAGGGGCCATAAATATTAGAAAGTCGCTAATAAATCCAATTGGGAATTCAGGAGAAACTTCTTCACCCGGAGAAATTGATTAAGAATGTGGAACTCGCAACCATATGTCATAGTAAAGGCAACTAGCATAAATGCACTTAAGGGGAAGCTAGATAAGCACACGAGGAAAAAGGAATAGATGGTTATGCAAATAGGGAGCGATGAAGAGGGGTGGGAGGAGGCTCGTGTGGAGCATAAACCAATTGGGCCGAATGGCCAATTTCTGTAAATTCTACGTAATGTTAGTCATTACTTCAGACCCCCAGAATCCCCTTGCAGAACTCTAACGCCCAAGGACCCGCTTTTGAGAAAACCTATGGCTCAAGGGCTATTGATATTATTGGAAGAAAAAAAAATCATTTCTTACATGATGCTCTCAACTCATCTCAAGTAGTTCCCACCTATAGCACCAGTGACAGACCTGCAACCACCAGTACTTCACCCAGGTGTTACACAGTGCAAAGAACTCCCTCCAGACTTGACCGAAGCTTGGAGGGACAAGTGTGCAATTGTACTGCTGGGTAATTTTTCCACAGATTTGGTGGACACACCTGTTAGGAATAGTAAGTCAGGTGTTTGTGACTTTGAGTGCTGCGAGTAGAATGTTGAGAGGGCAAGACGCCAACATGGCTGCAAAAGGTGTTAATAGTTCAGGGTTGAGCAGATGCTGGAAAGGTCTGAAGTGATAAGGAAGTGCTGACCCAAAGGCCAGCCTGACCTCTCAAGCATGTGAAATGTCTGAACAGCCGTAAAAAGATTATGCGCATGCACAAAAAGGCAACGTTAACTGTTGGCGTACTTAAGTACTGAACGGCATAAAAGGGAGGGCACACTGGGGAACTGTAAATAGCCTTGTACGCTGATGACACCCAGCTCTACCTCAGTACCATTTCTCTCGACCCCTCCATGGTCTCTAAATTGTCAGACTGCTTGTCTGACATCCAGTTCTGGATGAGCAGAAATTTTCTCCAATTGAATATTGGGAAGACAAAAACCATTGTTTTCGATCCCCGCCACAAACTCCGTTCCGTAGCCACCGACTCCATCCCTCTCTCCAACTTCTGTCCGAGGCAAAACGAGACTGTTCGCAACCTTCTGGTCATATTTGAACCTGAAATTAGCTTTCGACCACATATCCGTAGCACACCTAAGACTGCCTATTTTCACCTCCGTAACATCGCTCATCTCTGCCCTTGCCTCAGCTCATCCGCTGCTGAAGCCCTCATCCATGCCTTTATTACCTCTTGACTTGTCTATTCCAACGCACTCCCGGCTGGCCTCCCATATTTTACCCTATGTAAACTAGAGGTGATCCAAAACTCAGCTGCCCGTGTCCTAACTCGCACCAAGTCCCGCTCACCCATTACCCCTGCGCTCGCTGACCTACATTGGCTTCCGGTTAAGCAACGACTCGATTTCAAAATTCTCATCCTTATTTTCAAATCCCTCCAAGGCCTCACCCCGCCCTATCTCTGTAATCTCCTCCAGCACCCCTCCCCCCACAATATCTGCACTCCTCTAATTCTGCCCTCTTGAGCATCACTGATTATAATCGCTCAACCATTGGTGGTCGTGCCTTCTGTTGCCTAGGCCCCAAGCTCTGGAACTCGATGCTTAAACCTCTCCACTTCTCTACCTTTCTTTTTTTCCTTCAACAAGGTGCTCCTTAAAACATACCTCTTTGACCAAGCTTTTGGTCACCTGCGCTAATTTCTACTTATGCGGCTCGGTATCAAATTTTTCATCTCATAATACTCCTGTGAAGCGCCTTGGGACGTTGCACTACGTTAAAGGCGCTATATAAATACAAGTTGTTGTTGTTGATGAAACTAACGCGAAGGCTTAGCTTACGGATCCCCGATGAGTTTGTTACTTGTGAGTATAAAGGTGCATATTTCATAAGTACTGCATATGTTGGGTTTCTGCTAATTTGATAAAGATTATTGGTCAGGTTAATCGGTCTCGAATTCACAAGCATGAATTGAAGTAAAAGGAGAAGGATTGTCCTAACAACACCCATTACATTTCACACTAATCCTAGTGACAATCACTAATGTCAACCCTAGTTGATGGGTTATCGTGGGAAAACAGTTGATTATACAGAGACAATATCACAACCAACCCACAGCCAGAGACAATGCCTCCCCCACCTTATCTGCTGGTGTTAATTTAGTCCATGGCTTATCCGCACGTCGATCGTAGTCGTGGGCATCCGTTACTTCAACGTATTCATGGAAGCGTAGGATTTTTCTAGCCTGAAGCTCTGCCACCGTGGGTCTTTGACTGAGCTAAAGTAATCAGAGATCACAGTCACAAAACAGTGCAGTTTATACTTGCCTTGGAGACTCGTAAAAGTTTTTCTATCATGCAACATTTTGCCAATGTAATTTTCTCCAAAATTCTTAAACTGGGAATTAGAGTAGAACAGATAGTAAACCTTTTTAGAAATGCACATAGAACGAATGGGAAGAGAAGAGTCAGCTGTGTAACACTCTTCAGTGGAGGATTATTGAGCAGCATTGACTGGAAAGGTTTGGCTGCCTGCTCTTAGTCTCACAATGGTGCAGAGACATATATATAATATATACACACACACACACACAATATACATACAAGAGAGGTGCGATCAATTTAAACGTCTCAACTTAAATTAGATATACAAAGGCCACACACTCAGGTTGGAGGTTCAGTGTAGCAATCCAACAAATGTAGCGCACTGATTCTCAATGCAGACCCTTATGCAACAAACTACAAACTGTTCACTTCACTACCTTTCTGGTGAGTCGCCTCTTGAGCTCCTGTTTTTCTGCCAGATGTTGTTCTTCATCTTTATCTGGCGAGGTGAAAAGGTGATGTTATTTCGTTGGTACAATACAAGAGCTGTTTGAGATTAGTACAGGCAACATCTCACTCAGTACACTGACTGACAGTATGATACCAATCAAGGCATTATCAATCCAAGCAGACACAACTGCTTATGTGCAGGACCAATCTGTCCTTTTACTGACTAAACCGGTGTAGAATTATCTCCGAAATTAAAATAGTGGGTGGCAAAAAAGATTAACGCAGGTGTACATATAAGATGCCGTACAGAGGAGAGGGTCTGAATAAAGCTGACTGTGGAAGTTTATATCAACCCTTCCCTTTCAGCACTTGTAATTTGATTTTAGTGTTTGCACCACAACAATGGAAATGCAACACTGTTTAGAATGTGCCCCCCGCCCCACCCCCTCTCCCCAGAAAGGTACCCTACAAGCAGCAACAACTTGCTTTTATAAAGCAATCCTCACATGCAGGAAGACATCTCAAGAGTGCTTTACAATAAAGAGACGAGGGATATGGTGGTCATCGAGCATGGGGAAAGAGAGGCTAGGCTGGGGAACCATAAGTACGATTGAAGGAGATGGTTTCTGGAAGCAATGAGAGAGATGAGAAGGAGGGGAGAACTGGGAAGAGAGTTCCACTCAGTAAGGGAATACTGGCTGAACCTGGTTAAAAAACATCCTGTCATTTTTTTTGTGGTTGGCTTTACGCAGCTAACCCAGAGGACATTGTGTTTACAAAAATAACTTGTTCAACATGGAACAAGTATCCCCGTCTGTAATTTCATCGACTTGGTCTATTCCACCACCCCGTAATGTGACTCCAACAGCAAAGTCTGTTTCAACATGAAAAGAATCAGTAATGAGTAAAACCACATTAATTCACTTCTCAAGACAATATGAATTAAATTGGCATCTGAGGATAAATGATGTACTAACATTTAAGGATATTCCTTTGCTCCAGCTCTTCCGCAGTTGGCCTTTGACTCAGACGCCTGATGGAATGGAGGAGGATAAAATTATTATTCAGGTCACAGCTCTGTCTGAAGCAAGTTCCATTTTCTAAGAAGCAGTTTCTTTCTGCCACTTCAACACGATTCCGGATATGTCGTCGTCACACCAAGTAGTGCATGTGCTGAATTTGTCCCCCGCTGTCCAATTTTAGCACCCCGAACTTCTACCTGAGCTGAGATCAGCTAATGCAGCACAACCTGGGAACTCAACCCGAGGCTGACTGGTGTATGGCTACTGTATCACACTGGACATAGCGATGTATCGGGGATTTACCCACCCTTGCACATCACCCTTTTCTGCCTTGCATTTATCTTCCTGGAGTGTGTGCGTCAGTGAAAAGGCAATATGCGAGGGTGGATAAATCCCAAAGATTTGGAAGCATAACCAAAACCCACCATGCACCAATAGGATAGTAAACACAGGAGTGCAAGCATGACTGACACTCCCTGGAATCAGCATCAAGGATCACCCAATGTGATGGCTTGGGAAGTGTCGATGTACAGAGGGACCTGGGTGTCCCTGTACACCAGTCATTGAAAGCAAACATACAGGTGGCAGCAAGCAGTTAGGAAGGCCTTCATTGCAAGAGGATTTGAGTACAGGAGCAAGGATGTCTTACTACATTTATACAGGGCCTTGGTGAGACCGCACCTGGAGTATTGTGTGCAGTTTTGGTCTCCTTACCCAAGAAAGGATATACTTGCCATAGAGGGAGTGCAGCGAAGGTTCACCAGACTGATTCCTGGGATGGCAGGACTGTCGTATGAGGAGAGATTGTGTCGACTAGGCCTGTATTCACTAGAGTTTAGAAGAATGAGAGGGGGATCTCATTGAAACGTATAAAATTCTGACTGGGTTGGATAGACTGGATACAGGAAGGATGTTTCCCCTGGCTGAGAAGTCTAGAACAAGGGGTCACAGTCTCAGGATATGGGGTAGGAAATTTAGGACCGAGATGAGGAGAAATGTTTTCACTCAGAGGGTGGTGAACCTGTGGAATTCTCTACCACAGAAGGCCAAGTCTGTGGAGGCCAAGTCACTGAATATATTGAAGAGGGAGATAGATAGATTTCTAGACACAAATAACATCAAGGGGTATGGGGAAAAAACGGGAATATGGTGTTGAGATAGAGGATCAGCCATGATCATATTGAATGGTGGTGCAGACTCGAAGGGCCGAATGGCCTACTACTGCTCCTATTTTCTATGTTTCTATCCAGAACCCACATTAAAAAAAAATGTACATTTACGTAGTGCCTTTCACGACCTCAGGATGTCCCAAAGCACTTTACAGCCAATTAAGTACTTCTGAAGTGTAATCACTGTTGTAATGTGGGAAACATAGCTGCACAGTTTGTGCAAAGCAAGCTCCCACAAACAGCACTGTGACCAGATAATTTTTTTGATCAAGTGATGTTGGTTGGGGGATATTGGCCAGGACACCGGGAGAACAGTATAAACCGAGTTTATTGTGGTGTGAGCCGTGGGTAGCAGCACACTCTTGTTTCTGGGTCAGAAAGTTGTGAGTTTAAGCCCCACTCCAGAGACTTGAGCACATAATCCAGGCTGACACTCCCAGTGCAGCACTGAGGGACTGCTCCACTGTTGGAGGCTACACAGCAAGTGTTGGTAAGCTATAGTGTTTTAAAAGAGGTGGCTATAGAGATAGTGGATGCATTGGTTGTCATCTTCCAAAATTCCATAGATTCTAGAATGGTTCCTGCAGATTGGAAGGTAGCTAATGTAACCCCGCTATTTAAGAAAGGAGGGGGAGTGAAAACGGCGAACTACAGACCAGATAATGAGGGACCAGTGGATGCGGTGTATTTGGATTTTCAGAAGGCATTCGATAAGGTGCCATACAAAAGGTTATTGAACAAAATTAGGGCTCATGGGATTGGGGGTAATATACCAGCATGGATTGAGGATTGGTTAATGGATAGAAAACAGAGAATAGGAATAAACAGGTCATTTTCAGGTTGGCAGGCTGTAACTAGTGGGGTGCTGCAAGGATTGGTGCTTGGGCCCCAGCTATTCACAATCTATATCAATGATTTGGATGAGGGGGCCAAATGTAACATATCCAAGTTTGCTGATGATACAAAGCTTAATGAGAAGGTAAGTTGTGAGGAGGATGCAAAGAGACTTCAAGGGGATATAGATAAGCTGAGTGAGTGGGCACGAACATGGCAAATGGAAAATAATGTGGAGAAATGTGAAGTTATCCACTTTGGTAGGAAAAATAGAAAAGCAGAGTATTTTTTAAATGGTGAGAGATTGGGAAATGTTGGTGTTCAGAGGGACCTGGGTGTCCTTGTACACAAATCACAAAGTTAACATGCAGCTCCAGCAAGCAATTAAGAAAGCAAATGGTATGTTGGCCTTTACTACAAGAAGATTTGTGTACAAGAGTAAAGACGTCTTAGTGCAATAATATAGAACCCTGGTGAGACCGCATCTGGAATATTATGTACAGTTTTTGTCGTCTTACCTAAGGAAGGATATACTTGCCATTGAGGGAGTGCAGCAAAGGTTCACCAGACTGATTCCTGGGATGGGGGTGAGATTGTCCTATGAGGAGAGATTGAGTAGACTAGGCCTATGTTCTCTTGAGTTGACTAGGCCTATGTTCTCTTGAGTTTAGAAGAATGAGAGGTGATCTCATTGAAACATACAAAATTCTTACAGAGCTTGACAGGGTAGATGCAGGGAGGATGTTTTCTCTGGCTGGGGAATCTAGAAACAGGGGTCACAGTCTCAGAATAAGGGGTCGGCCATTTATGACTGAGATGAGGAGAAACTTCTTCACTCAGAAGGTGGTGAATCGCTTGAATTCCCCACCCGAGAGGCTCAGTCTTTGAGTAAATTCAAGACGGTGATCGACAGATTTTTGTATATTAAGGGAATCAAGGGATATGAGGATGGTGTAGGAAAGTGGAGTTGAGATAGAAGATCAGCCATGATCTCATTGAATGGCCTACTCCTTCTCCAAATTATTATGTTCTTAATGCTCCTGCTCTTTTTTCAAAATGTCTCATCCAAAAGATGGCACCTCCCTCAGTACTGCATTGGAATGTCAGTCTAGATATTTTGTGCTCAGGTTCTCTGAAGTGGGACCCAAACCCACAACCTTCTGACTTGGAGGTGAGAGTGCTTCCAACTGAGCCATGGCTGACATTATTAGGCAGTGAAACTCACTCACTACCATAAAGTCCTGCGTCTACTATACCAGCGTGTGTGCAATATATATTAACAAGCAAAGAACAATTTTAATTTAAAGGAGGGAAAGCAGTGTTCTCTGCGGGAATGAAGAACCAACTATCCGTCCCGTTGTTTGGATGCCCTACCTGATGAGCGCTGTTCCAATCTGCTGTCGAATCTCGAATCTCTCCTGATCAGACTGACGAGGTAGGATATTCTTCTCTATAAGTTCCTGCTTTGTAGGTCTGTTGCTCAGTTTAAGGGCCAAAGTATCTTTTCGCTTTACTTTATTGGCCAACGAACCTACGTAAGATTTTAGAAAAGATGTTACAGGACAGATGGTGAGATGTGTAGAAATTTACTCGAGGCAAATCACTGAAGATGGGTCCTTTTGTTTGACGGACTTGCTACTTTGTTATTTTTCCATCCCCGAAATATAAAATTTATCCAAATGGTTATTTCTGGCAAGGCCAAGTGTAACCTGTAAAAGGGCGTACGTCACTCGACATGCCAGTGTTATGATCTGGTGGTATATTTTTCTGCACTACTTCGTGACCTCACATTTCTCTGCATTAAATTTCATCTGATCTCTCTGCCCAATCTACTAACCTGTCCATGTCTTCCATGACTACTAGTGTCAGGTGTTAGCTCACTGCTGATCACATGGATAGTCTAACCTGGGTTCTCCTTCGCCAGTATAGCTCTGCTCCGTACTTGGCAGCCAATCTACCCAATTTACCCATTGGAAAAGCAATGCAATCATTTCAAATCATGTTAAATAGGAGAAATCTGATTGAGAAAAAAAAATCACTGAATAAAAGTAACGGACCAATCTTGGGAAAATTCCACCAACTTTAGTCCATTCGGCTAGGGGAATCGGGAGGTATGGAGAGAAAGCAGGAAGGGGGTACTGAGGGAATGATCAGCCATGATCTTATTGAATGGTGGTGCAGGCTTGAAGAGCGGTGCAGGCTTGAAGAGCCAAATGGCCTACTCCTGCTCCTATTTTCTATGTTTCTATGTTTCTATTCTTTTCCAGCAAATAATTTTTCTTCCAAATCACAATAACACTTTGTAGCTGTGCACTGCACCTCACTTTTATCTTTGTGGAAAAGGATGAAATTAAATTCCAATGACATTTGTTACAGAAAGCACAAATCAACATTGCAATTGTAGAGTAGGCTAATATCTGCACTGGGGTAATTAATACTATTAATGCACTGTAGGTTACAAAAGGTGAGGTCCAGGAACAGACTAACCACTGGACTTGGAGCTCATAATGGACAAGACTGGTATGTCCTCACATGGACCTATGCAACTATAAATTCCAATCCATCATGCCGAACAATGGATTAACAGACAGGCTGCAAACAATCGCACCGTCAAAGCACGTATATTAAGTTAATGAATGTAAATACATACTGGGTTGATCATCTTCCTCATCCTCATCATAGTCATCCTTGTAGAGTACTGGACCATCTTCATCCGAGTCGCTCACGTCTTCATCTTGTCTCACGAGTTCGGGAATGATAATGATTGATGGAAGAAGTGGTGGGTAATCCTGTTTCTCGGGCAACTGTTCCTCCTCCTCTTCATCCTCAGTGTTCTCTTCATCAGAGGGGCTGATCAGGTTACATGACAGGATTAGTTCTTTAATGAAAGGCTCTGCTTGTACTATCTGTGGGAAACGTTACTCTAGTCACAATATCAAAATGTACAGACAACCCATGAATATTGATCATGGTTAACTGTGAAGAGGACTGTGAGCGATTTCAGGAAGACATGGACAGGTTAGTAGATTGGGCAGAGAGATCAGATGAAATTTAATGCAGAGAAATGTGAGGTCATCCATTTTGGGATGAAGACTAAACGAGAGGCATTTAGACTAAATGTTACAACTTTAAAAAGAAAAGAATTATGAGGGGTAGATATGGAGAAAATGTTTCCACTGGTAGGAGGGTTGGTAACCAAAGAAGACAGATTTGAAGTAATTGGCAAAAGAACCAGAGGGGAGATGACAATTTTTTTTTAATGCAGCGTGTTATGTTAATCTGGAACGCACTGCCTGAAAGGGTGGTGGAAGCAGATTCAATAGTAACTTTCAAAAGGGAATTGCATATATACTTGAAAAAGGAGAAATTTGCAGCGATATGAGGAAAGATCAAGGTGAGTGGGACTAATTGGATTGCTCTTTCATAGAGCTGGCACAGGCATAATGGGCCAAATGGCCTCCTTCTGTGCTGCATTATTCTACAAGCAGAAAGAGCCATGAGTTTAAAGTGGAAGGACAAGTTGATATGGCTGTTAAAGCATACTAGATTTTATAAACAAAGATATAAAGTACAAAAGCAAAGAGGCATGTTTAATTTACACAAATTATTGGTTAAGCTGCAGTTAGAATATTGCGTCTAGCTTTGTGCACCCGACTTTAGGAAGGTTGAGAAGGCCAAGGAGAGATTCACCAAGATGGTAGCACGGATGTCAACAGACTAGTGAATAAAGGAGGTGAAGGCAAGATCTGATGAAGGCATTCAAAATTGAGAGTTTTGATAAGGTAATCATGAACAAGCCACTTCCAGTGGTCAATGCACTGGTAACTAGAGGGCAGAACTTTAAGATTATCACCTGTAGAATGAAGGGAGATGTTAAGAGACTTCCTTTTATACGGAGGGCTGTTAGGACATGAATTGCCCTGCCAGGAACTGATGAAAGCAGAATTCATAATAGCATTAAATCAACAACAACTTGTATTTATATAGTGCCTTTAACTTGGTAAAATGTCCCAAGGGGCTTCACAGGAGTGTTATAGGACAGAAATTGAACACCGAGCCACATAAGGAGAAATTAGGGCTGATGACCAAAAGCTTGGTCAAAGAGGTATGTTTTAAGGAGTGTCAGAGGCAGAAAGGGTTAGCGAGGCAATTCTAGAGCTTAGGGCCTAGGCAGCTGAAGGCACGGCCACCGATGGTTGAGCGATGAAAATCAGGGATGCTCAAGAGGGCAGAATTAGAGGAGCGGAGATGTCTCGGGGTGGGGTGGGTATTTGAAATATTTTTCTTTTAAAGGGTATGGAGAATCAACGGGGAAATGGGACGAAATCAATAGGTCTTTCAGAGAGCTGGTGGAGGTGGAATGGGCTGATTAGCCTCTTTCTCTGTCAAATTTTCTAGACTCTGTTTAAGGTTATACTATGAAAATGCCCCCAGCACCAGATCCAAGCTAGTTTATGCTTAGTTGGGCTGGCAGATTTTAGCCAGGGTATTCTACAGAGCCTGAAAATGGCCATAGGGGCTTTGGGTTCTTGAGGAAGGGGTACAAAAATTAATCAATTGGTATTTCTGTCCCATTTACTATCCAGTGGCTGCTACTGGATAGTGCATGTGCGTCGATTACGGTCAAGGGCAAAAATAGCCTGTCAAAGCTTACATAGAAACATAGAAAATAGGTGCAGGAGTAGGCCATTCGGCGCTTTGAGCCTGCACCACCATGTAATATGATCATGCAACTTCAGTACCCCATTCCTGCTTTCTCTCCATACACCTTGATCCCTTTAGCCGTGAGGGCCACATCTAACTCCCTCTTTAATATATCTAACAAATTGGCCTCAACAACTTTGTGGTAGAGAATTCCACAGGTTCACAATTCTCTGAATGAAGAAGTTTCTCCTCATCTCAGTCCTAAATGGCTTACCCCTTATCCTTAGACTGTTACCCCTGGTTCTGGACTTCCCCAACATCGGGAACATTCTTCCTGCATCTAACCTGTCCAATCCCGTCAGAATTTTATATGTTTCTATGAGATCCCCTCTCATTCTTCTAAATTCTAGTGAATACACATCGATAAGGACAACCAGCAGAGCCCATAGAACCATACGCTAGCACGAGTTAGAGCCTTCAGGTAAAGGTAGAAAACAGAAAATGGGGAAACAAAAACAATTGTAACATATGCACAGAACTATCGAAGAATCAGTTAATGTTCATGACATGAATGTGTCAGAATTCGTGATTAAATCGTGTTATGTGAGCTGGTCTCGGCAGGTACAGCAGCGGGTGATGAGAAACAGGCACTCGTCTAGGGGGGGGAGACAATAAGCCTAAATGTCACTCCGAACTCCCTGCTGGAAGTGTACAAACATTCAGAATTAGGCGGGGGAAGGATTGGGCGAGGCTATGAGGCCTCATACTACTGGGGGTCAAACAGCCTGCAATCTCTTACTGTCTAGGCTTGCCTATAAATAATGACATTTGGGTAGGAGATTCAAAGGTGAATGGACACCCAGGCAGTGGTATTCAGGCAAGGAGACATTGCCTTCTGGGATTGGGGGTGGGGGAGTGGGGAAGGAAACAGTACTAGAAAATTTGCCAAACCAAAAATCAGGAATTAGAATTAAAAATAAAAACAGAAAAGGTTGGAAATGTCTCGGGTCTAAAATATATATATATTTTTTTTGAGGACTTCCAACCAAGTCAGTCAGTCAGCCAAAAATTAGTAAAATGTACATTAAGGAATTCTGGTACACCTCACTCAAAGTGTTAACTCATCTTTTGTGTTCATGATTCTCAGAAACAAAGCGCAAACACAGAGATTCCTTGTGGTAATCCTCCTATCGTATATGCACTGTAACACCCACAAGAAGCACAGCTCTTTGCCTATGTGGACCTTTAGACTTCTGTAAATCAGCTAACACTTCACCTCTGCTGTACAGTTCTTGCTCTCACTCCAAAGTAAGGTCCAGCCAGCAGTTGTGACACAATATTCAACTTAATCTAGTTTTCCACATTGTTATAAACTCAGCAGTTTCCAAATCTCACCACACCCCGCTACACAGCACAAAATCAATCATTTACTAGGTTAGATTTGGACAAATGAACAAAGGCTGGAGGTAACACCAGTGCTCACTGAAATTTGGTTGCAAATGCATTAACGGTCATTACATAGACTGTACAGAACAGAAAACAGCCCATTCAGCCCAACAAACCTATGCCAGTGTTTATGCTCCACACGATCCTTCTCTCGCCCCTCTTCATCTTACTCTATCATTATATCCTTCTATTCCTTTCTCCCTCATGTATGTATCGAACTTTCCCTTAAATATATTATGCTATTCGCCTCAACTACCTCATGTGATAGCAAGTTCCACATTCTAACAACTCTAGTTTTGCACGGTTAGCCACATACTGTAAACTTGGGGTTGGAAGGTGATAACAGGCAGGAGGTACCACAGGGGATTCTGGGGAGTAATGTTTAGTACCATCACACTATAAGAATCAATCAGTGGCACTACTCAATGAAGAGTAGCAGCAAGTTCTGGCCAACATTCCTCCCTCAACTAATACCACTATAAAACAATCAACTGGTCATAATTTCACTAATGTTTGTGGGACCCTGCTGTGTGCAAGGTGGCTGCCACATTTGTCCTACATAACAACAGTGACTTCTTTTCAAAAGTGTTTCGTTGGCTGTGAAGTCCTTTAGGACTTTTTCAGGACGTGAAAGGATCTATGTAAATGCAAGTACGTCCTTCGTCAGCGAGAAGCACAATCTCCAGAATCCAGTTCCTGTTCGGCATGAACCCCAGCACATGATGGCCCCCAACTTGGCATCAATCAGCAGTCGTACTTGGAGAGCCGACAGGATGGCTAGTGTGGAAAATGTCACATTGATGAAATGGGCAGGGTGGGAGAGAGGGGTACTTTTCTGAGGCTGGGGCTGAGATACATTCATTCTTGGAGTAGAGCAGAGAGTTGTTGCTATTCATCTAACAGTGCCGAAACTGAGCTCGAATGCACTTGGATGCTGACAATGGGGGTCTGAAAATCAGAGAGAGCTCTGATACCCAACACCAACACCCCTCATCTTGAGGTGTACAAAATTAAAATAAAAACAGCCATTTGAAATAAAACACACACTCACCATTTTAACTTCTCTAAGGTGACTTGCAACGCCCGGATCTTATTCGCATCCTCAAAGGCAGTCTCAAAAAGCAGTGACTTCGCTGTGTTCGAGCCATCAGCTGCAGTGACAACCGGTCGAGGGCTACAGAGCGCTTGCTGGATCATTATGTGCAAAGGAACTTGGGACTGGCGAGTCGGGAGGAGCTCGGGATAGTCATGGGATGAAGGTTGAGGCTGATCAGGTTCTTTGTCATGCTGCACAGTGGGATGACAGAATGTCAATACGGGGGGAACGGCTTTGACTGGAGGTCTTGGTGGGAGAGACTGACGAGGAGCAGGTTCCGGAGCAGAAGGTGGGCGTGAAGGCAATGCTGGCGATGAAGCAGGTGCGTGTGCTGATGTCGGTCCTGGCGTTGGTAGATGCGTTCTCTCCTTGCTCTCGCACGCATTCTGGATAGTGTTGTTTGGCCCGGCCACAGGCGGGTTAAAGGTTATCCTCCTGTGGGGCACTGGTGGCGAATGCTTACCTGGCACAACTAGGCCAGGGGTCATGGCGTGACTAAGTTCCGCTGAAACAGAATATTGCAAATTGAGTCGGTGTTCCGAAACTTGCCTGTTTTAAGAATTGTCGCACTTTTCATTGCTTAGAAACATAAACCTTATCCCGATAAGATGTGGGAATTGAGAGCTTGTATGTAAAACAAACAGCAAGGCAATAATTTTGCAATGGTCAGCTGGACAAAATTAAATATCCCAAGGCAGGCAGTTGTGCTCAATGTAAGAAAATATTACATTTGACATAACGAATAGAACATAAACCATGTTCAGAATAAGGTTGAGCATTCCTTTCCTAAATCTTTTACATTTAAGACTTGGAAGAGCACAGGTTTAACCTTCAATCAACCGCACCATCATGCCTTCAGCTCTTACATTAACATGAGATATGTATAGACACAAGACTTATGACATCAGAAGGGCAACAAATTAGTAATACTGCATCAAGATTTACAGGAGTGTGTAATACTGCTATATATGGACATAGAGCAACAGGAACAGGTTGTTTGACAAGTTCAAAGGCATTTATGTTACAATATTAGCCCTACAGGCATAGAAACAAAGAAAGATAGTAATAGTTTGTTGTTCAACCCCTCGAGCCTGTTCCCCCATTCAATTAGATCATGGCTGATCTGTGCCTCAACTCCATTTACCCGCCTTTGTTCCATATCTCTGGATACCGTTATCGAACAAAAACTTAATGATCTCGGTCTTGAAGATTTCAATTCATCCCCAGTATCTACAGCCTTTTGGGGCAGCGAATTCCAGATTTCAACTACTCTGTGAGGAAAAAGTGCTTCATGGTTTCATTCCTAAATGGCCGAGGTCTAATTTTAAGACTATGCCCTCTTGTTCTGCATTCAACCACTAGAGGAAATAGAAACATAGAAAATAGGTGCAGGAGTAGGCCATTCGGCCCTTCGAGCCTGCACCACCATTCGATAAGATCATGGCTGATCATTCACGTCAGTGCCCCTTTCCTGCTTTCTCTCCATACCCCATGATCCCTTTAGCCGCAAGGGCCATATCCAACTCCCTCTTGAATATATTCAATGAACTGGCATCAACAACTCTCTGTGGTAGAGAATGCCACAGGTTCACAACTCTCTGAGTGAAGAAGTTTCTCCTTATCTCAGTCCTAAATGGTTTACTCCTTATCCTTCACTGTGTCCCCTGGTTCTGGACTTCCCCAACATCGGGAACATTCTTCCTGCATCTAACCTGTCCAGTCCTGTCAGAATTTTATATGTTTCTATGAGATCCCCTCTCATCCTTCTAAACCCCAGTGAATACAGGCCCAGACGATCCAGTCTCTCCTCATATGTCAGTCCTGCCATCCCGGGAATCAGTCTGGTGAACCTTCGCTGCACTCCTCAATAGCAAGAACGTTCTTCCTCAGATGAGACCAAAACTGAACACAATATTCCAGGTGAGGCCACAGGCCCTGTACAACTGCAGTAAGACCTCCCTGCTCCTATACTCAAATCCCCTAACTATGAAAGCCAACATACCATTTGTCTTCTTCGCCTGCTGTACCTGCATGCCAACTTTCAATGACTGATGTACCATGACACCCAGGTCTCGTTGCACATCCCCTTTTCCAAATCTGCCGCCATTCAGATAATATTCTGCCTTCATGTTTTTGTCACCAAAGTGGATAACCTCACATTATACAGCATCTGCCATGCATTTGCCCACTCACTTAACCTCTTAGCATCCTCCTCACAGCTCACACAGCCACCCAGCTTAGTGTCATCTGCAAACTTGGAGATATTACACTCAATTCCTTCCTGCCATTCTGAAAAGGACCCGTTTATCCAGACTCTCTGCTTCCTGTCTGCCAACCAGTTCTCTATCCACGTCAGCATATTACCCCCAGTACCTTGTGCTTTAATTTTGCACACCAATCTCTTGTGTGGGACCTTGTCAAAAGCCTTTTGAAAGTCTAAATACACCACATCCACTGGTTCTCCCTTATCCACTCTACTAGTTACATCCTCAAAAAATTCTAGAAGATTTGTCAAGCATGATTTCCCTTTCATAAATCCATGCTGAATTGGACTGATCCTGTCACTGCTTTCCAATTTTAATAATTGATTCCAACATTTTCCCTACTACTGATGTCAGGCCAACTGGTCTATAATTACCCGTTTTCTCTCTCCCTCCTTTTTTAAAAAGTGGTGTTACATTAGCTACCCTCCAGTCCATAGGAACTGATCCAGAGTCGATAGACTGTTGGAAAATGACCACCAATGTATCTCCTATTTCGAGAGCCACTTCCTTAAAGTACTCGAATGCAGACCATCAGGCCCTGGGATTTATCGGCCTTCAATCCCATCATTTTCCTGAACACAATTTCCCGCCTAATAAGGATTTCCTTCAGTTCCTCCTTCTCATTAGACCCTCGGTCCCCTAATATTTCTGGAAGGTTATTTGTGTCTTCCTTCGTGAAGACAGAACCAAAGTTCAACTGGTCTGCCACTTCTTTGTTCCCCATTATAAGTTCACCTGATTCTGACTGCAAGGGACCTATGTTTGCCTTCACTTATCTTTTTCTCTTCACATATCTATAGAAGCTTTTGCAGTCAGTTTTTATGTTCCCAGCAAGCTTCCTCTCATACTCTATTTCCCCCCTCCTAATTAAACCCTCTGTCTTTCTCTGCTGAATTCTAAATTTCTCCCAGTCCTCAGGTTTGCTGCTTTTTCTAGCCAATTTATATGCCTCTTTCTTGGATTTAACACTAGCCTTAATTTCCCTTATTAGCCACGGTTGAGCCACCTTCCCAGTTTTGTTTTTACTTCCGACAGGGATGACAATTGTTGAAGTTCATCCATGTGATCTTTAAATGTTTGCCATTGCCTATCCACAGTCAACCTTTTAAGTGTCATTCGCCAGTCTATTCTAGCCAATTCACATCTCATATCATCGAAGTTATCTTTCCTTAAGTTCAGAACCCTAGTCTCTGAGTTAACTGTGTCACTCTCCATCTTAATAAAGAATTCTACCATATTATGCTCACTCTTCCCCAAGGGGCCTCACACCACATGATTGCTAATTAGTCCTTTCTCATTACACATCAACCAGTCTAGGATGGCCAGCCCTCTAGTAGGTTCCTCGACATATTGGTCTAGAAAACTATCCCTGATACACTCCAGGAAATCCTCCTCCACCGTATTGCTACCAGTTTGGTTAGCCCAATCTACATGTAGATTAAAGTCACCCATGATAACTGCTGTACCTTTATTGCACGGATCCCTAATTCAGGAAGGATAGAATAAAAGGAAAAGGAGGTGGGGTAGCATTGCTGGTTAAGGAGGAGATTAAGGCAATAGTTAGGAAGGACATTAGCTTGGATGATGTGGAATCTATATGGGTAGAGCTACAGAACACCAAAGGGCAAAAAACGTTAGTGGGAGTTGTGTACAGACCTCCAAACAGTAGTAGTGATGTTCGGGAGGGCATCAAACAGGATATTAGGGGTGCATGCAATAAAGGTGCAGCAGTTATAATGGGTGACATTAATATGCACATAGATTGGGCTAACCAAACTGGAAGCAATACGGTGGAGGAGGATTTCCTGGAGTGCATAAGGGATGGTTTTTTAGACCAATATGTCGAGGAACCAACTAGGGGGGAGGCCATCTTAGACTGGGTGTTATGTAATGAGAGAGGATTAATTAGCAATCTTGTTGTGCGAGGCCCCTTGGGGAAGAGTGACCATAATATGGTGGAATTCTGCATTAGGATGGAGAATGAAACAGTTAATTCAGAGACCATGGTCCAGAACTTAAAGAAGGCTAACTTTGAAGGTATGAGGCGTGAATTGGCTGGGATGGATTGGCGAATGATACTTAAGGGGTTGACTGTGGATGGGCAATGGCAGACATTTAGAGACCGCATGAAGTACAACAATTGTGCATTCCTGTCTGGCATAAAAATAAAAAAGGGAAGGTGGCTCAACCGTGGCTATCAAGGGAAATCAGGGATAGTATTAAAGCCAAGGAAGTGGCATACAAATTGGCCAGAAATAGCAGCGAACCTGGGGACTGGGAGAAATTTAGAACTCAGCAGAGGAGGACAAAGGGTTTGGTTAGGGCAGGGAAAATAGAGTATGAGAAGAAACTTGCAGGGAACATTAAGACGGATTGCAAAACTTTCTATAGATATGTAAAGAGAAAAAGGTTAGTAAAGATAAACGTAGGTCCCCTGCAGTCAGAATCAGGGGAAGTCATAACGGGGAACAAAGAAATGGCGGACCAATTGAACAAGTACTTTGGTTCGGTATTCACGAAGGAGGACACAAACAACCTTCCGGTTATAAAAGGGGTCGGGGGGTCTAGTAAGGAGGAGGAACCGAGGGAAATCCTTATTAGCCGGGAAATTGTGTTGGGGAAATTGATGGGATTGAAGGCCAATAAATCCCCAGGGCCTGATGGACTGCATCCCAGAGTACTTAAGGAGGTGGCCTTGGAAATAGTGGATGCATTGACAGTCATTTTCCAACATTCCATTGACTCTGGATCAGTTCCTATAGAGTGGAGGGTAGCCAATGTAACCCCACTTTTTAAAAAAGGAGGGAGAGAGAAAACAGGGAATTATAGACCGGTCAGCCTGACATCGGTAGTGGGTAAAATGATGGAATCAATTATTAAGGATGTCATAGCAGTGCATTTGGAAAGAGGTGACATGATAGGTCCAAGTCAGCATGGATTTGTGAAAGGGAAATCATGCTTGACAAATCTTCTGGAATTTTTTGAGGATGTTTCCAGTAGAGTGGACAAGGGAGAACCAGTTGATGTGGTATATTTGGACTTTCAGAAGGCGTTCGACAAGGTCCCACACAAGAGATTGATGTGCAAAGTTAGAGCACATGGGATTGGGGGTAGTGTGCTGACATGGATTGAGAACTGGTTGTCAGACAGGAAGCAAAGAGTAGGAGTAAATGGGTACTTTTCAGAATGGCAGGCAGTGACTAGTGGGGTACCGCAAGGTTCTGTGCTGGGACCCCAGCTGTTTAAACTGCACATTAATGATTTAGATGAGGGGATTAAATGTAGTATCTCCAAATTTGCGGATGACACTAAGTTAGGTGGCAGTGTGAGCTGCGAGGAGGATGCTGTGAGGCTGCAGAGCGACTTGGATAGGTTAGGTGAGTGGGCAAATGCATGGCAGATGAAGTATAATGTGGATAAATGTGAGGTTATCCACTTTGGTGGTAAAAACAGAGAGACAGACTATTATCTGAATGGTGACAGATTAGGAAAAGGGGAGGTGCAAAGAGACCTGGGTGTCGTGGTACATCAGTCATTGAAGGTTGGCATGCAGGTGCAGCAGGCGGTTAAGAAAGCAAATGGCATGTTGGCCTTCATAGCAAGGGGATTTGAGTACAGGGGCAGGGAGGTGTTGCTACAGTTGTACAGGGCCTTGGTGAGGCCACACCTGGAGTATTGTGTACAGTTTTGGTCTCCTAACCTGAGGAAGGACATTCTTGCTATTGAGGGAGTGCAGCGAAGGTTCACCAGACTGATTCCCGGGATGGCGAGACTGACCTATCAAGAAAGACTGGATCAACTGGGCTTGTATTCACTGGAGTTCAGAAGAATGAGAGGGGACCTCATAGAAACATTTAAAATTCTGACGGGGTTAGACAGGTTAGATGCAGGAAGAATGTTCCCAATGTTGGGGAAGTCCAGAACCAGAGGTCACAGTCTAAGGATAAGGGGCAAGACATTTAGGACCGAGATGCGGAGGAACTTCTTCACCCAGAGTGGTGAACCTGTGGCATTCTCTACCACAGAAAGTTGTTGAGGCCAATTCACTAAATATATTCAAAAAGGAGTTAGATGAGGTCCTTACTACTAGGGGGATCAAGGGGTATGGCGAGAAAGCATGAATGGGGTACTTAAGTTGAATGTTCAGCCATGAACTCATTGAATGGCGGTGCAGGCTAGAAGGGCCGAATGGCCTACTCCTGCACCTATTTTCCATGTTTCTATGTTTCTATGTTTCTTGTTTGATGCTGTTCCCAACCTCACTACTACTGTTTGGTGGTCTGTACACAACTCCCACTAGCGTTTTCTGCCCTTTGGTATTCCGCAGCTCCACCCATACAGATTGCACATCATCCAAACTAATGTCCTTCCTTACTATTGCGTTAATTTCCTCTTTAACCAGCAACGCTACCCGACCTCCTTTTCCTTTCTGTCCTTCCTGAATGTTGAATATCCCTGGATGTTAGGTCAATCTTGCATTATTGTGAAAGTATATAATCACACCAAATCCAGAACGAGTGTCGTTCAGCAAGAATATCCATTGGCCCTACCTGCACCCAATCAATTAGAGTGGCCCATTTTGTTGGAACGGTTAATCCTGTGTTTGTCTACCCCGATCTCTCAACAGCATATATCCACTACACTCAAAGACAAAGTAGTAACCTGCACTCAGGACTCCCAAGAGATCCAATTTCATTTGGAAGGGGAGAAAAATCCATTTCCCATTTGAAGCAACTCTTTTCACTAATTAGCAAGGTGTATAGTTCAGACAGGTTTGAAAATTCAATTCAATGGTAGACCATGAAGACAGCCTCCTAGGGAAAGTGTCTTCTGACATTCCCAAATCATTAAAGAAATAAACGACATTTGTAATTGTTTTCCATTTCAAGATAAAATTCGTCCTGCAGCTTATTTTGAAAAGTGCGCTGTGCAGTGGTATGCAGAGACTCACCAAACAAAGGATTGCTATTCCGGTTGGGTTTTGGAGGTGGGATGGGAGGTTGTTTGGCAGGGGCTGTGGTGGTGGTGGTGGTAGTGCCCAAAGAGTCAGTGGTATTGGTGGTAGTGGTGGAACAGGAAGTAGAGAAGGAGGAAATAATGGAAGAAACATCCTTGGAGGCGGTCACATTGGCTCCAGGTTCTCTCACTTGCCCCTCGCCTGCGTCCAGAGTGGGAGCTGACAAAGGTCTTTTAGGAGGAAGCAAAGCCTGTTTCTGATCACGCATGGACTCCATATCTGACGCAGGACGTCTCTCCGAAGGCTCTGCTGGGTAAAAATAGGAAAAAGAAAACAAGAGGAAGCGTAAAACTGGGAAAACATGGACACGAGCACAAAAATCACAATCGTAAGCTCAACACTCACGCACTGATACCTCTTATTAAAAAAGCACAGCTTTCACTAAAAATTGGCAAACTTATGTTTGAAGCAGTGTCAGGGGTGCAGTGTGGCGCATGCTCTCAATGTTTTGAATTACAATATTGGAACGAAAAACATGGTTTACCAAACACTTCCAGGTGGACAATGCCCCTTTCTAAAAAAAAAGTTTATCAATCGGGCAGGAGGAAATACACCACCACAGGAGTGCACAGTGTATTACACTGCACCATGTCCTTGCTTAGAATCAAATGGAATGTGTTTTTTCTCACATCACCCTTGATGATCTTGCCTCCCCATCTCTGTAACCTACTCCATCCGTACAAACCCTCCTCCCCCCCCGGGATCTCTGCGTTCCTCAGAGGAGCACAGAGATGTCGGAGGGTTGTAGGGCTGAAGGAGGTTACAGAGATAGGGAGAGGCAAGGCCATGGAAGGATTTGAAAACAAGGATGAGAATTTTTAAACTGTGGCTTTGTGGGAACGGGAGCCAATGTAGGTCAAGGGCAAAGCACCTACACCTATGGTGGAAAAAAATTACAAATGGTCACAATAAGTGAGCCTATTCTTAAGCTCAATTTCCTTTACTCTGGTATGTTGCACCCTTCTGTTTCTTCCAAGTGTGGATGCCAGGCGGTTGCTATGCGTTTTTAAGTTACTGTGTAAATCAACAACCTTCACAACTTTTTTCCTCTCCAGTTAATGGGCAATTGACCACTCTAAAAAGGGGGCTTACAGTCCTCACAGATGTGTTGATCACCTCAAAGAGGCTAAACCTTTGGTCAAAAGTGAAAACGTTCAGTGTAGCAGGTCGCCATCTGGTCCAGCGTGGCTGTACTTGGTTCTTCAACTGGACCTGCTTACTGTAACCTCATGTTAATGCCAGTGATCATATTCCTTTTATATGAGGTGGGGGGGAAGTTATAACTTGTTGAAATATATTACATTTCTTCTACAAAATAAAGGCAGCCTCAAGATTTCTGTACAATTTTGCATCTCATGCCAAAATCCTAGCAGCGGCCCAGGGTATTGTGATAGGGAAACCCCATGTTGGTCAGTCATTGTAAAAACCTGAGGGACTTCACAGTACTGCTCATCGACTTGAATACCAATATTTTCAATTAGCTCAGTAAATCAAGCAAAAAAAAAAAAGGAATTTGACAAGTGGTACAGCATTATAAAGAAACTTGGTCACACAAAATATGTTTTGCATTGTTCTACCCTGCTTAGGATTGAGACACCAAGGCATATGAAGGAACAGGCACCAATTATACACCTGGACTGGTTTTCAGCTTTCTAAGTCAGATATTCAAAATGGTCTTAATTTCTTGAATGTAGATTACACACTCCACTGCCATGATTCGTGCTCTCATCGCTGAGAGCATGCAGAAATCAAGCGCAGGCAACGGAAAGAGCGTGTAGCAAACCAGTCCCACCCACTCCTTCCCTCAACGACTATCTGTCCCACTTGTGACAGGGACTGTGGCTCTCATATTGGGCTGTACAGCCACCTAAGGACTCATTTTTAGAGTGGAAGCAAGTCTTCCTCGATTCCGAGGGACTGCCTATGATGATGACAACCAAATCTTATCTTAAGTTAATTGTTCAGTTAAAAGGGAATCAAATAATTATATAAGAAGGTACAGAGAAAGGGCATGGAAGTAAAATTGAAGTAGACAGCTCCGGTATAATAGCTAGCACCAGCAGAAGCACAATGGGTCGAATGGCCTCCTTTTGTGCAGCAAATTTAATTACCGAAGCTGTCAAAACAAATAATCAAAAAGACACAAATTGTGATAAATTATGCTTAAAATATAATATACAGTCGTATGATACTGGACTGTGTTGATGTCACTTGAATGTGTGACAGGGGACCAATCAGCCACTCAAACTCAAACATTTACTTAGTGCGACAGTTTGCAGTCAGAAAACTTGGAAAAATAACATGCATGGGCGAGATAAGGCCATCGTGTCCTGCAGCCATGAGGTTTACTAGACTTACAACTTGAAATGTTTGAAAATGCACAGTAAACTTTCAAGTACTGCACGCCAGTGTCATTTATACTGCACCAAAATGAGACAAGCTTTTTCTTTTGGTCATCGTACCACACATTATGTAAAATAGCAACGATGGATGTTTTAATTAGCGACTTAAGATAAAACTCAGTGAAACAAAGATTTTGAGTTTTAGAAAAAAATCATCGCTTTGATTTCCTACCTTTAGTTTTTTGGGGTTCCTCAGCGGTGCTCCTCGTTCTCCCCTCGGCTTCCTGTGGAGCTTTTGAAACACTCGACCTTTTTTCACCTCTGGCAGCTGGTTCAACCTCTTTTGAGGGAGACAGCTCACCCACGGGGACCGTGTGCCCATTCTTCAGTGTACTGTTTTGGGCAGGTTTGCTGTTAATTTCCCCATCTGTAGAAAGGAAGAAAGAGAAGCCTGGTAAGTTTTTGGTAAGAGAAGATAAGGAGAAACTGTTTCCACTGGCACGAGGGTCGGTAACCAGAGGACACAGATTTAAGGTAATTGGCCCAAGAACCAGAGGGGGGGATGTGGAGAATTTTCTTTACGCAGTGAGTTATACTCAGGAATGCATGGCCAGAAAGACTGGTGGAAGCAGATTCAATGGTAACTTTCAAAAGGGGATTGGTTGTATAATTGAAAAGGAGAAATTTGCAGGGCTCTGGGGGAAAGAGCAGGGAGTGGGACTAATTGGATCGCTCTTTCAAAGCGCTGGCACAGGCATGATGGACTGAATGGCCTCCTTCTGTGCTGTGTGATTCTATGAGGTCGCCAGTGAGCCATTGCTTAACATCTTTTCTCTCTGTAAACCAAGAGTGCAAACAAAATAATACTTGGGACACACAAAAGAAATGTCTTATAACCAACCTGTTCTCTCAAAGTGTATCTCAGTTATTGCTCGTACAGCATGGTCACATAAATTCCTGTCTAGTATCTACTCTCTCTCTAAATAGACACAGCCGGTACCTTACCTTTCTCAATCTGTCTTCACCTCTCCTGTGTATTTTGGTCCATCTCTATCTGTTTGGCAGTCTCATCTGATTGCATCAGTGCTCATCATCATCTTTTCCAGTCTCACTGCATTGTTAATAGCTATGCCCTTTGGCCTCTCACAGTATTGTCCTTTCAAGAGGCCAAAGCCCTCTCTGCAGATTACTCCGATATTCTTCCTGTTCTTTTCCGCATCCAAACAAAGTTGGTCAAAAAATGTTCCCCTGAATAGTGGTGAAGCTGGTGCTGCAAACAGGAGCTGATCAGCACCAAGATCCTCCTCCGAGGCTGGTCACTCAGTCGAGCTGGAGAACCGGCCTGCATTCCAGCACACTGGTGCACCCAGTTACCACCCTGAAGCATAGAGACCATCAAGCATCTTGGGTTGCCAACTCTGGTTGGACGGGGTCATCACATGGCCATCCTGCCTCTAACCGCCCGCCCCCACACTACCACCATTGGTTGCCTGACATGCCCATCCTCAAAGTGCTCTGCCTTCCCACGGCCAAGTGGACGGACTCTGTTACCCGATTGGATATTCTCGACTTGTCAATCAAACAGCCTTGCACCCCTCCCCATCTCTGATATTTGTGTAAAACAAAAATATTCAAAGTAAATGGCAAAAATCTCACTTTATTTTAAAAAAAATGCCCTCATGACTTTTCTCCAGTTGCTGGAAGCAGTGTTCAGGAGACCAATCTTTAATTTCTAAAGACTCCAGGACAATCCGGGAGGGTTGGCAACCCTACTTGCATCAGAAAGTAACGCACTAAATTGACAGGAAGTTGCAAGTTGACAATTAGTCCTCAGCAGGGACGCTGGCATCAAGAATAAAATCCATTTGTATTTTGTTTATTGGGGGCGGGAAGAGATGGGGACAGTTACGCCTCTTCAGTTTATCGTCTTCCTTTCCTTTATTTTCAGGTATTCCCAGAACACTCCGACTGCGGAGTTTCCTCCTCATCCCTGTGCTGCAAACCATCTTCAGCCAGTCACTACAAATTATATTTCAACTGATTATAACAAACTACTTGCAATTATCTAGCTCCTTTAATGCAGAAAAGCATCTCAAAGCGCTTCACTGAGGTGTGATTAAAGAAAATCTTGAATTAACAGATTCATAATATTTTTCAGCAGAGAATGCCATGTAGCCGACCTCGGCAGCAATGCCCGTGAAAAAGATATCCACTTCCTCCCATCCTCCTGCTCTTTTCCCCATGCACTCATTAACTTTTCATTTTCAAATACATATTCCTTTCCTTGTTAAAATCAGTCATGAGGTTCTGCTACCACCACTCTTTCTGACCGGACATTCCATGTAGGAAGGACATTCTTGCTATTGAGGGAGTGCAGCGAAGGTTCACCAGACTGATTCCCGGGATGGCGGGACTGACCTATCAAGAAAGATTGGATCAACTGGGCTTGTATTCACTGGAGTTCAGAAGAATGAGAGGGGATCTCATAGAAACGTTTAAAATTCTGACAGGTTTAGACAGGTTAGATGCAGGAAGAATGTTCCCAATGTTGGGGAAGTCCAGAACCAGGGGTCACAGTCTAAGGATAAGGGGTAAGCCATTTAGGACCGAGATGTTTGCTAGTGCTGTTGGGGAGGAGTTAAACTAATATGGCAGGGGGATGGGAAACAAAAAGGAGACAAAAGCAAAAGACAGAAAGGAGATGAGGAAAAGTGGAGGGCAGAGAAACCCAAGGCAAAGAACAAAAAGGGCCACTGTACAGCAAAATTCTAAAAGGACAAAGGGTGTTAAAAAAAACAAGCCTGAAGGCTTTGTGTCTTAATGCAAGGAGTATCCGTAATAAGGTGGATAAATTAACTGTGCAAATAGATGTTAACAAATATGATGTGATTGGGATTACAGAGACGTGGCTCCAGGATGATCAGGGCTGGGAACTCAACATCCAGGGGTATTCAACATTCAGGAAGGATAGAATAAAAGGAAAAGGAGGTGGGGTAGCATTGCTGGTTAAGGAGGAGATTAATGCAATAGTTAAGAAGGACATTAGCTTGGATGATGTGGAATCTATATGGGTAGAGCTGCAGAACACCAAAGGGCAAAAAACGTTAGTGGGAGCTGTGTACAGACCTCCAAACAGTAGTAGTGATGTTGGGGAGGGCATCAAACAGGAAATTAGGGGTGCATGCAATAAAGGTGCAGCAGTTATAATGGGTGACTTTAATAAGCACATAGATTGGGCTAACCAAACTGGAAGCAATACGGTGGAGGAGGATTTCCTGGAGTGCATAAGGGATGGTTTTCTAGACCAATATGTCGAGGAACCAACTAGGGGGGAGGCCATCTTAGACTGGGTGTTGTGTAATGAGAGAGGATTAATTAGCAATCTCGTTGTGCGAGGCCCCTTGGGGAAGAGTGACCATAATATGGTGGAATTCTGCATTAGGATGGAGAATGAAACAGTTAATTCAGAGACCATGGTCCAGAACTTAAAGAAGGGTAACTTTGAAGGTATGAGGCGTGAATTGGCTAGGATAGATTGGCGAATGATACTGAAGGGGTTGACTGTGGATGGGCAATGGCAGACATTTAGAGACATGGATGAACTACAACAATTGTACATTCCTGTCTGGCGTAAAAATAAAAAAGGGAAGGTGGATCAACCGTGGCTATCAAGGGAAATCAGGGATAGTATTAAAGCCAAGGAAGTGGCATACAAATTGGCCAGAAATAGCAGCGAACCCGGGGACTGGGAGAAACTTAGAACTCAGCAGAGGAGGACAAAGGGTTTGATTAGGGCAGGGAAAATGGAGTACGAGAAGAAGCTTGCAGGGAACATTAAGACGGATTACAAAAGTTTCTATAGATATGTAAAGAGAAAAAGGTTAGTAAAGACAAACGTAGGTCCCCTGCAGTCAGAATCAGGGGAAGTCATAACGGGGAACAGAGAAATGGCGGACCAATTGAACAAGTACTTTGGTTCGGTATTCACTAAGGAGGACACAAACAACCTTCCGGATATAAAAGGGGTCAGAGGGTCTAGTAAGGAGGAGGAGGAGCTGAGGGAAATCCTTATTAGTCGGGAAATTGTGTTGGGGAAATTGATGGGATTGAAGGCCGATAAATCCCCAGGGCCTGATGGACTGCATCCCAGAGTACTTAAGGAGGTGGCCTTGGAAATAGCGGATGCATTGAGTCATTTTCCAACATTCCATTGACTCTGGATCAGTTCCTATCGAGTGGAAGGTAGCCAATGTAACCCCACTTTTTAAAAAAAGGGGAGGTGCAACGAGACCTTGTTATCATGGTACATCAGTCATTGAAAGTTGGCATGCAGGTACAGCAGGCGCTTAAGAAAGCAAATGGCATGTTGGCCTTCATAGCGAGGGGATTTGAGTACAGGGGCAGGGAGGTGTTGCTGCAGTTGTACAGGGCCTTGGTGAGGCCACAGCTGGAGTATTGTGTACAGTTTTATTCTCCTAACCTGAGGAAGGACATTCTTGCTATTGAGGGAGTGCAGCGAAGGTTCACCAGACTGAATCCCGGGATGGCGGGACTGACCTATCAAGAAAGACTGGATCAACTGGGCTTGTATTCACTGGAGTTCAGAAGAATGAGAGGGGACCTCATAGAAACATTTAAAATTCTGATGGATTTAGACAGGTTAGATGCAGGAAGAATGTCCCCAATGTTGGGGAAGTCCAGAACCAGGGGACACAGTCTAAGGATAAAGGGTAAGCCATTTAGGACCGAGATGAGGAGAAACTTCTTCACCCAGAGAGTGGTGAACCTGTGGAATTCTCTACCACAGAAAGTAGTTGAGGCCAATTCACTAAATATATTCAAAAAGGAGTTAGATGAAGTCCTTACTACTAGGGGGATCAAGGGGTATGGCGAGAAAGCAGGAATGGGGTACTGAAGTTGCATGTTCAGCCATGAACTCATTGAATGGCGGTGCAGGCTAGAAGGGCCGAATGGCCTACTCCTGCACCTATTTTCTATGTTTCTAACTCACCGCATACAGGAATTTCTCCCAACCTCAGTTTATTATTTTGATGCTCTTCATTTTATGCTTTCCAATGACTGAATCTCCAACCAGCAAAAAACTCATGAAAACCCTTCATAATTTGTAACAGTGAATTCTGATCATGTACCAGTTCCAAGTGTATTCTTCCCCTTCCCTTAAAACTCGTACTGCAGCAATTCGCCAAGGCATCCTCGGCAGCACCTCCATCACATTGGAGGACAAGGGAAGTCGGTGCATGGAAACACCATCACCTCCAAGTCGCACACCATTCCAACTGGGGACACATATCGCCGCTGCTTCATTATCACCGGATCAAAATCCTGCAACTCCCTACCCAACAGCACTGTGAAGATACCTTCACCACACAGACTGCAGCGGTTCAAGAAGGCGGCCCACAACTTTCGCTGGGCAACTCGGGATGAGCAATAAATGCCGGCCTTGCCAGCGACATAAAAACAGACTGTGAGCTTCTCAACCCCACGTGTCAGTCCATCAGCGTATTGTGAGAAGGAACAGCTTTTATCACTGGTAGTGGAGGTTGCTGGTATTAAACCAATCAGATCATTTCAAAGGTGGGACTGGAGCTCATCAGAAACAAATATGTTGATGACTGGGACTGGAACCAGATATTATTTCCAGTTGTTTGTTGGGCGCAAGCAGAAACAAATTAAAATGAGCTGTTGGCTTCCGAGTCCCAATTACATGTATGTTTATAGAATTGTATAGCACAGGAGGCGGCCATTTGGCCAATCATGACTGTCCTGGCTCTGAAAGAACTGTCCAATTAGACCCATTTCCCTGCTCTTTCCCCATAATGCTGCAAATGTTTCCTTTTAAAGTATATATCCAATTCCCTTTCGAAAGTTACTACTGAATCTGCTCTCCCCCCCACCAATTCAGGCAGTGCGCCCAGAAAGTGCCACTTTTTAAAAAAAAAAGCGTTCTCCTCATCTTCCCCCTGGCTCACTTACCAAATAACTTAACTCTGTGGTCAGGAAACTGACCCTCCTGCCAGTGGAAACAGTTTCTTCTTATTTCTTCATACCGCCATACATTTTCTCAACCCTTTATACTAGTCTACTTAGTGTTTACCCCAAAGAAGTTATATACAACAAGTTGCTAAAATGCATCTACTAAAAAATGATTTTCCTCAAAAAGGAACTTCTAGGGCATGTCAGTCTTTGTGAAATTTTACTTTCTTCAAAATTCTAGTTGCCAACACTTTTTCTTAATAAAATAAGGTGGATGCTCACTGGCGTGACTGGTTTTATTCGATAATTCCTGTCGCTGTACTTATGATATAGCCACATTTTGAAAATAAAATAGGGATTGGTGATACATTTTATATATCAATAAAAATACTCTGAACTACAACAGTCTCCAAAATACCAATAATTGCAGAAAATCAAGTGTCAAAAAAAATCATAATGTTCCCATAGGAACAAGCTGCGCTTTCAGCACCCTCAGCCCCTTTCTAAATTACCTTTACTGCTAACTGCGCTTTTGCATACTACAATATTAGAATCATAGAATGGTTACAGCACAGAAGGAGGCCATTCGGCCCGTCGAGCCCGTGCCGGTTCTCGAAGAGCAGTTCAGCTCGTTCCACTTCTTCGCCCTTTCTCCGTAGCCCTGCACATTCTTTTCCTTCAGGTACTAATACCCTTTTGAAAGCCACAATTGAGTCTGCCTCCACCACCCTTTCAGGCAGTGTATTCCAGATCCTAACCACTCACTGCATAAAAAAGTTTTTCCTCATGTCGCCTTTGGTTCTTTTGCCAATCACCTTAAATCTGTGTCCTCTGGTTCGCAACTCTTCCACCAATGGGAACTGTTTCTCTCGATCTAGATCCCTCATGATTTTGAACACCTCTATTAAATCTGCTCTCAACCTTCTCTGCTCTAAGGAGAACCCCAGCTTCTCTTTAAAAAAAAAAGTCAAAGCAGTTTTAAACCTGCAGAGTTGAAATCGTAGTTATATGTGTACCTTAAGTTATAACAAGCCTGTGACCATTGTACAAGCAGAGTAGCCAGTCAGCAGTCCTGCAAGATCCAACATAGGATGGATTTCTGAGAGACTCAGTAGGCCAAAAAAAAAGATTGTGTGTGGTGAAATTGCCCATCAGTTCAGGAATAAAATGTGTACAGGATCAGCATCAGAACTAATGCTTCAGTAGAGGCAATCTGTACGACAGCTTCTTGGACAATTATTTCATTGAGGAAGCACGGATTGTTATCTTTGAGCAGGTCATTAACTGGTTTTCAGCACACACACTTTCCTTTTTGGTTTTAGAAATATTCAGAGCTGGCCAGTAGTTGGCTCATGACCCAGAGCGATGGAAAATACCATATTGGCACCTCAAACTTGAGGCCCATCTTCATAGAACTACAGTGAATTATTAGCACAGAAACAGGCCATTTGGCCCATGTTGGTATTTATGTTCCACGCGAGCCTCCTCCCACCATACTTTATCTAACTGTTTCTGCATACTCCTTTTTCCCTCTGGTACTAATTTAGCTTCCCCTTAAATGCAGTCATGCTATTCGCCTCAACTACTCCTTGGGGTAGCGAGTTCCACATTCTAACCACAGAGTAAAGAGGTTTCTCCTGAATTCCCTATTGGATTTATTAGTGACTATCTTATATTTATGACCACTAGTTGTGGTCTCCTCCACAAGCAAAAACATCTCTACATCTATCAAACCCCTTCATAACTTTAAAGAGCTCTATTCGGTATTTAGTACTTTAATTTTTTTTAATGTAACGGTGCGAGTCTATATGTAAGTAAATATGCAACCTGAAGTTGTCAAAATGTTCAAGTCGGACATTTCACAAGGTGGCCCCTTAATGCAGCAATATTGGGTTTAGAATGATAGAATCTTGCAGCACAGGAGGCTATTCGGCCCATCGAACCTGTGCCGGTTCTTTGAAAGTGGTAGAAATTAGTCCCATACACCAGCTCATTTTGTCATAACCATGCAAATTAGTCCTCAAGTACATGCCCAATTGACTTTCAAAAGTTCCTATGGAATCAGACGCCACCGCCCTTCAGATAGTGCGAATCAGATCTTAACAATCCTGTGTGAAGAAATTTCTTCTAATTGCCCCTCTAGAGCTTGTGCCAATTATTTTAAAGCTATGATCTCTGGTTACTGACCCACTTGCTAGAGGAAGTAGTTTCTCTCTACTTTCTCTATCATAACCCCTCATAATTGTGAATACCTCTATCAGATCTCCCTTTAACTTTCTCTGCTCTAAGGAGAACAATCCCAGCTTCTCCAATCTCTCCGCATAACTGAACTCCCTCAATCCTGGTAAACCCCCTCTGTACCCTCTCCAGGGCCTTGATATCCTTCCTATTGTGTGTGGCCAGAATTGTACACAATACTCCAGTTGAGGCCTAACCAGAGATTTGCAAGAGTTTCTGCCATCAGACAACCTCAGCGAGCCAGTACAACAACATTGGCACACAATGCAGTATCACACGAACAGTAAAATCTGTCGCTTCCCCCACCATACAGTCATCAGGCACAACCAGACATCATCATGGTTTTGGATACTACAGTGCTAACATAACTTGGGAGCCAGTTAATGGGGATATCAGTGGACTTCCCTACCATCCCCCTGAAAAATCTTGCCCCGAAACCCCTCTCACGACAGCTCACATATACCCCAACCTTTTCTGTGCTACACTTATATCACAAATACAACCGTTGCTCCCCTCACGCCCCCTACCCCAGCGCAAGGATTTCCCACCAAGAATGCTACAAGTTACTAAACAGCATGGAATTCCACACCAATAACCTGCTCCCAACTCTATCCCAGAGTCGCAAATGACAATCAAATTTTACAGTCCCTGTATTCACTAGTGTTTCTCTCTCGTTTTGCTTCTTAGCAAAGCAGCGACACTCAATGAGGAAAAATAACACCATGTCATCATACCCAAGAGGCCCTCCCCCCTCAACAAACTAATTTAGCTTGAAGAGGATGATCGATGGGCACTAGAAAGAGGACAGCCACGATGAGCAGGTGAATTACAGGCCAAGTCCACTATATTAGGGTTCCAATATCCATATACGGCTTAAATCAGAACTCTTTGTTACCTGTCTCGAACACATTCCAACCCTGTGCAACTTTCTGCCTCACACCAAATGTACTCCTGACTGTCTGCCTCTCATGTGACAGGATTCTCCCCCACATCGGGCAAAAAACCTTTTTATTGCTCTCGATCTTCCAATCCCATGTGATATAAATGACTTAAAATGACACAATGCAAAAAAAACATGAGACTCATCAACTTCACAGCACTAAAAACTAACATTTCCACAGTCAGTTTGAACTCGGGTTGCCAATTCTCTCGAATCGTTCTGAAGCCCCTCACAATTAAAGAATACCATAGCATCAGACAACACAGGAGGCTGCCATTTGGCCCATCGTGCCTGTGACGTCACTTTGAAATAGCTATCCAATTAGTCCCACTCTCCTACTTTCCCCCCATATCTATGCAAATGTTACCATTTCAAGTATACATCCAATTCCACTTGAAGGTTACTATTGAATCCGCTTCAAGCAGTGCATTCCAGATTATAAAAATCACACAGAATTTACAGTACAGAAAGGCAGCCATTTGGCCCAACTGCTCCATGCTGGCGTTTATGCTCCACAAGAGCCTCCTTCATCGAACCCCATCAGCATATCATTCTATTGCTTTCTTTCTCGTGCGTACTTATCTAGCTTCCCCTTAAATGCATCTATGCTATTTCCCTCAATACCAAGTTCCACATTCTAACCACTCTCTGGGTAAAGAAGTTCTCCTGAATTCTTTACGAGCCAAATTGACAATTCATTGGATTTGTCACAGGAGAACATGCCACACCAAATTGCTTGCTCTATCTATATTTAACTTTGGCTACCAGCTGATCTGCAGCAATCATGCTGAGCTGCAGCTAAGTGCCAAATTATCAGGTTTGTTAAAGGAACTGCTATTACTGTTGTCACCGGGCTTTGGTGCATTAGCACCGAAACAGTATAGGAATATAGATATATATATATTTTTTAAATCACGCTAGTCTGTTAGTTGCATCTTTCATTTATTGCCTCAATTTGTTGGTGCCAATGACAGACTTGTAACAACCAGTACCTCATCCTGGTGTACAGCTTCAAATGTTCTCTCCAGACATAATCCAAGTCTATAATGTGCTGAGTACTTTTCACACATCAACTGGAAACCCGATAAAAATTTCACAACTCCAAAATTATGCCTTCATGAAATCCTGGGGACAACACTACATCGCTGTATAAAGGCCACTCAATCAGGATGTTCCTCAAAGGGTTTGGGTGAGAGGGAGGGATCCAGCTTGTTCAACAACTGATTTGACTGTTAATTAAATCCAAATATTTCAAATCTCTCTTCATTCTGTGCACATTATACTTGCCTTGTTCAGGAATCTCTTTCAACACTCCCTTCTTAACCAGTTCAGCTCTGCTTTGTCTCACAGATAACTTCCTGTCCAAAACTGGAATTATAAAAACAGGTCCGTGAACAGAATTTCAGATAAATGGTTCTCCACAAACTCCCTTAGTGACATTGTGAAGTACACGTTAAAACTCAAATCACAAGCAAAACAACGAAGGGAGAGGCTAGGAGAAATTCTTTACAGAGGATTCTTAGGTCATGGAATGCCCTGCCAGAAACAATGGTGGGAGCAGAATCCATAGGAGCTTTTGTAAGAAAAATGGTTAAATATTTGACAAATAAAAATTCGAGAGAGAGTATGAAGAAAGGGTTAGGAATGGGATTAAGTGGATAGCTCTGAGAGCCAGCACAGGCACAATGGGCCAAATAGTCTTGCACCATTCTTCGAATCCAATGACTCAATCAATGAAAACAGTTTGTGGCATCTTCAATATAACAAGGCATTCAAAGCTTTAGGCACTTATACAATTGGAGGTCGTTTAAGCATTCTGGTACTTTCAAAGC
Organism: Pristiophorus japonicus; assembly: GCF_044704955.1. NCBI lineage: Eukaryota > Metazoa > Chordata > Chondrichthyes > Pristiophoridae > Pristiophorus > Pristiophorus japonicus. The sequence goes on along the minus strand of NC_091990.1, from coordinate 19,531,234 downwards.
TACACAGTGGCCCTACACAACATTGTCACAGGACTTATTCAGCGTGTTGGGACCAATATCCTCCAACAAAGAAAACAATCACTTCAATCAAAGCACTTGAGCCTTGTGCTAGTACAAAACAAAACAAAGCATGCTGGAGGTACGCAGGTCAGACAGCACCCATCGAGAAAACACAAGACAGTTGATGGTTCAGGTATAAAACCTTTCAGAACCGAATCTTGTGTCTTCTGCCTGACCTGCTGAGTACCTCCAGTGTTTTCTGTTCATTTCATTTTTCCAGCTTCTGCAGTATTTTGAATTTTGCTTCTTGTATGAATTCTTCACCGATCATCTTCTAGCACTATCACCGCCAGTACTGCACTAGTCTTGCACAGCTCAAAATGCTCTCCAAAACACAACCCAAGTTGGAAGGACAAAATGTGTAACTGTGTTTTGCTGGGTGTTTTTCATGATTCTGGTGGAGAAAGTTTGAAAATTTTACCCGCTTACCATTGCACTTTACTGAGATTCGTGAGACAATAATGCTGCATAGAAGAACTGAATGACAAAAATCCCAGAAGAAATGTAAAATGGACCCCTAAATACTGTATCTGAACTTACTTGATTTAAGTGCATTCAATCGTGGACGAGGCGAGTTTGAAAAGGGCTTGAGGGGAGATGGGAGAGAAACAAACAAAAAAAAAGACGCGCAGATTCATGGCTGTGCCAGGTAGAGCTGGAGGATGCTTGGCTTGTTGGGAAAGGGGAGCGGGTAGGCACAAGAGGCAACTGTACAGATGGTGTAAAGAAGACTATGAGCTCTCACACTTGGAGGTGAGGGTGGAGAAAAGAAGCCCGGAGTTACCATAGGATCATCCTGGAGTAGTGGCTTTGGCAGGGGAGAGTGAAGCCAGATAGAGCTTGATGTGATCGAGCCAGATCTGGGGATGAACGGCCAAAATAGGTGTGTGCCAGATATACTCAAGCCTGCCATCCTTGTACTTGAGGGAGACTATACAAGGGGGAATATTGGGAGAGTGTAAATGTTTTCCTGGGAGCAAGGGCATAAAAGGTGCTCAGGGAATGGCTGAGCAAATCAACAACTGCTGACGCATTGCCACAAATGGAATGCCAAAGGCTAGGCAATCGGGAGTTTGAAAGTGTAATTGTAAAAGACGGAGGAGAGTTTTTCTCTCAGACAGATGCAGAGAAAAGTAGGGTAGGGAGATGTGCATCGTGAGGGGCACAAGGAAGAGGTCAGATATGCCAGTGACCAAGACTACAAGAGTACAGAAACCACAGGAAATGGCAAAGTCAAGATGATAGCCATGAATATAGGTAGGACAATTCAAATGGAGGGAGAGGTTTAGGATGCACAGGAGGCCAATAAATCTGGAGAGGAGGCGGCTAAGAACAGCTGAGATGGAGTTTAAGATAAAACTCAAATCAAACCAGTCAATTACTGTAAAGGCACTAGTACATGGTGACATACATGTCGAGGCTCAGACAGCAATTCATTCAATGTTAAGGAGAGACACAGAGAAGTGGTATAAAGTGCTTTATGTATGAGGATTCTACTACACATATACAACATTCTTTGAAAAACTGCGCCCACGATGAGGACACAGTTAATGCAGTCATTTCCCCCTGAATTTCTAATGCTCCCTGTCTCTGAACCAGAAGCTGCCTTTCAAAGTTTCAAATGTGACATCTTCGTGAATGCACTCCTTGATTGGAGTCTGCAGAGATCGATTTCCATCTCTATTGGATAAGCCAGCACAGCCACAATGGGCCGAATGGCCTCCTTCTGTGCTGCACCATTCTTTGACAGTACTGTTGCCCGTCAACAGCTTAGACTGCAGAGATCTAATTTTTTCCCTTTCAATTAAGGATTTTTTGGTTGAAGTGAAAAAAAAACTGGCTTAGGGTCTTTTGTAACGTGTGTTTGTAACATTGCACTTTCAGAAGCAGATATTATATCATATTTACATGTCTAAAAAAGGACACGTGAACGTTTCAGATGAAGATCCCTTGTCAAAATTGATGATTCACCCGAGATACTGAGCTAACTTTCTTTTGGCAGGTGCTCACTGACCTGCATTATTCGTTTTATTTCAGAAAATTCCAGCGTTACTTTTCTTATTAGATCTACTTAAATGAAAATTGCCCGAGTTTTATTTGAAAAACAAATTTTTTTTAATGCCAAATTAAAAATGACCAAACTCAAAAAAGCTCGATTGCTTAATTTAAATCGACAGCAGATTAAGACTTTTAAAAAAATGAATGATCCCCTAAATTGCAATTGGAACAGCTGCATCAATGGCACATCTGATAAAGACAAAATGCAAAACATATTTACAATTTACAGATTACCCTTCCTTTATCTTGTGCTATTGGGAACTGCAGATTAGTGAGCTAGATCATGACTGAATATTTAATATAATTTAAATCACAGGACCAGGAGTTCCCCTGAAAGGCTTAGTGAGTAAATGCAGCACAGGGGGCCCAAGTTTCCACATGATTCGCGCCTGATTTTTTAGGAGCAACTGGTGGAGAACGGACTATTTTAGAAATCGCAATTCTCCACATTTTTTTTCTGCAGTTCTAGTCAGGTAGAACAGTTCTAGTTTAGAACAGAATTTTTTCTTCAAAAGGGGGCTTGTCCGGCCACTGACGCCTGATTTGAAAGTTTCCACAGTGAAAATGTACTCCAAACTAAAGTAGAATGGAGCCAGTGAAGATTTTTGTAGAATTGAAAAAACCTGTTCTACACATTAAAAAATCAGGCGCAGGTTACAAATTAGGCGTCCAGAACGAGGGGGAGGGGGGGGGGGGGGAAGAGGGAACTCATTAAATTCGACAATAAATCCTTATTTATACTTCTACAAATATTATACAAATAAATCCAACCTGAATAAACATTTATAAGCCAAGAAAAGATTAAATAAACCATCTTCCTACCTGTGTGAAAGTGCTTCAGCCAGGGAGAATTCTGCAGCCGTTTGTGCCGCTGAGCGGGAGGGGGGGGGAAGAGAAAGCCGTTCGTGTCGCTGAGCGGGAGGGGGGAGAGAGAGAGAGAGAGAGAGAGAGAGAGAGAGAGAGGGAGAGAGAGAGAGAGAGAGAGAGAGAGAGAGAGAGAGAGGGAGGAGGAGAGAGAGAGAGGGGGAGGGAGAGAGAGAGAGAGAGAGAGAGAGAGAGAGAGAGAGAGAGAGAGAGAGAGAGAGAGAGAGGAGAGGGAGGGAGGGAGGGGGAGGGAGGAGAGAGAGGGGGGGAGGGAGAGGAGAGAGAGGGGGGAGGAGGGAGGGAGAGAGAGGGGGGAGGGAGGGAGGGAGAGAGAGAGGGGGGGAGGGAGGGGAGAAAGGAGAGAGAGAGAGAGAGAGGAGAGAGAGAAGAGAGAGAGAGAGAGAGGAGAGGGAGGGAGAGAGGAGAGAGAGAGAGAGAGAGAGGGGGGGGGGGGAAGGGAGGGGGGGAGGGGGGGAGGGGGGGGGGGGGGGAGAGAGGTAAGGGGGG